>NW_009661375.1:223594-236137 GCF_000708025.1 Charadrius vociferus | reverse complement strand
AAAGAGCAGGGAGACACCGTCTACTTGTATGCAAAGGTTACGGAAATAGGGTGAGTGAGAATTTAGCAATGGGAACTGGAACATCAGAAGGTAAAAAGGTGGGAAGCGGCCAGAAATGAATGATTAATTCCCGAGAACAGCAACTGAGTCTATGATAAGTGTCAGTGAACGGGGCAGTTGCCTGACAGGCAGGGGAGGGAGTGCAGGCAGGCAGGAACGTGGAAATGACTGTGTACTTCTGCCAAGAGCTGGGGGGCACCAGGCTATGGGGACCTGAAATTCTGGAGTGGCATATGAGAGCTGGTACTTTGGGTAGAAGGAACACAATGGAAAAGTTTTGATGGCTAGGACACAGTCTGACCTACTAGCATGAAAAAAGGTGGTATGAGTAGGAGGAGCTGGGGACAAACTACTCCAAATCAATGTCAGCCATCTGTACCGTTTAAAAAAAACCCACACATTTGTGATATCTTAAGAAAAGACATCAGCATATTGCAAACCCGGACTCTATAGGAACTACTGTGTAATTAATATATGCAATACGTATTGTGTAGGACAATCATTCCAAGAAAAGCACTCCACAACATGTACATCACATTTCAAGGCATCAGAGGAGTCAGGTAAAGCTGTCAGTCAACTATGTACTGAGCAGGACAAAGATAAAATAAAGAAAAACATTCCAAAGTACCCTCTAAATACAAAAACCCCTTCAATTTCAGACAGCTTAACAGTTTTTCATTGCAATTTCAAAGACACTAAAACATAATCAAAACCGCAATTCAACTGTGTTGAGAAGTAAGAAGAAAGAAGCGAAGTTCCTAGAAAGAGCTTGGCTGACTCATCTGCACTTTGATACGTGCTGGAGAGCTGATATCAAGTGCTGGCAGCAATGAACACTGAAGGACAATACCCAGGGAAGCAGAAACATCAGCTCAGCCGTGGCGGCAGGGACATGCCTTGGGGAACTATCCTGAGCTGGGAATGAAGGGGACTCAGACCGGGCATAAAGTCACATCATAGAATCATAGGATCATAGAATCTTAGGAGAGTTTAGGTTGGAAGGGACCTTTAAAGGCCATCTGGTCCACCCCCCTGCCATGAGCAGGGACATCTTCAGTGAGATCAGATTTCTCAGAGCCCCGCACAACCTGACCTTGAATGTTTCCAGGGATGGGGCATCTACCACCTCTCTGGACAACCTGGGCCAGGGTTTCACCACCCACACAGTAAAAAAATTCTTCCTTATATCTAGTCTAAATCTAGACTATCTCATCCTACTAGGTGAGAATTGGTTCTCATTCAAAATTTTCTAATAAATACTGATTTGTTTGCTGTGCTGTAGTGCCTTTCCACTGTCCCTCCGAGGTGCTGACAGGGATGTAGCTCTGACAGGGAGGGATGTGAGCAATCCTGACAAGGTGGCATGGACAATCTCCTGCCTCCGGTAAAGAGCAGCGCTGGAAACCTGTCAGAGAGGTTTAGGGTAGGTAATGGTGGGACTTTGTTATAGAGCGGGGATGGTGTGTGTATGGAGAGACCTTTCTAACACTGGACGCTGCATCATTGTGGGAAACTTCAGAGATGGGGAACAAGTGGCAAAAATGATGTTGTGGACCAGTTGCAGGATATTTGGTGTAATCACTGGTCCAAAAAGTACAAACCATGCTATTTTGGAAAATAGCATGGGTAGCATAGAAAACCTGAAATCATGAAAAGTAACTGGATTGCGTGATAATGACCTGAATCAGTGTGCCTCAGGCATGATTCATAAACATATGCTAGGAAATCACGAGTGTCATTGTACAGGCCTTATCAACACCTGGAATTTTGTATAGAATGCAAAAATTTCATGTCTGAGAAAGACAGACTCCCACAGGAATGAAAGTGGAGAAGAATTGTGATTGTAGTCAGTGAACGAGTGGACTCAGTCAGGCAGAATGTATGTAACGAAAGCGCCTACGCCAAGTGTCCTGCGAGGAGCAGCGTGGTGAGCTCCCTGGCCAGACTCAGCACTGGGTAATGCACCGTCCCCCAGTGCAGCAGCGGGTCAGACCAGCAACCTGGGTGCTTGCTTCTGGTTGAACGTCAATGTGCCCTGCACAAATACAGCACTAAATGAATGTCCGGTGCCTGACTAGAAGAGCAGGGTGATGGGGTGGTACAGTCTGACTGCAAGCCATGTGCACTTGGAGATTCGAGGGAACATCGGGCACGGCGATGCCATGCACCAGCCTGCTGACCGTCATAACTCTGTGAGGCAGAAAAGGTATTTAAACAGATACAGAGATAGATAATGAAGTCCCTCTGAGAGCCTTACTGAATACACATCCCAAGCTAAGGGGTGGTACAAGAGAATGACAAAAGAGAGTGCTTGATGTCGGCAGTGTGGTGCTGAAGACTGCTATCATGAGCCATTTGAGATGGGAGCTCGCATCTCACCAGCGAGGGAGTGACAGACAGAGAGGGGACTGGGTGCCAGGAGCCCTCTACGTGATGACAAGCAGCTTATGCTTCATATGACGGGTTCCAGTGCAGCGATATAAAGAGAGAGATGACACGGAGTAACACAGAGATCTTTGCAACAGCTTTCTGACCAGATTGCTGGGCCAGGACTGCACGTGTCAAGGCAAGAGAAAGGGATGTTGCACACACGTGTGAGAGATAAGGAAAGCTTCAGCTAGAACCCGGGCTGTGCGAATGACCACTGTCTGCCAGGGATGGGATAGAAGACTCCTCTGTGTTCGGGTGCGGGAAGGTGAGAGGACAGAGCCGTCCAGCAAGAGGCAGGTCTGGAGCAGAGTGTGCATCTGTGAGTCATCAGCCAGCACGGATGAATTTGCCACAGATGAGTTTTCACAGGGCTGAGGGCAGAGGGGAAAAAGCTGCACTGAGAATACATCAACAAAAAGTTGATGAGAGGAAAAGTATCCTCCAACAGACCTGTATAGGAGACAGAACTGTAAGAGGAGAACAAGGAGGAGGCAGAGGTATAGCAGATGAAGTACCAAAAAATTTGACGTAAAAGACTGCCTGGCAATCTTCAAGGTGGTTGAATAGCAAAGGGGGAAAATAAACAGAAAAGGGCTGAAAGGTTACGGTGGGTTGTGGGGTCCTATCAGCAAAGTCTGTATTGGCTCTTGTCATCAAATACAAAGGCTCCCCTATGGGCAGCTGGTGCCTTACACATGCCGGGTGTTCAAACACATCACCCCACCACTGTTTCATGCTCTGGTCTCACGGAGGGGTTCAAGAATCTCCCACTCTATTCTTTAGAGAATAATTCTGTATCCTCTACAGATGGCTAGGAACACTATGTGTAATGTGCGCTTTAAGTATTTGTTTATTCTTATTTGAGTGGAGCTTTTGATGTAGGTCTATCCATTACTTAAAAGCCAATAAGTTGGAAAAGGATGAAAGAAAGTGAAATGGTCTGTATCATATCATTCTGTACAGTATTTGTGTATGCTGAATATTTCATTTATTCTGTAATCTGCAGATGGTTTGAAATAGAAAAGCTGGGCTATTCCAGTGGCAGCCCTTTTGTTCTTGGAATGAGCTTGGCTTATTCAAGCAAAGCAAGCGAACACCTGATTAATGGCAACATCTATCTTTAAGGAAAAAGGTTGTCATTAGACTGAGCTATTGTGCAATTCTAAAATGTTTTAACATTGTGCTTTACATAGCAGGAGCTTGAGTGGGTTTCTTTCTTCTGGTGAGACCAAATCAAGTCAGGGCGATCTTCCGGGCCTTCTTGGTGGGGCAGGGGCAGCCCAGGAGCAGCGGCAGCAGGAAGCAGGGAATAGCTGCAAGCGCAGACCCTCCTCACAGCCAAGGGCACGGGGCCCGCGAGGACCCTTGGTGGGAGAAGGGCTGGACCCAGGGTACCCGTCTAGGGAAAACCCAGGGTGCAACTCGCCAAGAGAGACACCTGCAAGGGCAGATGGGTGTGCTGCTTGGCCTCAGAAGAGTAATCCTCCAGGCTGGAAACAAGAGAGCCTGGCCAGTTAATGAGGGAAGAGAACCACTGAGTGAAAGAGAAAATACACTAAGGAGAAGGGCACCTACAAGAAAGGTGGAGAGGGACATTTTACAAGGGCATGTAGTGATAGGACGAGGGGTAATGGCCTCAAACTGGAAGAGGGGAGATTTAGAAGAGATATTAGAGAGAATTTTTTCACTCTGAGGGTGGTGAGCCCCTGGGGCAGGTTGCCCCGAGAAGCTGTGGCTGCCCCATCCCTGGAGGTGTTCAAGGCCAGGTTGGACGGGGCTTGGAGCAACCTGGGCTGGGGGGAGGTGTCCCTGCCCAGGGCAGGGGGGTGGGACTCGATGATTTTCAAGGTCCCTTCCAACTCAAACCGTTCTATGATTCTATCAGAGGGATGATGGACTGGGCCAGTGTGTAAGAGCATGAAGCCACAGACAGCCCCAGCCCAAGTCCGTGACTGCAGCGGGGACAATGCAGCGCTGCCATTTCTGGGGCAGCCCCTCCTGTTCAGAGCTGTGGTTGGAAGAGCAGGGCTGGCTCACCCTCCTATCCTGGCCCCAGGAGATCCGGCTCAGCAGATGCTTGGGGCAGGGGCAGCAGCGCCTGGCTCCCGCTGCACGCACAGCCCAGCCCATTGCAGACCTTTCCTGAAGGGCTCTGCTTCTCCAGCCTTCCTCTCTAGCCAACAAAACAACAACAGGGCAGAGTTTCCAACATTTTTCATACCATAGCACAACTGGATCGTTGTTTCTGTTAAAATTTCTAAAAAGGTCATTTCTCAGCAGTGGGTTTCCTAAACCTGAGCTCCTCCTTGTGTGGCTGCAGCAGGGGAGCATCCATGGGGCGGCGGGTGACTCGCTGCCCACCCTCAGCGGGGTGTGCGCCGGGGCAGGGGTCTCCGCTGGCAGCAGGTCCCTGCAGGCAGCCCGGACCCCAAGGGGTGCTGGGGCTTCAAACGCCTGGGCTCCATCCAAGACAGCGCTCCCTCTGATCCGAGTGCTCAGCCTTCAGACTCTACTTTGGTGAGAGAGTCTTTACTCACTGGAATATTCCTGGAAATCTGCTGTTGTTTCCAAAATACACAGCTTGCCTGAGATTTCCCAGAAAGGCAGGAAGAGAGTGTAGGTTTAGAGAACAAGCTGTACTTTGCTCTTTCCATATGAAAAATGGTTTTTGACCCCGAGAAAAACAATTCAAGAGTGGACATTGAAGAAGGTATTTAAAAACATATTACTCCTAGTGGAAAAAGTTTCATTATAGAGGATGAAAAAATGGGGTTCTTCCACAAATGATTTTTTCTGGTTTGTTTTTTTTTTTTCTTAAACAATAAACTTTTTTGTTTCTTATTTTAAGACAACAAGCAGAACTTAGCCTTTTTTATTACGGTGATCAGAAATGCAGTTGAAATTCAGCATGAAACGGCCGAAAATTAATTTTTCACAGAGAAAAATTTCCATATCCCAGCGCACAGGTGGAGGCTTGCTAACCCTCCCGAGAGCAGCACTTACTCCTTGTCCATTGATGGGGGCACTGCTGCGGCTCCCAAACACGCTTCTGGATGCTGGGGCACGTGCTGTCAGAGGCACACAATGAAGAGCACCATTTCCCCCACCTGCCGCAGGGGTACTCGTGGAGGGAGGGGTTGGTACCTCCACCGGTGTTGCAGGACGTGGCCTCCTCTCCAGCTGAGCTCTCGTGCCCGTGGGGCTGCGGGACAGGCAGCGCTCCCAGGGCTGCACTCCCCGGCAGCTCATCACTCCCGCGCCAGCACAAGGGGCCAGGCAGAGCCACAGGGAGTGCGTCCATGTGGGCTGGGACTGGCTGCCACATCCCTTTAGCCTGCACACCTCTGAACCACTGCAGTCTGGGTCCAGCTCTCTCACCAGGGCGCAGGCAGTATTGCAGAGGAAGTCCCTCCTTGGGCAAGGGGTAGAGTCAGGGATCCCATCTCCACCAGGACTGCTCCTCTCGATGCTAAGCAGAAGCAGACAGTGCTGCTGCTTCTGCAGTTGCTTCCTGTGGTTTCACAAACCCACCCAGTGATCAGCTCAGCATCCTTTATCTCTGCCCAGCTGAGGAATCCCAGCTTCCAGGAGGATCGTCTGTCATTAAGCCTGAAATACAGGCTTTGCAGTTAGGTGATGAAGGAGAACAGCACTAGCACTTCAATCACCAAGTTTATGACATCTTCATACTAGACAATATGTTTCCGGTTTTGAAATGGGCATTTCCTTTCTAAGCAAGAGGTCTCATTCTGTCTGTCCTGAAAACCGGTGTTACTCCCAAAGGACTCCATGTGAGGGGCTGTGGACAGATATGATAAAGTGAGAGGTCAACACTCACAAAGATTTGCAGTCCAAATAGACCACAACTAGGAGAAGACAGAAAGGCAAGGTGTACAAAATGAAAAGAGGGATGAAGGGAACAAATGGTTTGCAAAAATGACTACTGGTCTGTCAAAAACGGTCCATTTTGCCTTTCTCACAGCAGTACGCTGAGTTTTCAGGCTTTTTGGAAGCAGTAAGTTTTAGAGAGCATACGGGGTTAGTGCAATGCAGGAATCTGGACAGAAGAGACTGAGTCAGGGCAGCTGGAGTCCGCACGAGAAGAACACGAACTGGCAAAGACAGAGCTGGTATATCCATTCTGATATGTTTATGATAGAGGGGAAAGAGGCTGCAGAAGTTGCATTTTCCACCTCACAGGTTTTATAGGATTTTAGGCAATGTCGGTTGGATTTTACTGAGCGGAAAGGACTTGTACATCTTTGATTATTGCAGGGTCTGAGAGACAGCTGCTCAAATCTCGTCAGACTCCTGTGTTCAGAATTCTGTCCATAAGTTTTCATGCAAGCTGATGAACTTCAGCTAAGGTGAAAGTGCACATAAGAGGGAACAAAAGTGTCAGCTAGTGGGAGATGGAGTCAGTCGTTTTAGCAGTAATCAGAGAAGAGTGCAGTGGGCAGTGCAGGAAGTGGCATAACCCTCTCAATACTATAGCTCAGCTTTTGCTGGACCAGGTAAAAATGAGAGTTAAGAAAAAAGCCAGAAAACAGCTGTTTCCCAGTGGTTTTAACTCCACTGATTCCTGCAGAGCTAGCTTTACTTTAAGTGAAAATGCACCTCTAAGTAAAGGTGAAATACAGTCCACAAGGAGGCGTAACTCCAAAGGGAAAAGTTAACCACACGCTGCCCCACCAGCAGCAGCCGGCCGAAAAGCACCTGCCCCTCGGTCTCCGCACCATGGGGTAGCAGACTTCTCCCTGCTCACTCTCTGACCGGGGCTGAGCTGAACTTGACAAAAGCAGTATCAACAGACCTCACTGATGAAAAGCTAAGTCAGTCGTCCATTAAATCTTATCTGTTATGCTATAGCTATGGAAAAAAAAAAACCCACCTTAGAAAATAAAATCACTACAAACCAATTTCCCACTGGTGACTTTTTTTTTTTCTGTATGGAAACTATCTCTAGAGAAGGGAGAAAGAATGTTTAAGTGTTGATTTTAACGTGGAGAAAAATGGGATGGTAATTCATTTTCAGAAACTCTCTTGGCAAAAGACCCCATCACAGTCAGACAATACTTACAACAGAAAGCTGGGCAGAATGCCACACCACTCATCAGATGCATGCTTTGCTCAGTCTTGAGAGTACAAGCACACCACGTAGGCAGAAGAACAAGATCAAGACTTCTCTATCACCCCATGGCCAGACTATGGCCAAAGGGCACGTGTTCCTCATCTCCCTAGAGATCCAGGAGTGCTGGGGAACACCTCACAGGGATGACCAGGCGGGTTGCCCAAAGCGTGTGGCAGCAGGCTACCTGCAAGCCAGGGCCATTCGCTGGAAGTGGACCAGATCGAGCTCTTCCGTGGGCTGCATCTGCCCTGTGGATTATGCGTTTGCTGTTCCTGATTTGTACAGTATTTGATTTCATTCTACATTACGTTATTTTGCTCCTATTTCTGTAGGATATTCTGCATTTAAAAATGTCATGTTTTCATCCCTCAGCTTTGGAGTAGGAATGAACTGGAACTGGGATATCTGATCTACGTGTAAAAGCAAGGCTCATTTAACGTCATGAGATATTTTACTTCGTAGCATATGGTAAACACCCACAGCAGAGTACAGTCTTTTTCATCCAGGAGAGAATGCAGCCGCGTTACAGACTCCACTCCTGTTTTAGCTCCTTTCTCCAGGCTAATGAGGAGGGACTCCACAGGCACTAAGAGAGCAGTCAAACATCCTCAATTTTTGAAGTATACAAGACATAGCCTAGTGTTTTGCAAGCAATCTTGTGGAAATGCAATGGTTTATTTGTACTGTGACAGCCGTGTAAACCACAGAAAGGCGGCATGTGACAGATGAAGCTGCCGACCGTGCTGTGTGGGAACTAAGTACATTATACCGCTAATTAGTAGAGTATCTGCTATTTTTTTTAAACAGGCTGTCACTGAATTCCCACCGAAACCATCGGCAGGTCTCCCTGGCAGGCTGCTCTCCAGTGGCAGGAGCCCTCTCGGCATGGCGGCTGGCGTGGGACGTACCGCCCCCGTACCGCCCCCGTACCAACAAAGACATCTTCCTTCGAAGCAAAGCCCCACCGAGCGGAGCGTGGTGTTGGCGTGGGAGGTCTGCAAGCTGCTCCCATGGGCAGCTGCGCCCGGCGCAACAGGGACGTGCCCGGGGTGCTGTGAGCAGCCGCCCCCTTCACTCCCTCAGCCCTGCGCCCGCAGGGGACCGCCAGGCGTTTCCTGAGGGGAGGACATGTGAAAAATGACCACTTAACATCTGTAAACGGCCTGAAGAAGGTGAGGCAGTGCAAGTTTGTCAAGTCTGCAGATGCCACCAAGCTGGGGGACCAATATACAGGCCCCTGGCTAGGGCCAGCCCAGCGAGGCTGTGGTGGGGTCGGCCCTGAGGGACGGCCACAGGCAAGGCAGGAGCTGACAGCCGCCATGCTGCACTGCGAGGGGTCATCAGGGAGATGTGGCCACCACCAAACACAGGGCCCGGTGGCACAGCGGGAGGCTGGGGCACATGCCACAGCCAGAGTGGCTCAGGCTGGACCTGGGGAGACACCTTTTATACCCGGGCAGCGGAGCGGGACCTGGAGAGGCCGTGGGGTCTCTGTTATGGAGGTTTTTGAGAGCCAAGGGGGTAAAGCCCTGAGCAACCTGGTCTGAGCCCAGGGCTGGCCCGGGCAGAGACCCCCGAGGTCCTTTCTCAGCCCTTGAATGCACGATCCAATGGTCTAAGATACTTTTCCATTGTTTAATGTTGATATGCCCCATAGGTAAAATGATTCAAGAAGCTCATGAAGCTTTCTTTTGCTACCTCTTGCTGCATACCACCAGCAAAGAGATGCTAACAGAGGCTGAAGCTACACAGACTCTTAGCTTCTCACTTTATAGACCATTAACTTTAAAGACACTGTCCAGACTGCCTGTTCCAGTTGAAGAGTCTCTCTGATTATCTTTCCAGGTAAATTAATGCCTGACATATTTATTTATTATATTTTGAAGGGATTAATAAATGAATTTACTAGGCAATTTCTTCATTTAATACTGCAGTTTAAACCAACAGACAACAGCAGAAAACTGTTTTATTGAAACTTGCTTATTGCCATGTAGCCAGTTTCATGGTTTCAGTACCAGTAAATCCTCACTGAACAAGGCCGAGTGATGCTTCCCAGCTGGAGTCCGCAAAATTTATAAGTACAGCCCCCCAGAAGACAAACATGGCTTTTGCACACTGCTGCTTTTGTGCACAAGCGGCTGCAGCCCCGCCAGCAGCTCAGCCAGGGCTCAGCGCCCTCCGCACTCCTGCCCACTCCGCAGCTCAGCTCTCCGGGGCGCAGCCCAGGCACAGCCCACCCCGTCCCGGAGACCACAGCCCAGGGGGGGCCGGCGGCACCTTGGGGGGTGGGGAGCAGGCTGGGCTACTGCACAGCGAGAGCTGGTGGCCTGCATGGCATCACCCTTCCTAAACTTGTGCTCTGGGCAAAGGGACCAGCAAGATGGTGCTGCAAGCCAAACCATCAATTCCTGTTGTTAGATGTTAAAAACTATTTAATAGTTCTTAAAATACTTCTCCTTAGTTTAAAAGTAGACAAAGTAGATATGTCAGGAAGACATTTCCTTTTTCCCAGTGGAGATGTTATTTGTACCTTCTAAACACCAAAGCTATTAACAATAAACAATTCAATGCAAATAGGAGGTATTTATAAGCAGAGAGGTGCTCATGGGATTGAAATTATGAACACAGAGAGTCTCTTATTTCTACTCTTGAAATAATCTCGATTTTACACACATTAAAAATTCTTACTAAAACTGTTTCTGACATCGTTACCATCCTTGGTACAGATGGAGCAGGAGGGAGCCTCCAGGCCATGCTGTGCACCACGGCGTCCCACCACGGCCCCCGCATGCCGCGGGAGCGGGAGGGCACCCTGCCTGGGGCACCCAGCGCCAACCTGCTGCCTGCCCCGGCCCTGCAGGCAGCGCTGCCGGCTGTACCGCGCTGCCAGGGCTCCGTCCTCTGGCTTCTCAAGGGCTGCATCTAAACCAGCTCTCTCTGGCCTGCCTGCAATGCTTATCACGGGTCACCACGGCTTGAGAAGCTGGTGAACACATTTATTCTCTTCCAGTTTATGGATATTTCATATGTCTCAAATTGTAACAACAGTAAATTATTCCATTGTTTACCTTTCAGTGGCATCAGATATGGGACAGCACCTCTGCTGCTTTATGTTACGTCTGTTACTATATGCCATGAGAGCCCGAATCTACAAGATTTATTATTATCCTCATGCATCTGTGAGAAGGATACCAAAAGACCAACACACAGAACCATTTTTAACCTATAAACTCTGGTTTTAAAATGCTCATTTCATACCAAGGAAATGAGTTATATGACACCATTGAAACTTGCTGACAAAATTGAATCCTTACAGATAAACCATTAAAATGCACCAGAAAGAAATGCTTCCAGGCAAGGATTTCATTTGATTTCTTTGAATTGGGTTCTGGATTATTTTTTTGAGGAACAGACAAAGAGAAGAAAATGAGTTTTGTGATGAAATACCTTGATTACCCATCAGTGTTTGGAAGAAAAAGCAAACAAAGAGCAACTGGAAAGAATCACCTTTCGGTACAATTGCTAGTAATAGTGGTATTTCCCAGGTGATCAGCACTACATTTCCCCCGTCTTGGCGCTCGGCAGGTCTCGCTGCCAGGCATCAGGGTGCCCAGAGGCCAGGCGGGCAGAGCTCCCCAGCTGTGCAGGCGGGGACACGGCAGCCGGACCCTTGCCACGGGACATCTGCATGGCTGGCCCGGCTCCTGAGCGAGGGTGTCTCCCAGCCCTCTGAGATGGTCTTCAGACAGCCACCTGTATCAGCACGGCAGAACCTGCTTGGCCCTGATGGTGTCTAGCAGAAAAGAGCGACTTTTTCTACAGCACAGCCGTCACCTACAAATGAGCAACAAGAGATAACCGCATGATCCTTGCTCTTTAGAACTTTGGCACTTCTATTTACAAATAAAAACATGGGTGACAGTGTCAAACTCCCAGATGGGAATAGACTCTGAACACAGACAGAAATTCAGGGACACAAACATAGCTCGACACCGAAGGGCGTTTTGTGCAAGCAGAACAGCTGCATTGCTGGGATGTGGCCATGAAACTGCCATTGCAGAGTCAGCTGCCTATTTGTATGCATGGACAGGGAGGCCCTGGACACTGCTCTTCATCACGTTAGAGGGGACGAGCTGCTCTCCCCCACTGTACACTCCAGACCTTTCTAGTAATAAAATGTCACTCACTCTGATCTTCACGGCTTGTCTTGCCACACCACCACCACGGCAGCCTTCTTTGGGAGACTGAAGATGTCCAAAAACACTCCCTGGGGACATTTATTGACAGTCGGGCAGTGCTCTTCAGGCTCGTCTTCAGCTTTCGTTGGCATTTCAGGCGGGAAAGGGCAGTGTGTCTCCTGGCTGCAGGGATCCTTCTGGGCACAAAGGGCCTCCTCGAAGCCCAGCACCCCAGCAAAAGGCTTGCGAGGGACTGGCACGCTGCATCCCTGCGGGGGTGTCCAGCAAGGTGGGGAGGGGGATTGGTTTGGTCAGTGATGGTACTGTCAGCTCGTCGTTAGAGGACTGACTTTCGTCCCTCATACTGCACTCTGACTCAGTGATCAAAGTGCTGCGGGATCAGGAGAGCTGCCCTCTGCCCCATCTCTGCCACTGACCTGCCAAATGATTTTTTCACAAGTCATACCTTTTTTCTGGGCTTGAATTTTAATAAAACAGGGTTAAAGCAGCAGACCTCCACTGCCATGCACTCTGCAAGCGCTGGAGGAAGAACACTGGTTATCTGAAAGACATAAATGCTCCGAAGCATGTGCACAAAACACTGGTAAATATTTTAATAAGGTATTAACAGTTGACTTAAAAGGCATTGCCCTAATCTACTAAGAGCAAGACAGATATGTCTACTTACACATAGGATTCCAGTCTCCTAATAGTCTTGTGATTTTTAGCTAAAGCCTATTTCCA
>NW_009661375.1:222069-223542 GCF_000708025.1 Charadrius vociferus | reverse complement strand
GAATCTTTCAGCAGAGCCTGAATTACACAAAGAACACACTCTCTTGTTATCTGTAGAGGAGCAACTGGGTTGTGAACATGCATCACTTGAAAAATTGTATGTACATGTTTTAAATTCTGGGTCATTACACCAATATCTTCCATGAGCCTTAAATGTTTGTAAACAACTTATTTAGCAATGACTCTGCATTTAATACAAATGTTCTTCTTGATGTCTATACCAGGAGTAGTAGTAGAACATAAATTCTCATAATAAAATGTAAATTATGGACAAATCATATATCCTTAATATTGATATATTATAGTATTCTGTAACTTAAATTCTATAAATTATTTATTACACAAAGTAAACTTTAAAAAGAAAATGTGGATCAAAGCACAGAATATATGAAATCAAGCATTTCATATATGTTTCAGTCCGTGAAAATCTACCAGTTCTCTCCTAACTTCCTGAGGATATTACACAGAACCATGAAAGCGCTGGTTGGACAGGGCACAAGCCAAACCTGCTGCTTACACCAGGGCTCTCCATCAGCTGAGACAAGGCTTTGTCCAGCCTAAAACCTCGGGGCCGGGGACTCCGCCGCCTCCCTGGTGCCTGTCTCAGCGCTGCACGACCCAGCGCCAGCCCTCCTGCCGGAGAAAGCCATCAGGCCACCCAAGCAGCATCTGCTTTGGGAAACACGTTGACTGGTCCTGATTCATTTCTTGTCCTTTGCATGTTTGGAAACAGGTGCCAGGGACATGCTCTGTGGTCGTTCCAAGACCGAGGTGAGGCTCACCAGCCCATTGCACCTCCTCTTCCTCCTTCCCCTTCTTAAAGATTAGGGCCGTATCACTATTTTCCAGTCACAATTCACTCCCAATCACCAGGATTTTTCACAGGTGATACACAACGGCTTACAGTCACATTGACCAAGCCTTTTGGCATCCCCTGCGAGTTCCCGCCAGCCCCCAGATTTGTACAAGCCCCGTTCTTCCAAGCGACTCCCAAACTGCTGCGCTCTCACTGCAGGTTGTCCCTTTCCCAATGGCTCGTACACTGACTTTGCCTACAAAGACCAGAAAAACATGTCTCAGGTCCAAACAATTTGAAATAGGACTTTCACACTTGGTTTACTGAAGGTTTGGAAAGTTCGTGTTATGCTGACATTAGACCTGAAGCTGTGCTCTGCTGAAGCACGGGTCAGTACCTGAAACCATCGCGTGCCGGAGCACAGCAGCTACAGACCGGGATGGGATCGCAGAAGATGCTCGCAGGCTGATGAGTCAGCCAGTAACTTGTTTAGAAGCTGAGCTGACCTCGCACTAAAACAATTCACCTCTCCAGCGACATTCGGCACGGATGGATTTTCTTGCTGAGTAAATCACAAGCGGGAGGCGGGAGCAAGGATGCTCTGGAAGCTCGCCCAGGTTGCAATTAGCCGCACGCCCGGATGCGTGGCACGGCGGCTCCTCTCTCCAGCCCCCGCGG
>NW_009661375.1:219892-221685 GCF_000708025.1 Charadrius vociferus | reverse complement strand
CGGCGGCCACAGCCGGGTCAGCGGGGAAACCGCGTCACAGGGGCAGAAATGCCATCCCGACCTCGCCGTGCAGCGTAAGCAATAACCGGGGGAGCGCAGGGAAGGTCACCGGGGAGCAGAACAGTTCGCTGGAAGCTGGCTGTGCAGAGGGTCCCTGGGACCTTGCAACAAGCTCAGCGGCAGAACTTTTCTTCAGGTCCTGGCTGGGTTGAAAACGAGAGCCAAAACATTTACCCCTGTTTTCTGCTGCAAGCTGTGCTCCTCACAGCCTCTGAACCCGTTCATTGATCTCAGCCAGGACTTGAAAAGGAGCCGGGGGCTCGGAGGCGAGGGGGCTCCCGGGCTGGCCGGAGGGGCTGCTGGGCAGAGCGAGGCGGGCGAGGGCAGAGGGCACCAGGAGTTTCCCCTCAGGCTCCAGCAAAAGCAACCCCTGCACCCCATCCAGAGCAGCCTCCTCCGTGAGGGTGCCTTCCTCGCCTCCCCGGACCAGGTGCCCCACACTGGCACTGGAGGCACAGAAAGCGACACAAGAGATGTTTATTGGGGCTTTATGAAGGTAACTGATACGGAGATAAACCGTGTTTAGCACTACTGTGTCTTTTGTTCCCCTAAAATCATATGAAGCGACCCCTGACTCGCACGGCTCCGATCCCCCGCGGCACAGCCCTCCAGCCGGCAGCTGCCCGCACACCTACTGCCAGAAGGGCCTTCGCTTACTGCAATAGTAGGAGTGGAGAAGTTATAACTGTAAAATTCAACCCTTTTGTCTCCAGAAATAAACAAAAAGAGGATATTTAAATTCTACACAGGAAGGAGAATGAAGAGAAAGCAATGAAATAAGTAGCGACTAAGTACTACTTTGTAAATGATGGATAACAAAAGGTCAGTTCCTTTAAAAAAGATAGTAAGGTATGAAAGTATCGATGTGTCATTTATGTTCCACATACACATTGTTTAACTGAGTATTTATACTGCCAGTTGCTAAAATGATGGTATGCAAAAGAAAAATGTGTTTACATGTCCATGATCAATAAATCTTTGTACTTCTTTGGAATAAAAAATGGAATAAGTATTAAAAAGGCAAAAACTGTTGTGGACCCCTCTGATAGACATATCCACGTCTGTTAGATAATCATAACTGCAACACCATTAAGAAGCATTTTGTGTTTCAATTTACAGAAGTATAACTGAAAGACAAGATGCTAACTCTCAGAGCACTGGAAAAACTCATCCAATTCCAATTTTAAAAGGAGAGCTTTTTTCCTCTGCAGAAGAAATCGATTTAGAAGTTTGGAAACACTTTTTTTTCCTGGATTTTCACATCTCCTTTGTTATGTCTGGAAACTAAAATCCATTTTGGTGGTATATATTCCACATAGACCTCCAAAAGCTGAGTATTGTGCAAGATTAATGTCCTGGAATGAAAACGTTTACATTCAAAAAGCCCCCACGGTACTACCCAAGGAATACATCAGTTAGAGATTGCTTGCTGTATTTGGGCTCTCAAATGTGCAACATTCAAGGCAAAAATACCAGGACAAAGTACGATTTCCATATAAACAGACAACCTGAATAACAGGGATACCAGAACACATTTTACTTTAACAGGAGTGAATTTGTTGCAGAAGATATGATAGTGAAAGACAATAGCTATTTTCAAGTCATTGGACTTATAAAGAATTGATAACAAATATATCAAGCCTAATATATTGACACATTTTGATTTACATAGGGGACATCTCAATAAAACATGTAAAAGGTACGTCTAAACCCAGGTTTGTCTTTGCAGTGCT
>NW_009661375.1:200094-219848 GCF_000708025.1 Charadrius vociferus | reverse complement strand
GAGGTGCAGCATTAGTTAGCATTACTCGGGGCATGTTTAGGAGACAGATTATTTGATTCTCACCTTTTGCCTGAATGGGTCACTGCAAAAGCACGACTGAATTAAATTAAGCTTTTTTTCTCAGAGCGAACGCCACACTTCTGCAGTTGGCCACTGTCCCATTCTCCACTTCCCCAGTGCCATTTAAAGCAAACCCTGGCTCGTGTCCTCCAGTTTCAAACAGGAACATGCACTTCAGCGCTGTGTGTTTGCAGGTTGCAGGTCACCGGCCTCCCCCCGGCAACGTATAAAGGAAGAAAACTCTGCTGAAATTAATGTGACTGGGATTCACTGATAAAGGGAGCTCCATCCTTACCCACTTGCTTCGGAGCAGCTCTATTTGAGACTCCTCAAATTTTGTAGCCACACCGTTTCTGAGCAGGAGACGGCATGCAGAGGACGTGCTGTACCTGCAAAATCGAGCCCCAGCGAACACAACAGGTTAATGAACTCTCTCAAATTATGGGCACCTCTATATTTTCAGGTATCACAGTGACAACACAAATCCCAACTATTTTATTGCTAGTACCCTAAAACTGCCTGAAATCTACTCCATTTCCATACATGTTATTTCTAGCAAAATATGTAATTTAAAATTCCTAATTGGATTATCCAATATGTGACACAGAGCTTGCGAAAAGTTGTTGTTAAGGAGATTTGACAAGGTTTCCATTCAAAAGAGAAGTTTAAATTGATTCCTTATGTTCCCCGCTCCCCCCAAATTCAAATGGATTTCATAATCCTATTAACACCAATAAAATTGCCAAGTAATTTTAAATAAAATTACTTTATCTACAAAAAAAAATCCTGAGATTTATCCTTTTTTCCCAAAATACTAATCTAGATTCCGGACACTATCTGCATGCGAATAAGACTGTTAAACTCAGCTTTGAACAGTGCATGGGGGGGTCGAAGCTGAACGGAATGGCAAGAAGCGTCTGGACGAAACAGGATGTCAGACTTGGCCCCAAAAAAATGTTGGAGGTCAGATGTCACCAAACACCAAGAGCTGTGGGATGCCGCAGGGCCGTGCACCGAGCGTGGTCCTGGGGAGCGGTGGCTGCGACTTCGCAGTGTCCCGTGGCACAGCAGGTTTGGGGGCACCACCAGGCGCCGCTCCTGCCCACCCTGCGCCGACGCGGTGCCCATGCGTCCAGTGGCCTGCGGCTGCCTGCAGTCGCCACAGTGGCCACAGGGCACGTGGCTCTGGGGAGGGCAAGCACGGGGCAAGGACGGGCAAGCCGCTGAGCACACGTTTGGCCCTATGCCATGGAGAGCGCCATCAGGCACAGCACGGGAGCTCACACGCACCGCTGGGACATCGAGAACAAGTTTATCTTCCGTTGCCAATCTTTTCTCCAAATCCATTATTTTCATCTATCTCAGAAAAGTTTGTATGTGGGAAATGAAAAAATTTGCCTAATGAATGTAATGGACTGAACTAATCTCTGCTGTAGCTTTCCTGAAGTCTACATTTCCGTCAGGCAATAATAAGCCCCATTTTGCCTAATATTAGCCTATTGCCTAACTTCACAGAATAATTATGCCTCCCAGGCCGTCTGAACAGCAGCGTATTGACAGCCAGCCAAACAAATGCGCATGGAAGCAGCCGCACATGTAAGCACAGTCCTAATATATTTAAAGATAGGAAGAAAGAGGTCAGCTAAAGCCCACTTTTGCACAAAATAAAAAAATACAGCCTGGATGTGGTTCAGAAAAAAGTTTTGAGGATGTCTTACCTTCACTTCTTTCATTAGCCTTGATTTCCTTGTCCTTTTGAGGACCTACATGAATTGCCTTAAAAGCCATCATGAGAGTTTGCTCCTTCAGTTTTCCTGGTGGTGAAGGAAGGGAAAAGAACATAAGAAGCAGCTTTGCTCAGGAAAAAATACTCCCATAGTATTTCAGTGAAACTTGGCAGCTCCGTGTTCCGGTTTCTGGGCATTGCTTACATTCCACCTGCCAACCGGCCGGGCGCTGGAGGAGCCAGCGCCTCAGGAGCGGGCAGGGAGCACTCCCAGCAGCTGCCAGAGCCTCCTGGCACCAGGGTCAGAGAGCAGAAATCTGCAGGATGCTTCGAGACGTCATCTATCCTACCTCCGCCCTCCTGTCCTGAGACGGCACCAACAGCACCGAGACCCTCAGAGAAGGCACCAGCCGTCTGCCAGATCATCTCAGAGTACTTGGTTCAAACCAAAGTGCTCTAAATCTCTTAAATGAACTGTAGGCAGAAGTGCATCGACACTTCATTTTACGTTATTTTCAGTAGAAGATACTATGTTTTGTATGCTTGACCTAGTTGTAAATTCATCAGAAAACTTATGATAGTTTGGTCTCTGAGAAAGCAATAATACATCTAATAAATTTGTACCATAAACAAAGCAAGTAAGCTGGCTGCATGGCAACGGAATTTTAGAAAGGGTTATCTTCTAATATTCTTCATGTTGGATTTCTTTCTTTGAACTGGCTATGCAAACTCTTCAAAGAGAAGTTACTATTTTAAGGGTTCCCCTTCTCACCTTTTTTGTCCCCATGTTATCCGTGAATGAACTACAAACACTTGTTAAATAGTGAGAGTATTTCATGCAACCTCAGAGCATTCTGCCCACAAAATGCTGTTGGCAGCCAGCGGTTCGGGTGGTGACTACCGATTCTGGGAAAGCCGTTTCAGTTACCTCTGAGACCAACTGCAGAAGCAATGCTCTTAAGCACACATTTGTGGGAGTGTATGATTTATACGTGGGACCTGAATTCACAAAGTTAGAAGGATTCCAGAAAGCTAATAAAGAACCTGATAAAGATCACCAAGGGACAGGACCGTTTCAGTAGAAACCCATTTGCAGCATGAAACTCAAAGTGCATATTTTGTCAACAAAGACACTGGAAAGAAAACAAATTCAACTTATTTACAAAGACTGTCCCACACAAACCACAACAATTATTCTGAGAAACTGCAGCAGGAGCTCTCAGTGCAGCGCGAGCTGTCCTCTAAGAGCAACTGCTGCTGCTTTACTACAGCTCTCTTCCTTCACAAGAAATGTGGTGTTGCTGAAAGTTGGCAGACAGAAGGGGTTGCTAGAAATCTCTCAGCGGAAGATCCTCATATAAAAAAAATACGATTATAGACTATCTAGAGTTTTGCATTTTAAAATTTTAATTACTTTCCTAAGTTCCTGTCTTCTTAACCTTTCCAGTGTATCACGTTCTTGTGCTCTACTATTCACAGTGATCCTTGAAGGAATGAAGACAACCACTTGTTTCTTGAAAGCAATTACAAATCAGGTCTGCCCCTGTTTCAGTCTGCTTTCTGCTGGTCACTAACGTTTATCCTCCAACCCACCAGACTATCAGTTTAGAGACTTCCTTGAAGTTGGCAAGACTTCAATGCAGTGTTTCCGTTTCCCAAGTTGGCCATTGTTGCAGCTAACTTTCACTTGGAAGGTGCAGGACTCGAAAGGTGCTGGCAAGAATCAAACGGTTTTAAATGATGTTCTAGTGGTGTCTGTCCTCCTGACACATAGCAATGTGCTTTAATAAGCCAATAAATATTCAGTATTTGAATAGCCATCAAGGGGATGACAGACGGCTTCCTCAGAGGCGTGGGGAGAGCTGTATGCAGAGACGGCTCAAGGACAGTCACTCCCTTTCCAGAAGGATCAGTATTTTGTGCGTGTCAGGGAGTACAGCAAAGAGATTCACACCGCCACTTATTGTAGGTACGGCCAAGGAAAGGAGCTTCTCTCCGGACCAGAGGCTGATTCAGCAGAGAAAGCATCTCACATTTAGCGCCGTGCTCGGGCAGAGCCTGCCCAGCCCTGTGAAGCACCTTCCAGCACCCTGCACGCACAGGCGGCCAGCGGGAGGAGGGGAAACACCAGGGGGGGACTTGTCAGAGTGAGAGCAGTGACAGGGCAGTCAGCACGAGGCACGCTAGAGACATGGGCTGTGTAAGGTTATACAGAACATAACGCAAAACTATGCAGAGGTTCGGCTTACAGGAACATAATAAGTGATTAAAGAAGTTTGTCTTCTCTTTCTGCCACTTACTCTGGTTTGCAATGCCCATTGCCAAATGGGAGGAGGCGGAAATCACGGCGCCTCTCTGCATCTCCCGAGGAAGAGTCCTCGTTCTTTGCTTGTGCTAAGGGTAACCCCTGATCTGAGCCACCACCTTTGGAAACACAAACCAGCTAATGCTTCTGGTCTGAAATTTTATTCAAACAAAACATTTTTTTACGTAAAGACCATGACTTTCTCTTACTTCAAGCCACCCGAGTCACTGAACAGGAAAGCCTCTGAAGCGAGTGCTGGTCAGCAAGCCCAAAGCAGCCCAGCCTGTCCTGCCCGAGGAAGGCACGTTTCACTTTTCTTTAGCTACCAAGAGCGCTATTAAGGCAGCCCTTTGCTCAAGGTGTTCCGGAGTAACCAACCTCCTCGTTGCTCAGGGAAGACAGATATGTAACAAGAAACACTAAGTGGTCTGTGGTCACTGAAAAAAAAAGCACAGAAAGGAAGAGAAAAAACATCCAAGGACCTCAGCCAAATCAACAATGCTCAACAAAATGTGTCCACAACATGGGCAGCTCTTACCAAACCTCCTACTGAACTGTGGATGGTATAAATATTTACACGACTTGTGGGGTTTGGGATTTTTGTGATTGTTGTTGTTGGAGGCTGTTTTGGTTTTTTGTAATTTTTGGTTAATATTGCAAAGGCTTCTCTTTACTTCAGCTTTCCCAAGAGGAAGAACAAGTGCCTTTTCCCAGGAGGTCAGTGTGATGAGCCAGAGGACCCTCGGCCCGCAGTTCACAAGCACCGTGAGTCGCAGGTTTGGACAGACTTACGGAAGAGGCGGCACAAACTGACAGCCACCATCATCGTTGTTCTTTCTGTTTGATCACAGGCTCTGACACACCTGAAATCCATGTTTCATCCTCCTGCAGTCAGCTCTTCTTGCAGTCAGAGTAAAAGCAGACCTCCGCTGCAGCAGCATCCAGAACAGTGCCGCAAGGGATGAGGGGTGCTGGAAAGAAATCGATGAATCCAGAGGATGGTTACTAATCTCAAGGTTTTGGGAGCAAATCTGCTTATTCTCAGTACCGCTTTGCAAGTGGGAGCATTGCAGTGACACTTCTTGGAGAGTTATTTCACTGAAATGGCATCACCCCTGCAACAGTTAGGAGGTGTGCAGAAAACGTTCTCGAAATAATAAGTCGTTCGTGTTTTGAAATGTCCTGTATGCCCTCTGCAAGGAGCTAATGAAATGAGACTCACCTGATCTGTTAAGATGCCATTACTGGTGGTGCTTCTCGCGATTTATGGAGCACTAAGTCTGGGAAATGCCGTGAGCTGCAGGGAAGAGCTAATGAGACACTGGCGAGGCATCATCTGGAGGAGCCTCCTCACCAGCGGTGGCCGTCCCTCCCTGCAGCGGCTCGGCGGGGCTGTCGCGCAGGGGTGCAGACCAACACGCACGGGCTGCAGCACCGTGGTCATGGCACACACTGCGAGACGCGAGGACAGATCGTAGAGGTTCAGGCACGGGCTTACACCCCTCTTGCGTTGCTCATCCGGCTTCTTCGACATTTTTCAGCTCCTGCTAATGCCAGAAACATACTTATCTTCTTCGCGGCACTGCTCTCACGCTGTCGTTCACCCTCCTCCCGAGGACCCAGTGCGCCCGTGGATGCCGGTGACCCGCAACGCTTGGGGCAGGCACAGTGCAGGGATGAGGCCAAGAACAGCACAGCACACCGGGGATAAATTTAAATCAAAATAAGCTTGGCCTCACCTACCCTGAGTTCAGAGGGAAAAACATTTCCAATTCAGATCAGGTGTGATTGATGGCCCTGATACAATACCCTCCACTCACATACTGCAGAGGTCTTAAATTAACATTTGTTAGTAACAAACAAAGCTTTTCCCATGGACATATGCCATTATATGTTGTTTTCAAAATATCTGCGTTTCTTCCAAAGGGATTAGTGAAGAAAATTCATAACATTTGATTAATCGAAGAACTGAGCTTCAGAACAGGAATTGTTCCTTTCCCAAAATATTACGTTGATCATTGGAATTTAAAATCTAGGTTGAATTAAATGCTTAATATGTCTTTATTCAGCTTTACTTTTCTTCACATTGGTTTTTGATCCTTTGATAATTCTGTGCCATAGCAAAAAAAAAAGAAAAAAAGAGAAAAAGGAAAAAAAATAAAAAATACCCCCGTCTCACAAAAAGCAGCAAGGTTAGGAAAGACCTTCCCATCTTCTGTATCTGATTTTATTTTCTGGGTTTTTTTGTAGCTTCTATGTGTTATGGAAGATAGAAAATTAATGCATTAATGTCATAACCAGTGATGTGTTAATTATTAAGGACTCTAAAAAGCTGAATTCATTTGTACTGAATGAGTGTAAATTATATAATAAGCCCTTTGATCATGATTGGTTGCCTTTCCTTAGCTTTCCCTCTATAAGTTTAGTCTCCTCATTTATAGCCTTGCCTAAGAAGTCTATTAGTGTATTCATCCTTGTTCTTTAGATACAGAATAAATTAGATTCTCCAGAAAGCCCCACATTAACATGCTTTGCAAGGACCTACTAATCCACAGGTAAGGATCTGGATCTGGAAATGAGCCATCCTCTGCCGCACAGGGGCATGCACCGCGGAGTTACCAGAGGCACTTTTTGGTTTAGGTTTAGCGTTTTTAGAAGCCTTGAAAACTATTTTGATTCAAGGAATGTAGGGATCAGATTAAGATTTTCGTATGCAGTGGTTTTGTGGTTTGGTTTTGGGGCTTTGGGGTGGGTTTTTTTGAGCTGCAAAGTAGTCTGGTGGGGCAGAGCCAGCCCCTCTGAGCACTGGAGGAGGAATCCTCCACCCCGGGGGTCCCAGCATCCCCCACTGTCGCTGCGGCTTAGCCACCTCCTGGCCACCCATCACCCCATGGAGCCATCATCCCTTTGGCCACCACCACGTCTCACACCCCCTCTGCCCACCCAGCAGCACCCCTTGCCCTGCCCAAGCCCAGCCAGCGCACCCGCAGGGCAGAAGGCAGCCACGGAGGTTTAGCTACAGTTTGGGGTTTTTTACTTTGCATCTTCATACAAGACCTCCCAAAACAAGCCAGCGGGTGGCTAAACCTGCCCCTGCAGGGACATGGCAGGCGCACTCAGCATGGCCTTCCCCTGAGAGCATCCCTCTCCCCCCTGGAGCCCCAGGGGCTGCAGTGGGTGAGACAGGTTCTGCGGGGCAGCCTTAACAAGGCGGCTTCCCCCCTTCCCCGAAACGTGCAACTGAACAGGCTGAGGTGGGATCTGTGCAGGTGGGAATTAATGTCACTGGGTTTAGGCAGGGTCTGTACAATGAACAGAGGGAAAACAACGGCGGTGAACAAAGGCTGTGATTCAGAGGGAGCTGGACTCCTGCAAGAGTACGGGAAATGCTGAAGGAAGGGCAGTCAGGACTTGGACTTCTTTCCTGCGAATAGGCGGGCTGTGGCCAGAGTCACACAGCGCTGGAGCTGCCGGATTTTCCCTGTCTGGCAGGCAACACGCGTGGGAAAAAGGGCAAGCATCAGGGCAGCGGTCAGGCTGGAGGGTAGTGATGTGGTGCAGAAAGAAGGAACGAAAGGCACCGCTGGGACAGCGCAGAGGCACTGCGCTGTGACGAGGTGCCGGTGCGCACACAGCGGGTGACAAAGCCGGCAGGATCCAGGGAAAATCTGCAAGAGTGGCATGAACTCAGGAAAACTTCAGTTGCACTGAGGGATGGAGAAGACCCTACTTATTCTATCATCCCAGAGAAGTTAGATATTCTAGACTGCTGCTTAGTATCACCAAAGTAAGAAAGTGTAAGAAAGGTAAGTTTTAAGTTCCAGGGACAGAAGCTGACACTAAACAGACTCGGACCAGAATTTTCAGACATTGCTTTTTTTTTTTTTTTCCCCCTTTTTACATTTACAAATAAGGGTAAATAACTTGAGACACTGTAGTTAGGAAATTAAGTAGATTCCACATTAGCTGGATACTCAACATGAAGGCAGATGGCCTCCAAAATATACATCCCAACAATTTCACGTATGTTTTCTGTATCGCCCTGGGTGAGCTTCCTTTAACTTCCTGTTGCAGGAGAGTGCATATAATACAAATCTTTCTGGCCTTAACACTGTTGATGTGGGAAACTGTAAACTTCAGGTAAAACTAAAACTAAAAACTACAGGTAAAACTTTAAAATCATCCTGCGGATGATGGTGCAGCTCTGTCCTTTATAGAATGAGCCTTTAAGGCCAGTAATAGGAAATGAGCCAGAGGAAAACCTATTTCTCCTCCTGAATTTTAATTGCAGCAGTCACTCCCCGGTGAAATACACACAGTCTGTGACTGGAGTGCAACTCCACTTTTGTGGAAGTCATAACGATGACTCATGTCACGAGTGCTCTATTTTTACTGGTCCAGGAAAATGCACCTTTCTTTACTAGTTAGACACTGAGCTTGGATCTAAGAGACAATTCTCCCCGAAGTGACTGGTCTGCCGTGCTCTGCAAAGTGCGTTACAGGCTCCAACGGTGAGAAAGTGGAGCAGCTAATGGCATTCGCTCCTCTAGCCCGAGTCTTAGGGAATTGGTTCTGCAACTCCTCAACAAGTTTGTTTATGCAACTGCAAATGCCGGGCTACGGTTAAGATAAGCTGTTATTTTGCTCTAGATCTGAAATTATATTTTCCACAGACACACTGAATTTGAAAATTATTGTACATTCCATTTGTGTGTGTGTAACAAATATTTATATAATTCTTTTAGCTGGAAAATGGATGCAGTTACCTTTATGGCTTCCTCTATTATTTTTCTTAAAGATAGTGCCAACTAATCAATAGCCATGACACCCTTTGGACAACCAGAGCAAATGATGTTGTGTGCAACCATATAGTATCTGCCTTCATGCCTCTGGAAACTAAGTCAGATTTCATTCTAATTCCTAATTTTACCCAATTATACACACATTCATTTAAATTAAATTGAATGCACTCGCTTACAACTCTTGACCTGATTCACATCTGCTTTGCACCAGTCTCTTCCAGCACAGCTCTAAGGAGAAGCCAGCAGAACTGCAGCATGGTGTAAGCCAGCGGTCCAGGACGTGGAGATCGTATCCTCCCGTAACGCTTGCCATCCCGTTACAGTGCTGTGACCTTCCTGCTGGCTTGAAGAAGTTCTGACACAAGGGTATAGCTTCATTGTGTGAGCAATAATTATTGCACTTCATTTTTCTTACGTATTTTCCTCCCAACCTTTAGAGACCTGCAGGCATATTTTCAGAGCATCAAGCCTGAATTCATATTTGCACAATCCATCTGCTGAAGCCAAGTTTCTCCTGTAATTAAGGGAATGGCACGCAGAGCAGCGCTGACCACCTGAAGCCTTCTGAGGCTTCGGTCCTATTGATCTGGGCACTGAGCAGGGGAAAGCTGTTATAAGCACTGGTGCATTCATATCTATGTACCCAGTCTTTTCTGTTCTCAAACTCATTTCTTTCTTTGGAAAGTTGAACTGGAATTGAAGAGCATGAGTTAAATATTTCATGTTGTGCTGGAATGTATAATTAATGATCAAATCCTTCAGAAAGGAAAAGATAAGATAGAGCTGCAAAAGCTTTAAATAAAGTATTTTCTTTAGCTTGTAGACAGACTGCTGAAAAAGTGCTTTCCCTCTTTTCTGATGGTGTTATAAAGAAAATTAGAAAATAACATGCGATAGCAGTAAAAACAGAAGCACTGAAAGTAAATTTGAGGAATTATTTGTTATTGTTTGTAGACAGAGGCAATTCATGTTTTATACATGCTTCTCCAAAGGCACTCTGTTGCACTTCGTTGCTCCACGTTTCCCACCCTCCCTTAGGAACAAGTTGTTTTGGCTTCGACGTGTAAACAGCCCCACTTGCTGCTAATTTGTTGTGCTGTCCTCGGGGAGCCCCGGCCACGGGTAGGTGACAGTGCAGATCTCACAGGACAGGCTCCACTCCATTGAGATGAGTGCGATTGTTTCGGCAGTTTAAACCTTGAAAGGTTTGTCGCACTGACACCCGAGAAGGCGTGGATGGCGCGTGTGCGCGCCTGCATCCCCCAGGAAGAGTGCTGGTCCCCGCTCGGGACCCGGCGCGGGGTGGCAGAAGCCCTCGCTGCCCCTGCGGTGCCAGGTTGCCGCCCTCCCGTGGAAGAAGACCACTGTTCTCAGTCAGCGTAGGCTCCTGTCAGGACAACACGTCTGTAGGGAAGCCCCTAGTCATTTATTTCGGCAAAAAGCAAGCTGTGCTGAGGTCTCTGCCCTGGCAGGGGCTGGTGCTGCTGTTATTGAACACTTCCACAGCTGCGGTGCGTTGCTTGCCCTGATCTGTGCTGTCCATGAGGAGCACAAATCCTGGTCCCAGTGCCACAGCAGGACAGATGACATTTTGCTCCTGTGCTAGAGGGCTGGGGAAGGGCGGTGAATCACATCTCCAGTGCATCTGAGAACCTCAATCTTTCCTGTCACTGGGCACCACTGTGAAGAGCCTGGCCCTGACCTCTTTGCACCCTCCCGTCAGGTATTTGTCCACGTGGATAACATCCCCCAGAGCCTCCTGCTCTCCAGGCTGAACAGTCCCAGCTCTTAGCCTTTCCTCATAGGAGAGATGCTCCAGACCCTTCATCATATTTGCGGCCCTTCATTGGACTCTCCCCAGTATGTCCACATCTCTCCTGTGCTGGGGAGCCCAGCTCTGGACAAATTCCTCCAGCTGTGGCCTCACCAGTGCTGTGTAGAGGGGAAGGATCACCTCCCTCCACCTGGTCTATTTGAGCATTGATCTTAACAAAAAACATCTGAAAAATATTTAAAAAAAAACCAAACAACAACCAACAAAAATTCAAAGCCATAATCATTTGGGGGAGTCTTTTTCTCTTTCACAGTCATGGTGGCAAACAAAGGTCTTGGATGAAAGATCTGCATTTCTTTCAGCCCATGGTTCAAGAAATTTCTGGTATAATGAGAGCCCTGTGGTGTATCTCCGAAGAAGGTCTCTAGGAAACAACTTGCTTTTGGAAACTGGAAATGTGCCTGACAGAATCTGAGCTCCGTCCTCTGCCACTTCTCCAAGGCATGCAAGGTTTCAAATACGCTCTGAAAGCACTGACTGCTGTTGAGCTTCCCAAAAAAAGTGTTCTGCTTTGCTCTGTTTCTGTAACAGAGATCCAAATTGTCCACTGGCAGTTTATAAAAGCAGCAAGTTAATGCTGTGCTCCCTTCGGTTTCATGTAGAAAATAATCACAGAGCTTTGACAACTAAACAATAGACAATTGCTCGTTGTCTGTGCTTTCTTTGAAGAAATGTGTATAAAAAAACCACCAGTGAGTTTTTCACATATAGTTAATCATGCCTATGAGACCCTACCAAAGTTTTTTAAAACTGGGGGAGTTTAGGATGGCATGATCGTGCTGCCATGGCAACAGATGTGGACTGCACACCATGGGTATCAAACCACGGGGCAGCTTTTTGAGATACATAAAATAAGGGAAAGCATCAGAGAGGAATTCAGTAATTAAGGCACATTTCTGTAAGCGATGAAACTGCAAGCATGCAAGAAACTTGAAAATGAAACATGTTATGGGTCTTTCCTTGCCGTATTGAAAGGTGCTTTGTGTGGATGACTGTCTGCACCGAAGGATACCAGCCGCAGCAAGCCTGGCCCTGCACACCGTGCTGTGGTGCCAGCGCAGCCGCCCCTCGCCACTGGGGTCAAGGCCTCTGGGGGGATGTTGCTGCCACTGCCACACTTTTCCATTTTGAAGGATTCCCCGTTACTTTTCCATGTAGACATTTGTTACAAGGGATGCAGAGCTGAGAAATTCCAGCCCCCCACCCCCCTTTCCTACTTGGAAGACAGATAAAAATTTGAATGAATAAAAAAAGTCGCAAACATACCTACACCTGTGCCAAAGAAAGTCTTCATGAAAGCCAAATGCTTTGAAATAACACTACCTCAGGACAGGCTAAGTTAAAATGCAGACAAAAGCGTTTACTTATAACAGCTAGGAGAGACAACACACTTGGAAAAATGTTTATAAAAGACTGAAGTGGAAAAAGGAAACAACAGTCAGTCTCTTTGTGCAAAATATGGTATGTTAAATGTTTCTGTTTACCACCCTGTCTCCAGATGGTTTACTGCTGGGCATACTAACATGATCTGCCCCATCAGAGATGTCCTTTCTCCACACCTCAGGCCACACTCCTTGGGGATACCTTTCCCCGTGAGGCACACAAGCGGTGGCAGGTGGACCCTTCCTGGTGTCCTCCAGGGAGTCTGGTCCCATCCTGGGCTCAGGACATCACTCAGAAACTTCCTAGCCTGGTACGGACTGCGGGCTGTTACCCGTTAGTGCTCTTTCACCTTTCTCAAAGGGGGAAGAGGGTCTTTGTACATCACCTTTCCCAAATATTGAAAGAAATAAAAAGGCAGGCTGTAATATCCAGCAGATATGAGATTCCCTGAAGACAATATAGTTTTCTAAATCACAGGGTGATGAAGTCCCTGCCTATCATCAAAACTTGCTTCCTACACTCTTTTCAAGTCCTGTACCTGATCTCACATTTCCTTTGCACTGGTTGTTCCCAAATCTACACTCACTTTCCCTGCCAGATTTCCTCTGGTTCTGCTCTTCAGCAGGTAGGCTTTTCAAAAGGATCAGGATTTAACCTTCATCCAGGTATCACATGAATTTTTAATGATCAGTCTGAGTCATACACGAGCTGTGCCATTGCTGTCATGACTGTTTATGACATTATTTGTTTTAAGGATTGGTTTTGCTTTTGATATTGAAGGAGGGTGATTTTCTCCATTGGCAGCTTGTTTCACCAGTCTTGGAGGCAGGACCAAAGCTTCAGAGTGGCCCTGGGAAGCGATGTCCGTGGAGAAGCTGGGAACGGAGGGAGCATCCGTACCTACCTGGATAACACGTGCCTGGCAGTGTGGGCTGCTGCCCAACGTGGGACTTGTTTATATCAGCAATTTCACTGTCATTAAACAAGCGAATGGTTCCAGCACTATGTGAGTCCAGCAAACGCAGCAAAACCATCTCACCAGAAAATCCTTTCCACCAGCATGACCGACATGTGGCCGCTCAGGCAGTCGTCCTACACCGCTGCATCCTTCTGGCTTCCTCCAGTGAGCACCGGTGGTGCCGCTGGGGTCATGACTTCTCATGATCCAAACTGTCAGACAATGCTTCCAAAACAGTGATACACAGTCCTGCCAGTGTACCTGTGTTCATACCAGGCATCATGCTTCAGCTAATGAATAAATAACAAGTAATAAATAAATAACAAACAGTATTGGAAGCTCAAGGGGAATGGAGATGTTGGAACACAGAAAACTCCTGCCGCCTGTTAGGGAAAATATTCCCCCATGACAGTGGTCAAACAGTGGAGCCGAGGCCCAGAGTGGTGGGGATGTCTCCAGCCTCACAGACATCCAAAACCTGACTGGCTATGACCTGAAGCAAACCTTGACATTGGGTGTATCATTGAGATTGGTCCGTCTTTGAGCAGGGGTTTGGGTCAGGTTACCTCCAGAGGTCTTCTTTAAACACCACTAGTCTATAGTTGTGTCACTCCATAAATTCTAACTAAATCCCCTAAATGGGTAGGTTTAAAAATTTAAGCATAAAAACTTGTGCCTAAGAAGCGCTAGTCCTTGTTTGCTTCTCTTTTTCTCTTAATGTATAAAATCTTTTTCTCTCTCCCTCTCTGCATATATATGTCCACATATATATATCCATGGGGGGAGAGAAAAAATTAATTCTCGGTATAACTAAATGCACATATACATTGTCATCATGCACATGGGATAGCTTGTGAGGCCGATTTACAGGGTCTTTAATTGATTTATCACTCTACTTTGGGGCTTTTCATCTTTCAAGTTTTTAAAAATTGACTGAGATTTTCAAGACTGATAATGAACAAAAAATTCTATTATTAAGTTAAACAAACAAAGTTTAATCCATTATCTTGCTCTGCACTTGCCTTCAGCTTTGAACTGCCCATTCAAAATTTGACTAGGATTTTAGAGCAAATGAGGTCTGGGGCATCATGAAGAACCTGATGAACACTCTTCTACATTGCAAAACCTCTTGAGTGCCTGATGCCCATTGTGGAAAGCCTGAAATTAGCATAATGGGGCCAACAGCATGTGTAAAAACACAGAAATGAAGTTTTTTCTAGAATAAAAATTTAAAAGGAAGTCAGATTTTGAAAGGACTCCCCGATGATTATTGACAGTGGGGTTCACATGCACATGTTCATGTTCTTTCCCTTCTCAACGTTCACCTCTGTTTCCTCAGGACTTTTGTGAGGACAATGGCGGACGTCTATAGGAATGCACCTTCCAGAAAACCCATGGTCATGGGCAAGTGCATGGGGACCTGAACAGGAAAATCTAATGCAAAACATATGCAGTTAAAATTTTCGGTAATCAGTGATGTTGGCAGAGTTGCTAGTTGAAAAAACTTGCATGGTGTTCATGCCTTACACACCTTGTCTTTGCATGCAAACTCCTAAATATTCTCTCTAGCTGTTCAAAGAGGTTTTATTCAACAGAAGAGAATTTCAGTTGGAAAATCTTGGTACTTCTGCAGACTGCAGTTATGTCCCCCCCCAAAAATAAGAACCTGCTTCCAGTTATCCTTCTCTCCACCCTACTGCCTCAGCACGCGTGTAGGTCCAGAGGATGCTGGGACGCAGACACCTCTCGGGCCAGCGTACAGATTGTCACCAGTGGGTTTTCGCACAAATTCCCTCAGACATTGAAGATGCAGCTCCTTGGACGTGTAGGCATTGGAGACCACGTGTTTGTTTTGCAGATGCAGAGACAGGTCTCCCCCAGCCTCAGAGAGGCACCGTGCCACACACCAAAGCAGATTGTTGGTAAAGTGCCATGGGCTACCACTTTGCTTCAGCTACTTTGGTAAGCTTTAGTGACTCCCACGCTTGGAACTGCAGAAGACATAAATATTTAGTATCAAGGCACGGATTGCTGCTAGCAGCTGAGGCTGTCTCTGCCTTTACAACCCAAAGCGAGGGAGGAAGTCCTGAAGTCGGAAAGTAAAATCAGGGTGTCTGAACACAATTTCAGCTGATGATTTTTCACCCTTCCAGTCTGTGTTAAATACCAGCCTGAGACGTGCAGTGCTAAATTCCCTGCGGGACCAACCCTGTAGGCTGGTATCGACCCAGATTGCCTGGAGATGCTTCTGGGCGTGGAGCAGGTTGCTGTGGGCAGGGGCACAGCCTTCTCCATCGCCTCTGCCATGCCAGGGCAGTCACTGCAGCAGGTCGGTCGCTCTCCTCCAGCCAGCCCGCACGTCAGAATTAGGTGACAGCTTACGGAGACGTTCACGTCAATGCCAGCTGCATCTCACCAGCCTCCAGCTGCCCTCCACAGGGTGCTGCTCTCCTGGGGGTCTGGACCAGGGGTTGGCTCGGGCATACTCCTGGGAAGTCCACAAGCACGGGCATCCCTCCCAGCAAAGCGCAGCAGAAGGCTGAACCCGTCTCTCTGTTTTCACTTTATTTTAGGAGCAGTCATGCATATCTTTGGAAGTTAAATGAGTCTGTAAATCGTGACGTGGGTGTTAAACTGTCATACAGCGGCCACATCCAGAGCAGGGATGCTCCTTCCAGTTGCCCACCAAGAACACTCCATGGCCTCTATTTGCTCCAAAACCATCTGTTCTGCAAGGAATGGATTTCACCATCATTTTTGATCCTATTTTTTGGGAGCCGTTTGTTTTGGCAGGACAGGTCACCCCAAGCCCAGCAACCGAGCATCAGGGCTGGCAGGACTCTGCTGGTCACTGACTGCCCATGCCAGAGACCAGAGGGCCAAAGTCAATGGCCCTTCACAGGTCCACCTGCCAACGGTGTGGGTAAATTTCTTGCCCCTCCTGGCCACACAGCAGACCCCAAGGGTGGTGGTGCGGTTGTCTGGTGTGGCATGCAGAGGATGCTGTCCCGTGGCAGCCCCATCAGGCTCAGTTGAGGAGATGAAGATCAGAATTTCTTCTGAGCCTCTGAGGCCACTGAGGGAGGACTGTTATGGGACAACCATCCTTCTGCCCACAGCCATGGGGGACACCTCAGCTGACACCCTCACGGACGACTCCAGGCTCCCGCAGGTGCCCTCCATGATCCGCCTCTGCCCTTGGGACAACCAAGCTCAAAAAATAAAGTTAGCGCATGCACAGCATCTGAAGAGGAAAACCAGTGCATTAACTATGCAGACAGACCTTTCAAAGGGGCCAAGAACAGCAGCAGACTCTGAAAATTGCCAGAGGACATCAGTTAGCATTAAGATAAGGTTAAAAATTTATTGGTGGTGTTTCACAAAAATATAAATAAATAGATAAATAGACCTAACAGAAACTGTTTGTGTGGATGCACAAAATAAAATCTGTGATCAGGAATTCCAGTAAAGGGCACCAACCTCAGACTCTGGATAAAGAGAAAAAGCAGAAAGTTGCTCAACGCTGAAGACCATATCAGAGATCTTTTATTACAATTAACTGCTTTTTCAAGCTTCCCTGTTGAGGTTGCTTTCAAGCTGTAAGCTCCTGCTATGCATGAAACGTTAAGATGATTAGCTTTACTAAATGAACTTGGGTGCCAAATCCCCTCTCTCCTCTGCTGAAACAGCATCTTGGACAGTGTTAGAGTGGAGCATCCATATCATTCTGCCAGTGTCCTTATCGACCTTTTCTTAGATCCTTAAAACATCTGTGGATGAATTTACGCTTGAAATTGAATAGCTTTTCTCTGTTCAAGGGTGTTGGTGCATTAGAAACGTCAGCCTTTGAAATAGATATCACAAGGCATTTAGTTATAAAGCAACACAGTTTTATTACTTGACAAAGACAGGCTTAAAACATTTCAGTTAAGAGACACAGATGATTTTCAGCTAAACACAGCAGGAGAAATATACTGTCAGTTGTTTCCCAAAGCCAACTTATCCCAAAGTTATGCAGCAAAATTGTGCTCATGAGTTCCTGGGGGAAAACAATTTTTTTTTTATTTTCTCCCTTCTAACAAAACATAAGAGCACTTGGCAAGTGCAAAGAGCCAGACAGATAACAGACAAGATTGTGGAGCACTGACAGGTGATTGGAAGAGTTCATGAAGAAATCAAACTCGCTATACTTGACCTTTCATTAATTTTCTGGTAAAGCAGCCAGTATCCCAAGCTGTCTGCACATCCCAATGTTCATTACTGCTTGAACAGAGGTCACAGAGGGTTTGTTGCAAATCTTTTGCACTGCATGCATTACTCATCTGTCCAGTTATCATTGCATCATCATTTTGTACATGCCTTGTCATAACCTAAGGCACAGACATGTCATTGAGTTTGGTGTAGGTGCACAGCTCTCATCAGAGTTAGGTTTAAATTAATCAAAAGCAAGTTTTACAGCAAAGACAACTTCCCTTCTTAATCAGAGGAGAGGACCAAATGCCCAGATGAAAGGTGCTTAAGTCCAGTGTCACAAAAACCTTAGTGAAAACCACATTGGTTGTGTCTGGTAATAACCAGCATCTACTCGTCATATCACGATCAATGTTCTCTTGCGTTTCATTTTCCTCTCTTTGCCTCCTGACACTTTGTTTCATCTCATTCATTAGAAGCTACAGACAGGCCCTTGACAGCAAAGATCTCGTGTGCTGTGAGAGCCGGTACATTTCCCCAGCCCCTGCCGGTGCCTGGGGGTGTGCGGTGTGGTCCGGGTGGGACTGGTGCTGCGGAGGGGACCAGCAGCAATGAGGAGAGCGGTGTCGGTGCAGGCATTCACCCGGGAATGGGCACCCCAGCTCTCCCCTCTCCCAGGGCACGTTCCTGCAGGCTGACCCTGGGACTGGCAGGATCCTGGCAGCCCCCATGCTGGGAGCGAAAGGTGGGAATTGCTCTATCTGCCCAGTGTTGGCTTGAAATTGTCCACTTGGCCCCTATCCTTCCTCTTCACTTCCCGGCACAAGGACATGTGCTCTGGTGTCTGAGCTGTCCGAAGCCCGGACAGCCACACGGAAAAGCCGGGACAGATATGGCAGGGTCTGACAGCGCCGTTACTGAAGGTATCTCCAGCTCAAGCACCAAACCTGGTGATGTAAAAATAACGCTGCAAAGGCACGGAGTTTCACAAAGCACGAGGGGTGTTAAGCTGGACAATCCCAGTGATGCCTGGCAGGCGAGCACGGGAGCGGCTGGAGAGGGCACGGCGCCATGCACGGCCACGGGAGCAGCACCCACGGACCAGGGCGTGCTCTGCACATCGGTGCCTCCCATGCACATCCCACAGCTGCACTGCAGACAGGACTCCCAGGTGAAAACCAGTGACACAAATGAGAGAGCATTTTCTTCTCCTCCTTTATTTCTCTACTTGATTATGCATGTGATTATCTATTTTCCAGGGCAAGAGGCACCAAAGAAGTTCTGTGTTCTCAGCAATTAAAAATAAAGTTAGACCATTGTAGTGCTTGGACCTGGGGGTTACCTACAAGCTCCTCATTCCTCTATATGTGTTCTGTGTTTTGCATACTAATGCAAAATTAGTGTATGAGTATTGACCAGGATAAAAGAACAGACATGAAAATTAGAAATTTATGCACAAGTTGCCTTTAGTTACGATAAAATGACCATGGATATTTGCTTTCCACCTTTTGCCATAGCCAGAACCAAACTTTGGTCCCAGCCTGAATGCAGACGCAGAGCTGTGAGCGGTGTTCGTGTTTGTGAAAGGCTGTGAAGGGGCTGCAGGGCTGCCTGAGGAGCCTCTGCCCTCTGAAGGCTGCGCCTCTCCCCACCTCGGCTTCAGCGCCGCGGCCAGGGAAGCCCTCTGTGCCGGTTCCTGATGAATCGCTGACTTGGACGCGGTTGAACACAGCATGGCAACCTCTACGTAACTGCGGTCTCCCTGCCGTGTGGTGTCACATGCAGTGTCTGGCGCCTCTGCAAGGAAAAGAGAAAAGACCGTCTCTGCTGCTTGAACTTCTGTCTCTCAGATGAGGCTGAAGAAATAGCTTAGCTGATAACACCAGATTAGATTAAAATAAATAAGGAATAAAGCCATACTGTAAAACGATCAATTACTTTTAATGACTGTGTGTCTCTTGTCTCAATTAGAACCCTAATACACACATAGGTATAATAAAAATTACAATTAACCACTAATATTGTAATATCTAAATTACTTCACAGGAGAGCAATAGGACACATTGGCCCTGAACAACTGAATGCTGATGCGGAAGAGAAATGCCCTTTTTTCCGCGCCATGGCAATTTTTAAGCGTCTTATTGAAATGAGCATCTTTCTTTACCAGTTTTAATTCTCAGTTACAGCAAGGTTCTGCTTCATCTGCATCCCCCACACAGGAGAGGAACCCGAGAAGCTGAGCTGTCTCTGCACAGTCAGTCAATACCAGCTCGGCATACAGGTCCCCTTCCAATGTCATCCGTCATTTATTCACGATGGAGGAACAAGTAGCTGAAGTCAACTCATCACAGACCCTCAATCTGTCCTTTTCATTCTCCGGGAGACCTGGCAGCCCATTGCTCTCTCCCCAGTTCACATCTCCCAGAAGAGTGCCTCTTCCACCCGCCGGGGCGGTGGCGAGGGGGTGCCAGATGCTCCCTCCAGCAGCCGCCATC
>NW_009661375.1:197886-199942 GCF_000708025.1 Charadrius vociferus | reverse complement strand
CGCTGTCCCCGGGACGCGGGTGACAGACGCCCCTCGCCCTGCAGCAGCCGCTCTGCTGCGCTTTCTGTTCTGGAGGCTCACCCTTCCTTCCTAGCTCCAGCCCTTCGCACACACGTGGCTGAGTCACCACTGGAAAACGCGTGTTATGTGCAAAGTTCAGCAAGCATTTCCCTGTTCTTCAATTAGTAGGTTTTTTCCTGCTTTGTTCAGTATTTGGGTTTTTTTGGAGGCCACGTTATTAAGACATGCATATGGGCCTGCATAGACACTGGTTTCTTAAAATTTTCAGTGATGTTAACCTGACGGTAATCTCAGCACATAAAACTGTGGGATATGCATAATTTCTGATTTTTCAGGAAGGTATATCCTCACATTACAGCCTAATTTTCTAAACACATAAGTGTCTTACCGTACCAAATTTGCATTACAAGCAGGAGAGTAGCCAAGAGAAGTCAGTGGAAACAAAGCTAATTGCTGCAAGCATTAAGTACTGGTAAACAGAGCCGTGTGAGTGAGTCGTCCCAGGATTAAGATTATCAGCATTAGGACCAAACTGAGAATTTGTGAGTGGGAGGCAAACCACAAAGAGCAACGGTCATCAGACCAGATTCTGACTTGAATGTGATGATAAATAAGAACTTTAATCATCGCTGTGAGGTAGAAACAACAAAAATATAAAGGCAAGCCCACACCTACCGTTAGAATACTAGAGAAAACTTTAACAAGCCTGAGTCACCTCCAAAATTAATGTGCACAGGTGTGTCTTGAATAATGGAGAGGATTTTTAATGTAATAAATTGTGATATGATAAACTGATAATATAATTACCAGCATTTATCGAGCAATCAGAACTGTTGTCAAACATTGACACTCTGTTTTATTCAGAACCTTGACAAAGAGATTGCCAGTCTTCATAGAGAGGTGAAACAAGATTTATACAATTTAGTCCGAGAACTCCTTCTGTCTTCTCTAGTGTTTGATCAAAACAAATGAGGAGTGTTGTGTACTGCACACACCCCTGTCCAAACCTCACATTCTAAAGAAAATACTTCCCTAAAAGCCCACAGCATAACCATTTGCCAAAATAAATAAATCTAGACCTGTCTATTGAGGATTTACCTAACTTAAGCGTATGTTCAAAACACTGCATTTCTTCCTTTTCCTCCATTTTCCACAAGACCTATCCATGGCTTTGTGGCCAACAGGCTTGGTACATCTTAATTTGAGATTAATAATAATGGGAAGAGGTGAAGGAGAAAACAAACCCCGGACTTTTGCCCAAATGTTTTACAAACACTGGATGAAGCAGCATCTGGACCCCAGCACCCACTGAGTCCAAACCCCAAAGTCCCCGTTTCCCTCTGTCACCGCTTGCTCGCTGCGGGGTGAGGAGCCGAACAGTGACTAACACACCCCGGTGCGATCAGCGCTGTTTCCAGCACAGATGCCAAACACAGCACCATGTAAGAGCCTATGACAAAAATAAACTCTCTCCCAGCCAAAAGCAGCACACGCATCTTTGCTGAGGCTGGGGAAGTGCCATCTGCACTCAGCGTACGCGGGGGACAGGTATGCGCGCCCCAGCCTCCACGGAGGGGCACTGCCAGTGATGTTAAAGCCATGTGAGACTCTCCACTGGGGCCAGGCAGCCACCCTCTGCACCCCGAAGGAGCTTTGTGCCTCTGGAAGATCATCGCCATGCTTTGCCATCACTCATGGGGGCCCCGTCCCCCCCCCAGGCTGTTGCTGGAAGGAGAGAGGGAGCAGCTGGGCAGAGAACGCGTGGGCTCAGTGCGTGTGGGAAAGGTGCTGGACTGGCCAAGCACAGGGGAGGCACAGACACCCCCCTGCAAGACCGGTGCAGCTTTCACAGGCTCGTCTTCCCTGTTTCTCTCTTTTCCTGGGACAGTTCATCCCAAGTAGGGCCAAGTATGAAGCGTTCATCATAAAATCATAGAACAGTTAGAGTTGGAAGGGACCTTTAAGATCACCCAGTTCCACCCCCTGCCCTGGGCAGGGACACCTCCCACCAGCCCAGGTTGCTCCAAGCCCCGTC
>NW_009661375.1:182856-197681 GCF_000708025.1 Charadrius vociferus | reverse complement strand
CCTCCTCTGGCCCCGCTCCACCAGGTCCTGTCCTTCTGCTGGTGGGACCCCCCGAGCTGGAGGCAGCACTGCAGGGGGGTCTCCCCAGAGCAGAGCGCAGCAGAGGGGCACAATCCCCCCTCGCCCTGCTGGCCACGCTGCTGGGGATGCAGCCCGGGCTGCCAGCGCACATTGCCGGCTCATGGTGAGCTTCTCATCCACCAACACCAAGTCCTTCTCCTGAGGGCCGCTCTCCAGCCATTCTCCACCCAGCCCAGATTTGTGCGTGGCCACGAGCCCAAGCACCACAAGCCCAGGCTGCCCCCTCCCCTCCCCGGCAGCTGTGCTGGGTGCTGGGGCTGGGGGTGCTGGTGTGCCCCCCAGGGCTGGGGGTGCTGTCGTGCCCCCCGGGCACTGTGGGCGCCGCCTGTGGGTGAGCACCCGCAGCCCAGCCTGCAGAGCTTTGCATTTCCTACTGCACCACTGCTGCGAAGTACAAGTGGGTTGCGGAAAATGTCACAGTTTTAGCTGTGAGAACCTGGGGCGGTGCAGAGCCGGCGACCTCCAGGAGGAATTGTTACTGGCAAGGCGTGACCCAAACTGCGACAGAAATGTAAATTTGCTTAATAGAAAATGGTATGATCAAATGGTTTAAGAATAAGAAGGGGCTGTTTCCATAGCAACAAAAAGCAAGAGAAAAAAAACAGTCAATAAAAATTCCAACACTCTCTTCCATGTTAAACTGATTTTCCCCAAATCTAGACCAGCAATACACCGGTTAGTACCAGAGAATGAAGAACGCTGCCACAGTAAGCATTGTCCCCTTAATAAACATTTCTGAGGATGCACATCTCATGAAGTGGAAATAGGACATTTGCCAGCCTTAGTCAACCAAAAATGTGCCTTACTTATCAATAATGCACTGATTTGCATAGTGATAAGTAGCTACATCATTATTTTTATTATTGTAATAGGAGATAAATCAAAAACACCTGCATGGGTTAGCAAAGAAATGTGATTTCTTGAAGAGCTTTGTATTTATCATTTGCTAAAAGCATCTTGCAGAAAATTTAGATTTTTTGTGACTTGGAAAAAACCCCAATACAATATGTAACTAATACTTGCAATTAAAAGCAATACCTGAGAAGTCCACTGAAGGGCTTATGTTAATTTCTAGGCACGCATCTTCGCCAGTGTAGCTATAGTACACCCAGCACGTGGCAAAACCGTCTTTGGCCTTTTCTCTTTGGTTATTAATTTATTGTTATGGCAATCAGAGAAGCAGTTTGTGAGCACGGCATGGAAATGCACACCGAAAGACTAATTTTCTTCCTTTTCCATTACCTCTGCAATGAATATGCACCCACTGCCAAGTAAAGATAACTAACAGGATAAAAGATGGCAAAGTAGGGGAAGGAAAAGGAAGAGATTGCCTCTGTGACAATGAGAGGATGCCAGAAACTCGGGGAAGCAACAAGTCAGTGTTGCTCTTGAATCGCTCCAGCACTGAATCTTTTTCTGATGTCAGTATTTATGTGTCGCGAGCACCTGTCCAGTGCGAAGGTCTTTCTTCTTCTTCTCTATATTTTGGTGTGCCCCAGCATGAGACTTTGTAATTAGGCATTGGGGAAAAAAACTGGGTTTGGGGATTAGCTGCCAAACCTGAGGAGGAAAATGAATTTGGATGGAAACAGTATTTTTCTCACTGTAATGAAAACCAGAAAGCATTTCTTTCATGTTGGCAGAAGCCATCTATTCAGCCTAAACCAGAGCCCTTCGGCATCAGGCACAGCAGTACGGAAAGCAAAGGCAACGCCATCCAGTTGTACAAGCGGCAGACGTGCTCTCCTACAGTCCTGTTTTCCAGGAAATCCCGCTCAGCCTGGGGATAACCTTATCCTGCCTGGCCCTGGCTGCCCTGGGCTCACCTCCGCAGGGTCTCTGCCTCTCTGCAGCCCCTTTCCCTGCCAGACTCGCTCCCCGCAGAGTCGGGGCAGGAACTGCCCCAGCGCAGTGATCCCCAGCCGCTCTCCGACGTCCACTCCCCACCCTGCAGCATCGCTCCCAGTGCACCCCGTGTTGAAGGCAGTCCCTGGTCCTGAGCCGGCTTTCCCCCAGGGGGTTTCCCACCCCCAGGCTGCTGTCCTGAGCTGGCCCAGCAGCCAGAGCACGGGGGCTGGTGGCTCTGCCCCGGGGTGGGACGCTGTCCCGAGCACTGCCGTCCCCCCGCTGATCCTGCCTGTCCCCACCGCTGAGCTGGAGGCGCCAGGGAATGAGGCACCCGCTCTGGGTTGCAGGTGGAGGCTCTGCGCTCAGAAAACCTCTGAAGGTCAACGCTTTGCCAGGCAAGAGTGGGCCGGCAAGGGACTGTCACCCAGTTCACCCAGTTACAAAGGACAGAGACTGCATCTTTCTTTGGCAGCAGGCTGCCTCCTAGTGACCTGATGCAGCACAGAGCATTTTCTCTTCCAAAGCGATATAGTTCAGATTGTCCTAAAGGGTTCGGGCCACTCTCCTTCATCCAGGTCTTACCGCTGTGCATGGAGTAAAAACAACCTTTTATGCTAGCCCTGCACTGGATCGGACCTTACGTCTTCATGCAGAATTATGCAGCCCTCGGTGGACATCTCCTGCCAGCTGTACTGAGATCATCATTTTTTTCTTTTTTTGGGGAATCAATTGGCTGACGCACACCGAGCTGCTGACCAGCAGCTCTTTGGGTTTGCTTTTCAGGTTGGGCAGGAATGCTGTGCATGAGACACAGATGCTTTCTTTTATTAAATCAGTATTAAAGCTCTCTAATTAAATCAATACTAAATCAAATTTTGCTCATTATTCATATTTTTACGTTGGTAAAAATTCCAGTCGCTAGTGCACGGTCTCTAGGCTGTTTCCAGGGCGGGAAGCACAGCTGAATGGACTCTCCCTGACAATTTGAATGAAGAGTTGTGAGATGAGCTCCCTCAGTTCCCTCTCCCTCGTGGTCTTATACCCACAACCCGCACGTAAATACTTTTCGTGTACATATCACACTCCAAAGCAGGAGTCCTGTGCTCATTTCTGGCTGAAGGGCTAAATAGCAGGGCGCAAACCCAAGCAGTGCCTCCTTGCTGCCCCCCCAGTGCTGCTTGGAGAAGCCCCCCTGTCCCCCCAGTGCTGCTGCTGGTCCCAGGCCGGGCAGCCAGTGAGGTCTGGGCACGACATGGGGATGACGTTTGCTTTTGGGTCAGCAGCGCAGCCCCTGTCTTTTTTTATTTTTTGGCATAGTGGTTGCAGCCAGGGCTTTGTTCCAGTGTGTTATTCTGTCCACGCGAGACGTTAAGGAAACAGAAGGTTTCTGGGCAGTGAGAGAGATGTTTGATCGGACAGCACAAACATGGAGGAGGAACCTGCCCGCTCCGCTTCCCAGGGCAGCCCACTCTTCCTGTAATTAGCAAGGATGTTCCCACCTCCATCATTACTCTGGCATTCAAGCACTCTTCAAGCAATTTATTAGGGATTTTGTTTCCAGCAGCGGCCTGCTAGCAGTGTTTACCGTGCCGGGCACCGGCTGCGCCTGCTGCAGCGCCCTGGCTGCTCCGTCCCGGGGCAGCAACCTGCGGCAGCTGATGGTCCTGGAAATGCACCGGCCGTTTTTCAGCTGCTGTCTCTGGAGAGCTGATCTCCTGGCAAATACCCCGCCATTGAGTTCTCGTCACATTTATCCGTGCCAGGAGAAGAGCTTTGCACAGCCAGGCTTTCTCGCTGGATGCCTGTCGCTCCCAGCCCACCCCAGCAGGGAGAGGAGAGTTTTCCCACTGCGGGTACCACACCGGGAGAGGGCAGCTGCCGCAGCCGCTCCTTGCAGGAGCAGATGGAGAAAACCTCTCTTACAATTCCTTGTTTCGAGCTAACAGTATTTGAGAATGCCGTTGCAGTGCATGTGGGTGACCCCCAGGAGAGGACAAGGAGGGCTGAGGCTGCCTCGCTGCCTGCTCTGTGCTGGCGCCTGTCCTGGCACGCGTGGCAGGAGTCAGCCCCAGCCCACCACGGGCCATGAGGCACCCGGCCATCACGCGCCAGGATAAGCGTCTGGCTCCGAGGGCATCCCCTGCCCCAGCTGCAGCGCCAGCCCCCGGCAGCCCTGCGTCTCCATGCCCAACAGGTAGTGCCTCCCCATGACAAGTTGCCGCAGTTGTCCCTGCTCTGACCTGGTCTGTCTGCACACACAAAGCATCCTCACCAGCACTTTAAAGTCAGCCCTATTTAAAACTTGGGTTTTGCCATTCCTGATTCAAAGAATCCTTTATTTAATTATAAGGCACCAAAAAGTTTACCCAGATACCATTGTCTGATATTTAATGTACTTTTGGTCCCTTATAACTCATTCTGGTCTCTAACGGCTGGGTATTCAGTTTGCCACAGTTATTATCTTAGCACAGGGCCATTAGCAATGCTGGTCCAAGGACTGAGGACGCAGTTCTTTAACAAGAATCTGTATGCTCTGCATGATCTTCAATGCTGCCATTATTTACCCCTCACAGTACCGCTTGCCCCTTGAGCCCCCGAGGGAGGTGGGGTGGGAAGGGAGCGAGAGGATATTCATATCTGCACTCACACTTGCCTGCCTGGGTAGAAACAGGGCTGGAATGGGGAAAGAAGCTTGGGTTTAAAATTAGCACTTTTATTAAAAATGTCCTTACGCTGGGCGGACAGCAGCACGGTGACTGCGCTGGCAGGGTGAGCCAGCAGCCCTGTTGGAGGGGTGGGCGGTCAGGAGGCTCTGACCAGACCCCGAGCCAGGCATAGCTCTGCTCATGGTGGTTCTGGCACCGCGCACAGACGGAGGAGGCAGCCTGGGGAAGGGCAGGGGCGTGCTATGGCCGGGGGTCAGGCAGTGCCTTCTCGCTGGGCACCTCCCAGACGCCTTCCCTAGCCCTCGGGTTGCCATCCGAGGGTGCTGCAGCGCTGAATGACCCTGGTGGTGCAAACCCTCCTCTGACAGACCTGACCCAGCTGCACGCAGCAGGCTGCTCCTTGACCTTTCTGACTGCTAGGCAGGAGGATGAACTGGACGAAGGGAAGTAGTAATCAACCAGAAATGCAACACATTGCTGAGACTAAGTGTCATGCTACCTTGAAATGCTGCAATAGTTCAGCAATGACAGTGACCTTGCAAAAGGTGTGCGAAGCAGAGGCTAAGACAGAAGAACTCTCCATCTGGACTAAAGACGCATCAGGGGGTCGTGCTTGTCTCCAAGGAATTTGCTGTGCTCCATCCTTGCTCTTGTTGCTCTGAGAGATGGATGTAGGCCTCATGAAGGCAGTGGTGGTAACAAGGTAAAAAAGTCCCTTCATCAGTCGCAGCTCTCGCTTGTCAGCCTGCAGGGTCCTGCTTGAGTCCCGGGCTCTCCTCCCGGCTCTGCAGTGTGCTGGCGTGGTGACACAGCCCCTGAGCAGCGGCTTCTGCATCCTTAGTCCCCACGAGCTCTGACCCATCTCAGTTGTGACTGTAAATAACAGTTTTCAAACGGTCCCCAAGAGCTAGACACAGTTTTTCCAAGAGAGAACTACCATTTGTTCCCAAAATTACAGCGAGTAGAACCATGGAAGAATCTTTTGTGCACTGAGTCACGCTCTATTAACCAGAAAAGATAGCACGAAAAAGATTACAAATGCCCAAATATTAACCATTATCTGTCAGCATAGACTAATAGCACCCAAACTTCGTTGCCTAAGAGGCTATGCTTGCCTAATAAAACAGCAATAGTTTTTATGTGAGACCTCACTTTAATCCTTCTGCGTTCCTGGGCTGTTTAGACTGCCTTGCTTCAAATGTCAAATCTAATCAGTGTGCCACCTTCTGTTAAGAGCATGCGTTTTAAATAAAACTTTGATAGACATTTGTCTTACATAAAACTTATCCTTCCATGCAAAGATCAAAAGCAGAACACTGAAGGGAGGATTTGTCTAAAATCAAAGAAATACTCTTTTCTCTAGCTGTCTGCTAAGTGCCTTATCCTCAGAGTTCATTTCACTTTCATTACACATCACCCTGTGCAGACACTGCCACCACCCAATAAGAGTATTAGGAATTTATCTCCGGAGTTACTCACCAAAGCATGGTGTCAAAGTAACGGAGCATGCCTTTGCTGGGGAAGGCGTGCATGTGCCCTTGCGAATTTGTCTGCAGATGCGTGCTTTCGCGTTAGCCAGTGACCAATGTGTTCATTTATGTGTTTACATACTTTGATTATTAATAATTAATATTTCCCATCCAAAGCTTTGAGTCCTTTTTCAAGAGTCAATATCCTTCCTTACAGCAGAGGTGGGGCAGTGCCGCTCAGGGACGCCGTGCCTGGCAGCGGCCATGGGTCACACTGTGGTGCGGCCGTCAGCCGCTCCCGGCACCGCCTGGCTCGGCGCTGGACGGTGCGCTGCCAGCAGCCCGGCGGCAGCCTCCAAGCCCCAGTGCCCACCAGAGTCTGCCTGTTTCCCGAAGAGGAGTGAAGCTGTGGGGTGCTGATTTCCCCCACAGGCTCACAGCGGTGCCTGCGGGCCTCGGTGAGCAGCGGGCACCCCGGGGCTGCCCCAGGAGATCCCTCGTGGAAGGAGGGCCCAGGGGTCCCCACTGGGACTGCACTGTGCACAGCGGGCAGTGGGCTGCCTCCCGAGTGCTCTCTGCACACAAAAACTAGTTTCCCTTCAGGTGAAACTGCCACAGAATGTGCACCCGAACTGGTCCAGCTGCTAAGAGGCAGCTGGTCCACAGGGGCTGGGTTCAACCCAACGGTGGTCTCAGTTTTACATCGTTAATTGGCTGGCCCTAATTGCGCCCATTCCCTGGGAGCGTTGTCAGCTAGGCATCCCCCTGCGCAGGCGCCCAGTCAGTGCTTTAGTTAGGTCCTCCGGAGCGCAGGAGGATGCTCGCTGTTTATTCTCTCCTGGCCGCGCTCAGCTCCCTCGCTGTTACCTGAGCACTCGCAAATGGCTTAAAAGGCTCTTTTACTTCAGTGCTTACTGCTGATGACTGCTAAAAGGGGGAGAAAAAAAAACCTGAAAAGGCACAAACTCTAATCCTACTCTCTCTTTATATGTACACATAGATATAAATATGCACATGCATACATATATATATATGTTTACGTATGCATGTACATTTTTCCACTGTATGCTGGAATCCAAATACATCACATATGGAAACATAACCTGTATCTGATATATTTTGCATAACAGCAAGTGCGATGATGCGAATGAGGGCAAGGAAATACTTTCAAATTTAAATAACCATGCAGTAAATATAAGGTTGAAAATAGGTATCTCCCATTTGTCATGGTGCAGAAGGGCTGAAGAAGTGCTTGCAGGCCGTTCATAATGGCATCATCACTGAGCAAAGTTCTAATTCTGCCGGGCACAGGGAGTGCACGCACTGTGAGACTGTGCAAACATTGACACCAGTTTTCATCAAGTTAAACGTCAGTCATTTCACTCGGTATTATTTCATTAGAAGAACTGTGCTGTGAAAAAATAATTTTCCTTAATTAACATTTTACTCAATTAATTATTTCTCTCAGATGAGATCTGAACTTTATTAAATTATTTGAAAGAAAGAAAACACATCTCAATATGGATATTGCATTAATTTGATGCAACACATAAGCTTCAATTTCAAAAATGGTTGTCATTTGTATTGATCTTTGCAAATCTTCTCAAATCAATAATCTTTCACAGAGGTTAAATTTTGCCTTAAGACAAAGACCATAAGAAGAGAAATGTCATGTCTCAGACTCCTGGAATGTCTTGCAAGCATAAAACGAGACATGAAAAAGAGGCAGAGAAGCAGCAATGTTATTTTTGCCTAGAGGAACAGGATTCTGTTGATTTTATTATCTGTGCAAACACTGTAAAATTTAGGTTCTCTGTTCAAGTTAGCCTGGACCGTATGACAGCTGGAGCCTCCTCTGGATCCTTCAGCCACCTGTTCCTCTGGAACACCTATTTCCTCTTCATCAGACATCATTCAGAAGAGCATTCATCCATCCATCCATCCATCCATCCATCCATCCCCTCTTCTCTACGTGGATTTTCATGCTCTCTGCTTACGGCACCATGGCTGGGCAGCGCTCCCCACCACTGCTGCAGACGTGATTCCTGCAGCCCTTCCTCCCCCAGGAGCAGCCCACCGTGCTGCCCCCCACGCTGGTGCTCCCACGCTGGAAGGCAGACCTCTGCTGGTGTGCAGGGTTGTCAAGCACTGCAACAGGCTGCCCCTTACAGGCTGCATCAGCCGAACCTGTGGCACCTCCAAGAGCCCCCAGGGAGACAGACATATTAGCAGTTAACCAATGCAGGCATTTAAAGAGAGCGATTAGCATTCACATAGAGTTCCTCTGAAATCACTCTACTCCATAATTATGCTCAAATTCATTAGCAAGAATATTAGAACTGTAATTAAGTTCCAAGACTTGTGTGAGCTCCAGACAAAACCAGAACTTGTTATGAAGGATGGCTACTGGAGTCACCAGCATCGAGGAGGTAAAATTACACCCACAGCAGTGTGAATATATTTCTTAACAGTCTTGAAATCACATTTTAATGTTGGTTTCTTTTGCAACATCCTAGTATAAAGTGTAATTTTAATATCTCATCTCTACCTTTTTCCTTCTGTTGTTGGATCGGGTTTCCTAACAAAAAAATTGCACAGAAAAGCTAGCTTACTAACTTACTTACTAATTCCCTTGGTGCAACCTCTGGCTGTGTCTACACACCGGACCATCCAGCTGCCAAACTTGCTGCCCCTGTTCCAATATACCAAATCTGTGCCTGTGCTTTGCGGATACTGTGCATCGCATGCCACAGGTGTGGCAGGCAGCTGTGCCATGCTAGGGCATCTTCATTCCTGGCTGATGTGCACAGCCTTATACTAAACCCATCAAGTCACAGATGTCCCTGCCAAAAAGCAGGAAAAAGATCTGTGGAAACTGTAGTCCAAGCGACTTCATAGCCACATTGAGCTGTTATTTCTGGGGACAGGTTTTACTGAGTTTGCTGCACTAAATACGACCTTCCCTCCAGCCCCATGTTGCGTGCATCAGGTTATTTTTGAGCTGTGTTCCTGGAGGTTTCTGGAGAGGCACCCCTGCACCCGTGCTGTGCCTCCCAGACGCTCTGAGAAATACATGGGCACGGCAGGCTCCCATCTTCCCTCATTCTCCTCACCAGTGTGACAAGCGTGAGAGTACATCTTCACAAACCACGTACGCCAGATAGAGCAGAGAACCTTTGACATTTAGTCCTTGCATGTTCCACTTTGGAATGGCAAGTGAAGAATCCTCAGCAGAGGTTGCAGTAATAAATACCAGCAGTCCAAAGGGATTTGCAGCAGTTCTGCCAACATGTGGCATGGCATGAGCCCTGGTACAGCTGAGCGAGGTGCAGCAGCCCTGACGGCAGCACGGCCCAGGCAAGGCTATCGTCCAGGACTGACCCATGTGAGAGGGACTGGTCCTGCTCAGGAGGCGAGTCCTGCCCTTCCTGATGTTCCCTGATGTGGGACACCCAAACCCAACCCTTCAGAAACAGGTTTCTGTTGCCTGCTTGTCTCCTTCCAAACAACATCAAGGGACAGCTTTCCTTTGGGAGACAAAACCTACAGAGACAGGTTGTGCAGGTCGGGTTTTCGTGCGCTTTCAGACATGGTCTTCAGCTGGTGTAGGTGAGAAGTGCTCCACCAGAGTCGGTTTCCAGTCACACACCCTGTAAGAGCACAAACGTTTTTGAGGAAGGGAAATAAATGGATGTGTGACAAGTGCTGACTTTCCATTCCAGATGCTTCTGAAAGTACCTGAAAGGCACTAAGCAGGGATGAGATAAGACTCTCCACTTACAGGAATTGTTTTCACCTTTGCAGCAGCCAACCACACGTAAGACATCTGTTACGCGGTAGTGAAATCAGGCCTTTTGTTTTAAAGAAACCTAGAGACATCTCAGAGACGAGGTTCAAGGACTATTAGAAGTTAATTGTTTCCTGGTTTTGTCTGATAACGGCAAATGGGGGAAAAAATATATTCAACACAAAACCTCAGATAAGAAAAGCTTCCATTACTGTACACATACCCATAATTTTCCTTGAGAACAATCTGGAATTTGTACACTTTACTTGAGTCATAGCCGTGTTTCAAATATGGATGATTTATCTGTTTCCCTTTCTGTTCTTCTGACATATTTGGTTATATATGTGAGAATAAAAATAAGGTACTCCATGGAGTCTGAGAGAGTAAAAATTGTACGGTGCCCTGCAGAGATAGCCCATTATCCTCATCAACTGTTATCTAAATGGAGAGCAGTAAATCTCAATCTGTTTTCAGGGAGCCACAGACTGCACATTTTTTAGAACAGTTGTGGGATTTATCTGATTCAGCGACACCATTATTAATGAGAGTAGGAAATAGCAGCAAATGTGTCTCTCCGTTGGTCCTCTGATGATGGTATCTCACAGTTGTTTTCAGATGGCACAATGGAGTCATGTTCCCCAGAGACCTCTTTTCAGCAAGAAACAAAATCAAATGAAAAAGGAGAGATCATCATTACAAGCTCTGAGCTGGAGAACAGGCACCAACGAGCCGTGGCGCTGCTGAACACCCAAAGGGACAAGCTATCAGAGGTGACCCCAGCCTGTCCCTCACTCCCCACGCAGGGATGCAGGGAGTTCTGCTGGGGTGGGTGTCACTGCCCGGCTCCCAGCAAGGGTACAGAGCGCCCGGAGAGCCTTGCACAGGGAAACACCTGCCCTGGGGCTGCACCAGGGCTGGGCAGAGCACCAGAGACCTGCTTACAGCCAGGGCCGAGAGAGGAGGGACATGCTGAGGGACGTGGTTTAGTGGTGGGCTTGGTACTGCTAGGTTAACGGTTGGACTCGATGATCTTAAAGGTCCTTTCCAACATAAACGATTCTATGATTCTGCGATTCTAAGAGCTGAGCATGCATGCCCCATGGTACATGACTGCCTCACTGGGGGAAGGCTGGTGCCAGTGCCATGTCCCACGTTGCTGATGCAGTTCCTCTTCCAGCTTTTCAGACCCTGACAGCACATCATGCCTCCTGCAGCCACTAACCCTGACCTCGCTCCTCACCTTCTGCCCCCAGCCCAGCACTGTGCCCTGATCCTGACTCAAATGAGAGTGTGTGAGAGGAGACTGTAACCCTGACCTTCCTCACCCCAATGAACTTCATGTTCAGGAGCCACGAGTACTCTCAATCAAACCCATGTTTGTGTGGGTACTTTCAATCAAACCCGCGAGAAAGTCCGCATAATGCAGAGCCCTCAGCTAGAAGTGCCAGTGTACTAAAGGTTGCTTGTGACCCAGCCCCTGGGAATTGCCCCATGTTATGCAGTGCTCACACAGCCACGATTCGCTCAAACCTAAGCAGAGCGTGTTCGGGATGAAGAGTGAACAAAAACATGTGAGCATCAGAATATTGCACCATTTTTCTTAAGTGAACAGATGGCTTCTAGAGAAGGTGCTTGTCCATCAGTGCTTTCTACCCATGACTTCTCCAGCAGAGTGGAGGACTGGCTGTGGTGAGCACAGTGCCACAAGGTTCTGCACCTTCTGGTTCTGCTGCAGGAGCATCAGGTTTGATGCTGCTGCTGTTCCCGGGGCTCTCCTTGTCCCTGAAAATGTCCCTTCCCCATGACTGTGTCCATGACCTTCATGGAGTGGGGCAGTAAATGGTCTGTGGCTGGACCAAGTGAGAGGCTTTCTTCCGTTCTATTTTTTATGGCTCATATATCTAGTATTTGTTCTGAAAGTCTCTGCTTATATACACATAGTATATTTGATATATAAACCCATATAAATACCACTGGCATATAATGAGGCACAGAAATTAATACAGACTATGTGCTTAGTGCTGCTGGATCATATTTAATCAAAACTCCAATTTTACTGGTGATAAGGAAGAAATCTTTATTGATGGAGACATAAAATATGAAAAACTACCTCTCATAAGGAGGCATTAAAAACTAATTCACAGAAAAATCTAGCTTAGGAATGTATTGCAATAGGAAAAGAAGGCGGGGGGAGAGAGTGAGAAAGACAGAGGGAGAAAGGGAGAGAGCGCCAGAGGTGGAAACGTGCATAGATTTACAATGTACTGCAGGGAAAATATTCTCTGCTAACCCTGTAAAGCAATGTTGTACAGTATTTGCTCCTAAAGCAGGTCTTTAGTGGTGAACAGAGCTGAATGAGCAAGTGACAATGAATGCTTCATTCACTGTATGGGGCTTCTCTCTCGGTTCACCCGTTGCTCGCAGCCTGGCGCTGCCTTTGACCTGCGCTCCGCAGGAGCAGTGCGGGAAGGGGACCGCTTCGATGTGCTGCGCAGAGCGTGGGCTGCATCTGAGACCTCCAGGACAGCGTAAAATCTTGCGAGGATTATTTTGTTGCATTATTATCACTCCAGCGAGGAGACAGACAACAGCTCAGTTCAACACTTCCCAGACCGGTCACTGTTGGCATTCCCTGTAAGGCTGTGCCAGGAGAGTGCTATTCCACAGAAAAGCAAAGGAGCTGGGAATACTCCGGTGTAACCAAATTACCTCCACACCCTCTGCAACCCCAGCCAGGTGGTTAGGAGAAGGGTTTGGGGCTGTGGAAGCCTCAGGCAGGTGCCTTGGATGGAGAATTTTCATCTGAAATGACCTACCATGCTGGAAATGGTGTTATGTGGTAGTGTAATAAACTGCAATGGTTTGGCTAGGCAGATGGGTGCCAATTTTCCACCTCAAGGTAGGTAACAACACCACTCTGAAATTGCATTTGTGCCCGTTTTCATTATCTGTTCCCCGCTCTGTACTGAAGGTTTATGTCTTCATGGCCACAGGTCAGCAGTGGCACTAAGCTGGGAGCTAAACGTAATGAGACAGGGGGATGGCAAGGAAAGGTCAGTGTGGAGGTGGCAAAACACACTGGGTTGAGATGATGATGAGAGAGGCATTATTATCCCTGCGGTTTGACTTACGAGAGCTGGAAACAGCCGGCCCTGGCACAGCAGTTGAAACCTGACTGGTGTCTCCCTGCCCCTTGCACAGGTGTCCCAGCCTGGCCAGCCTTGGGCTCAGAGCCACCACACAGGGCTCGCTGGCCCTCTCAGAAGCACCTCTTGGACCAGCCATCCAGCTGAAAACCGGGGGTCTTGTTCCTAGAAGCCCAGTGCGAAGGGAAGAAAACACAGACCACGGGACCAAGCAAGGACTGAGCGCCCGGTGTTCCTGGGGGCTGCTCGGGAAGCAGGGGAGATAGAAGTCCTGCAGGATGAATGTCCAGCTTCGCCGCACACCGCAGCAGCGCCGTCGGTGTCAGAGACATGGCGGCAGACAGCAGATGGCCGGCGGCTCTTGCTGGCACAGAGGAGCACAGCAGGGGTGAGGGCTGGCTCCTGCAGGTGCGCAGAGCCGTCGGCGCTGTGTGAGTGTGGACCGTGTCAGGGCTGCGCGTGCTGCTGGAGGGCCTGCAGGCACAGCGTACACCCAGGCCATGTTTAGAGACTTGTCCTTAACTTACCGTTAACACTGCTGTATATCCTTCAGACTACGGGACTATTTCTCTGTGTCTTAGCTCTAATCTTTCCTGTTCTGAACACTTATCCCTGTACAACTCTCTGCAATGGACTCTAATGAAGCGGGCGAGACTAATTATCGTAAGTCCTGTCTCATCTAAAAATCACATTCTTACATTACTGTTATCTGCCCTTTGCATCTGCAAATAGCCTGTGCTGCCCAGCAAGGGCACAGCATGTTAACGATGTGAGAGGCCAGAGGAATGAGACAGTGCTGTCCCCGCTCAGCACAGGATGGCTCACCAGTGCAAGCACACACTGCGTGAAAAAGGGCGCTGGCAGCCAGCAGCCACCTCTGGCACTGCCCCACACCAGCCCCTAGGTCTCAGCTGACAGCTTTCAGCCAGATTTCATTCTTTCCATGGGGTTGCTGAATGACCCCAGGGGAGGGGAGGGGAGGGGAGGAGAGAAAGGTTCTGAGGCCATTTGGGAGCAGAACAAGGAGGGGATTAGGCCTCACATTTGCTGACCCTGGAGATCAGGACCCTGGGGATGGTGGGGCATACAGGGTAACCACCACCAGATTTCCCTTCACAGCCTTGGTGGCACTCTACCGAGTTCAGCTTCGAAGTGTTTGGCCACATTCTGCCTGCGAGGTCGCCACAACTGCTGCCGTGTGGTTTGATTGGGAAAGAGACACCTGGAGCAGAGTCCCAGGCGGTGTGCTCACCTCCTCCTAGAGCAAACAAGAAATCTTCTCTCAGGTTTGCCATGACAGAGCATATTATATAAAATATAAATTTCCGTAGAAATGTCTAATCAAAATGCCAGAGGCATTAGTGACTCTATATTCTGACAAACTATAAGACCAGCTTCACACTTGTAGCAGGGAGGAACGCGTTGTGCACAGCAACAGGAAAGTTTGAGGGAAATGATGAATCCTTGGTTGGAGTCAGTAGAAGCCAGTCTATTGCCACAGCAGACTGCAAATGGTTTAACCTCACATAAAGCACAACACCAGTCGTAGTCCTCTCACTGCCAATGTAGGCTGGGACTAGCAATTGTGCTGAGACACGTGCCCAAGGGTAGTCAGGCGCTCCTTCATACAGCCTCCAGTAGTGGCCACTTTCTACAAAAGTACTCACTTGAAAGAATTTGTGACAAGCTGCTTGCATGATTATTTTCCCTCAACACTTGACCTTTGAAATAAATATTTAAAAGGTCAGATTATTATTTTTTAAAATAGCAGTAACAAGAAAGCATTCTGGTTATGTTAGAAACCACATCCGACACTTCTTTTCTCCAT
>NW_009661375.1:163712-182825 GCF_000708025.1 Charadrius vociferus | reverse complement strand
GTTCACTTTTGCTCTGGATGGGCTCAGAGTGGAATCCACCTGTCCCAGGGTGGTTAATGAGCCCGTTAAGCAGTGCATCATGCCAGTCTTCTGCTTTGCAGTCTTGGAAGGACTCTGGTGTGCTGAAGGCTGTTGCACAGTTCGGTCACTATGTATAACTCCCCTGGCCAACAATAGTCTCTTCTAACTGACTTACAAATGCATTTTCTCATTTCAGATACCTTCCAGAAGACTAAGTGTCTTGCAGGATGCTTATATGGTATCACTGAATCCTGTACAGTTGGTGAAGGGTTCACAACAGGTCAGATCTTTATTTGGTAGATTAAGTACTTTGAGTACTTAAGCACTTTGCCACTTCCCAGAGCAGAGAGAGTGGACTCTGGTCCCCCAGTCCTGTGCCCACTTCCCACATCAGCTTGGCTGTCTTACCTTATGACTCAAAGCACTGATTTCATTCAACAATGATTTTCATTAATAGTTACTTTCAGTTACTCTCAGCTTTTACTTTGGGTTTACCCATGGCTTGGAATTTTTCTGTGTGTGCCAGCACAATTATTAATATTCACTCTTATGAACCATGTGACTTCTCAGATCAGACTACATCTTCCACTAAATAATGAAAAATAATTAGGGATGAGCACTTAGTCATTTACACCAAATGATGCCAAAGCCTCCTCTGTATCAAACGACCCATCAAAGCAAGCTGGTCTGGCTTTTGAGACACACGAGAACTGAGACAAGCCTCCACAGCCAGTGGTCACAGGGGCAGCTCTGGACCTGGAGTCTTTCCGCCCCATCTGAGCACAGAGGCATCCGCACACCCACACCCTCTGGAGATCTGCAGCGACTGCCCGCTCACCTGATGGCGCATCAAGAGAGGCAAAGCATGGCTGGACCATCCACCACAGCTGGGGTGGCAGCAGCCACCAGACCAGGGCTTCACTCTCCAGGAGAAGTCACAGGGCATAGCCCTGTACCTTGGGACAGCACAGGTACGTGGATCCCACTGGAGGCAGCTCTGAAGGCAAGGAGCTGAGGACACCAGCAAGTCTTTATGGACAACATCCTCTAAGTGCAAGATCAGTCACATCTGTGCTTGGGAAGACGTGGACTGAGCTACGCAGGGAGCTGCATGCTGCAGGTGGACCACTGTGCCCTGGCTGACATGGGATGGAGCTCAGCACATGCCCTGCCCAGGCACCAGGAAGCACAGGGCTGGTGCTGGAGCATTTGGGAAAAACTTCTCTTTTGCACCCAGGACTTGGCCCAGTCCCGCTGTCCCTGTCAGCTGGTATCTGCTCTCCTCACCAGTCTGGAAGTGAATGGAAAGTACCTTGCCCTGGTTTGTGTTATGGCAGCCAGGTCCCCTCTGGATGTATCCCAGAAAAACAAAATAGCTTGCAATTGCCAACGTGTTCTACCACTATGTCCATATTTCCCCCCAGGTGAGATTACTCATCAAATTTCACCTGAATTTTCTCTTACTTAAAGCCCAAGTTAGAAAATGTAAGCCTGAAAACCACCTCTTGCTAATGACAGAGAAGAGCTCCCACAGCATCCTCCCGTGTGGAACCAGAGGTGTCTCTGCATGGGGACAGCAGCTTTCTGGACTGCTTGTGGCCTTCTGAACTGCTTTCTGTCTGATACTGAAGTTGAAAAGCATTACATGAAACCAGCTGACTGGCTAACTGAGAAGTTATAAAAGATCAGAAGTTTGTGGAGGGAGGGAGAAAACGTCTCTTCATTTTTTTTAATTATTATTACAAATGTTGACCAGCTGTAGCCACTAGGATGGCAAGGCTCAATTGAGGTGATTATAAACTAATATATATGTAAATATAAATATATAAAAATTAATATTCCCTTTGTCTATAGGAAAACATTTGAAAAATATTAGCTGAAAGTATAATAAAAGTTGCTTTTCTTTTGCTCGCTGTTCCTCTACTTTTGAACCCAGTTAACAAACAATTAATCATCCTGTCAATTAGTGTGCCCAGAAATAAACAAGTTTTTCCTCTTTTGGCTGTCTTTAAAATTAATTTTCAAGCATGTGTCAACTGCTGAACACATAACATGTGTTCTGGTGCATTTTGCCTCAGAGTAGAGCATGATAGCAATCAAAGCCATTTATTCCTGTTTACTAGTATTTGGCAACTGAATTTTTCTCTACACTAAACATTTACAGGCCACAGAAGGCAGATGTCAGCAGTGACTTCAGGCCCTTTTATGACAGCAAAAAAACTGGGCGTGAGCGCACTTCTGAGTATCTTTTAGGTTTTTCTCTTATGTAGCGTAGGGGACGGGTGCCAGGCAGGCAGCCCACGGGGCTGATGTGAGAAAACACCCACAGCAATGAGCCCGGGCTGACTCTTCCATCGACCTCTCACGATGTTCACTTTCATCTTTGCAAGAGGATGCAACATTAATTTTGCACATTTGTGCGATCCCTTTCTTTCTTTTGAATACCAGACAGAGCATCTGCGGCTGAGATAGCGGGTGATGTACGGAGCAGCAGGTGGTCTCAGATGACAGACAAGGCAACGCTGGCATGGAGAGGGCAGCCGTTGGCTTCTGAGGGTCTTCTTACACAAAAGCAATCAGAGCAGTAGGCATTTGATTACTGTATATCAGCTGGGGACAGAGTGTGAGATAAGCAAGCCATGAGGTAAAACCATTTAATTAAAGCTAAAATGCAGTGGCATTAGGATGAGAGTTCTGGCTTTTTTGCAAAGTGCATATGAAAACTTCCTATTGGTTTTCACCATACTGAAATACACAGAAGGGCAACACAATTGCAAAAAAAAAAAAAGAATAAAAAAAGAAAATTGCTAAAATGTGTATTATGCCATAGCTGTTATATCATAGCCATAAATACGATGTACTACACCATACTCAGCCATTTTAAGTCAGCACACCATATTTCCCAGACCTTCCTAGCTTTTTCCTGAATACTGAACTTTTGTTACTAATATGTTTTTTTAAACCAATGTTCAACATACTTTTCTAATTTGCCTTGTATTTTCTAAGCAAGTGAAGGGGTAATCATCAAATCATCAATTTATTGTGAGACTCGAGCAAATAATATTTGGAAACCAAAGCATCGAACAGTAAATAGGAGCTTGCATGCTTCCAAAGTCGTGTACCAATGTGTCCCTATGTGTCTGATCCCCTTGGGACGCACTGTGGCCAGTGACGGCCCGTGCCCCGAGTGGGATGCACAAAGGAATAGCGCGGTGCTGCCAGGCCAGTGCTCTGTCACAGTGCTGTGTGACACGCTGACAAGAAGGTGTCCATTTGCCATGAGGCAGCAGATGTAACTGGTATAAATGTTCCGGGATAGTTGGTTATACCTTTTCCAGGATATTTGCCTCATAGAAAGGCTTGTCTATGTGTTTTCCTCTCTGTAATTTACATTTAGCATATAAAATGGGAATATAAATTGGATATGGAATTATTAATAATAACCTCACCCTTTAGGCGACAATGATTAAAACATGAAAGATAAAGAAATGATGAAAATAATAAAGTTAGATTATGCACTAATTTCCATCTACTAACTAAATAATGGATGATCATATTTTCCAGCTGAACGTGCCAGACAGGAACAAAAGGAGTAGTGAACGTGGCTGACTGTAGAAGTGCATCATGATGCTTTCCACTGCCCTACCGTCCTTTCCTGGTGTTTCATGTTGTGCTTGGGACAGGTAGCTGTGCTGGTGGGAATGTGGCTGCTGGCACTGGCTGATGCTCAGGCAGCCTCTGGTTCCCATGCTGCAGCCGTCCCTCCATGCGTACCTGGGCCGTTGCCTTTGCCCCTGCCCGGAGCTCAGGTCAGAGCGCATGAGGGAGAAGGGGGACCTTGCCTCCACTGCAGTCTGAGTTCTGCACGAACACCCGTCATATTTGTTTCCCTTTCAAAGCAAATTTTCTGGGCTGTCCCACGCCCCTAGCGCTGCAGACCAGGAAGCAAATGCAGCAGGACAGCTGCGCCGCTCTGGCCTCTGGGGTTTTGAGCCTTGTCAAGGGAGTTCTGGTAGCATTCAAACCCACCTCCTTTCTGGTGGGACTTGAACCCACCAGTGTGCCTCCTTTTCTGGTAGGACTCAAAACCACACTTGCGCTGTGGGAGTCCCCTGCCAACAGAGGAGAGGGTCCCAGACAGTCAAGGCATAGAATTGCAAAGGAGTTTATCTTAAGCAACGTGCATGTGGTGCCCCAGTCTGATGCTGGGGGACCCCGACGTTGTGGAAGGCAGCGTTTAGATAGCTTACGGTACAGCTGTGTTGGCCAAGCAAATCCCCCATGTTAAGGGTTCGGCTGATCAATCGCTGCCTTTCACATGATTGTGGATGAAAGACAAAGAACAAGTTTAATCTCAATACCTCGCAAATCGGGGAGTCTCCGCAGCAACACCCGGGCAGAGGGACACAAGCAGGGGATGCAGGCACCGCAGGGAGGGATAAAGTCCTTGTTAGCAGGAGCGTGTGAGCTCTAACTTGCTGTTCTCCCCTGCTTTTTTTCAAGGGTTCAAGCAGGCATAGTTTTCCACTGTGCTTTGATCTTCTTCAACAACAAGGCAGTGATCTCATGTATGCTAGATAAAGTGTCCCTGAGTCCATCCCAGGCTTATGTTATGTAAGTGCAGGTATTCTACTTGCAAGCACACGAGGCTGAACAACAATTAGTGTGATGTGTGTTGCCCAGCACCCCAGGTGTGAGTCACCTGAGCGTGTTTACAATCCTCCTCGCCAGTCTTCCGTTATATTCCCACACTGACCATGGTCTCCGCAAAGACCCACTGGCACAATCAGAAACCCGCTCCTCGCTCTGCCCACCACAGCTGCGGCACACTGACGCAGCTGAGACGGGAGCGTAGCACTGCTGGGTTTCCTCTGACCCTCCCCAGGGATGGCTGTTCTGCCTGAAACTTCACTTAGAGTGAGGCACAGAGTTCACGTGTCTTGTATGACGCTGGGACATTGCAGCTGGATTGCTTACCCCAGTAAGTCCTGCCTGATAGCTAACTCGATTACATTTCTTCCTGTTTTATTACTGGTGCTGAGTATGTGTGCCAGACAAGCTCAGGAAAAGATTAATAAAATTTTCTCTTTCTACCGAATTGTTGTTGTTATTCTCCTCTCCATTGTTATTAGGAAACTCAGTCAGGTGAAAGAAACTTACTCCCAGCCTTTCTTACAGCTCCTTTTGATCTTTCTTCATAGCCATATATTGCAGAGACTCAAGCTTTTTCTCTCTGGATGGGTAATTTTGAGATTTGTCTCTCTGTGCTGCCAGGGGTTAAATTGGACTTGGAAAGCCTTTGACAAATCTGATTTTTGAGGATATTCCCTTCCAGCTTTGTTTCTGACACTTATGCTTGAGGTGGCAGCGTCCACGAGGGCTCTTAGGGGGAAAATGCTGTCCTTAATCCAGAGAAGTTAAGTAGAGCCTGGATTTTGCAATCACTGGGATTTCCCCACCAAGAAACGTGATGCCATGCAACCCACCCCACAGCTAAAGCTAAGGCAGCACTGGGAGACACCAGTTCCCTTGGGGGACACAGCCCAGGGTCTGCAGCCAGTGCTCACTGAAGCCACGCACCCACAGAGACCCACACAGACCCCCTCAGAAGGTGTTCCCTCTTCATGAATGGTCACCATTTGGGAAGGAGGCAGTGCGAAGATGGGTCCTGTGCAGTGATATATGGGGGGCTGAGGGCTCTGCTGCATGCTCAGAGGTTTCTCACCAGCCCCAAACTTTGGGGCTTGGTGCGGCTGAGGGGATCGTTGTCTCCAGCACCCGAACAGACACACTCCTCTGTGCCAAATATCATTCAGCCAATGCAGAAAACATTAAATAAATATTTCTGTTTCAAAGTGGAATTAAAATTTCAGAAGTAACTTACACATCTGTTATTTCTGCTTCCAGCACTCAGCAAATCCATTTTTACTCATCTGTCCTCAGCATACAAGCATCTGCGATTAATACTCGTATTTACGATGACTCTAACTGACACTGGCATTTGTCCTCAGGAAAAAAAAAGAAAAAAAAAAACCAGGGAAAAATCTTTCTTAGTCATTTTAAGTGAATCCCACAAGTCTGGGAATCACTGATGATATTTCACAGAATCATAGAATCATTACGGTTGGAAAAGACCTTTAAGATCATCGAGTCCAACTGTTAACCCAGCACTGTCAAACCCACCACAAACCATATCCCTCAGCACCATGTCTACACATCTTTTAAATACCTCCAGAGATGACGACTCAACCCCTTCCCTGGGCAGCCTGTTATAATTCTTAAAAACCCTTTTGGTAAAGATATTTTTCCTAATATCCATCCTAAACCTCCCCCGGCAAAATCTGAGGCTGTTTCCTCTCCTCCTATTGCTTGTTACTTGGGAGAAGAGACCGACCACCACCTCGCTACACCCTCCTTTTGGGGAGCTGTAGAGGGCGATAAGATCTCCCCTCAGCCTCCTCTTCTCCAGGCTGAACACCCCCAGTTCCCTCAGTCGTTCCTCATCAGACGTGTGCTCCAGACCCCTCACCAGCTTTGCTGCCCTTCTCTGAACACGCTCCATTACCTCAATGTCTGTCTTGTTGTGAGGGGCCCAAAACTGAACACAGCACTCGAGGTGGGGCCTCACCAGTGCCGAGTACAGCAGGACAATTGCTTCCCTAGTCCTGCTGGCCACACTATTCCTGCTACAGGCCAGGATGCTGTTGGTCTTCCTGGCCACCTGGGCACACTGGCTCATATTCGGCTGGCTGTTAACCAACACCCCCAGGTCCTTTTCCACCAGGCAGCTCTCCAGCCACTCTTCCCCAGGCCTGTAGTGCTGCATGGGGTTGGTGTGACCCAAGTGCAGGACCCGGCACTTGGCCTTGTTGAACATCTCGCCATTTGCCTTGGCCCATCGATCCAGCCTGTCCAGGTCCCCCTGTAGAGCCATCCTGCCCTCAAGAAGGTCGACACTCCCGCCCAACTTGGTGTCATCTGCAACTTACTGAGGGTGCACTCGATCCCCTCGTGCAGATCTTTAATAAAGACATTAAACAGAACTGGCCCCAATACTGAGCCCTGCGTGACCGAGCCGCCAGCCGGATTGAACTCCATTCACCACCACTCTTTGGGCTCAGCCATCCAGCTAGTTTTTTACCCAGCAATTTCATACTTTTTCCATGAAATGAGTGTAATTTCAGAGGTTTTCTGCTCTCACAGGAATACATGACAGAACTGCGTAATAGGCAGAGCTGGCAGTGCTGGCTGTACCCACGTTTGTATGTTTCTACTTGGAAGTGCATATTCATTTATCATCCATCATCAAGTTTATTACCTCATTGCCTGACCACCTCAGATGAAGGGAGGATTTGTCCCAGGTCAGAGCTCCAGCAGAATGGGCCGGCACAGGAGAGAGGACCGAGGTAAAGCATCCTCCTGGGTGCTGCTGCTGTCACTGCCACATGTGTCGGGCCACGTCCCTCCACTGCTGGAGCCCGGGCACCAGCTCAGCCTCCTTCTCCCTGCCCTCCCCAGGTGTAAACCACGCCAGCTGCATAAAACATCTGGAGGAAGCAGTCCAGCCCAGGATATATGTATTCTGACATGTTTATTCTGGGAGAAGGCAACAGCTGCTGTCAGCCTGTGTCCACTGCTCAGAGGAATGACATGAAGCAGAGCACAACCTGCTCTCACACCAAATGATAACCCACGCACCCATGTTCTGCAGGCCAGGGGCCCGGGCACTGCGCTGCATGGAGCAGGGCTTCCCGGACAGCAGAGACGGACCGTGCTGGGCCAGGGGCTGTGCACCGCAGCAGCTGGGCCAGTGCCAGCATGGTGCCTCAACAGGGCTCCCCATGCTGGGGAAGAGACTCCATTCCCACTCCCCTTGGAAAAGGAGAGAGCAGGCAGGGAAGGCCAGACTGCAGGCAGCACAAATCTCAACAGACGCTTACAGAAACAAATCACATTCCTGATAAGATAAACCAGTACTGGTTATGAAAAATTAAAGACTGAACTCTGAAGTGCTTCTCAAAGTGCGATCATCTTCATGCTGGATTCAAAAAAGGGGCTGCACTCCTACCTCGACGTTAAGGGAAGGCAAGTGTGGAGAACGTATTTTTTTAGAGAGGACACCATGGAATAATTTATTTACGTATTTTACATTCTGGGACCTGTGCAAAAATGATAATATTTTTAAAAGAAGTCTGGGACTTTTCTGAGAAGCTTTCAGGCTGCCGGCCTTCATAATATTCCTGTATTTCTCTGAGCAGCTGAAGGCACAGAAGGGTGTGCAGCCAGGATGCCCAGGAAGCACACAAGGCTCCCTCCTGCTTTGGCATCAGCAGGGGACAGAAGTATTTTAAATTGTAAATGGCAGTTGCCAGCAATAAAGGATGAGGTCAGGAATGATGATTTATACAACAATGCAAAACATACACTATTTAGTTGCATGGCCATGAGAACATTGGCAGTAAAACAAATTAGAAAATGAAGCAATGTACCTGTGGTGACCCACTTCTTCAATAATATTAAATTAGTGTTCAGGAAGTAAATGAAAATGTTCCCCTATTACTACTACATGAAAAGGTATTTGTGCAGTGACCTCAAATTCCAGCAAGTACTCCAGGATTTCCTTTTGAATTAGTCCCAAAGTTATGCCAACAAAACCTCACTAAAACCGTGTTGGCCTCTACTCAGAAGCTGTTTGAACATAAAAAGATATCTCCCAGAAAAAGCACAAATCAAGCTGCCTCTTCCAGTTTCAGAGGACATTTATCATCACTTGACACTAACTACTTCAAAATAAATGCACTTCCAAGAAAAAAAAGACATTTCAATTTTCTGCTGACAGTAACATTAGCAATACTTTCCTGGAAATTTTTGCTGATCAGTAACAGGGCCAAGCCCATCCCAGCTGCATTTCAATGTTTGTAAATTCCTTTCTTCAGCAATGAATTTTGCATTCTTAGTTTCATACCTGACAGACTGGGACCACGACTGAGAGCCAGCAATGCTTTTATAAGTAGTGTATTCAACAGTTGACAGTTAGAGATGATTATGGATGGATTTGTTATTCCTCTTTCTTTTAAAACATTGGTTTTTGTCTCATTATTGAAACAACCAAGCACAGTTATATGTCTCAGTACCCAAGCTCTCTGGACTGGAACAAATTGCCCAGAGAAGCTGTGGCTGCCCCATCCCTGGAGGTGTTCAAGGCCAGGTTGGATGGGGCTTGGAGCAACCTGGTCCAGTGGAAGGTGTCCGTGCCCATGGCAGGGGCATTGGAACCAGATGATCTTTAAGGTTCCTTCCAGCCCAAACAATTCTATGATTCTATTATTCTATGGACAAAGCCCCTACTCACCCAGTGCCCTGTGACACGTGGGAGCTGGCAGCAGGAGCAGAGACCTTCCCCTCATCCTCACCTGCAAGCTCCTCCCAGCTCTCCTTCTACATGGGAACATGGGCAGATGGTATTTCTAAAATAAACTCCATGAAATGAGACCAGTTCTCCTAACTCATATTCTTAAAACACAAAGGCTGGAATCAGAAATAAGTATTTCACATGACACTTCATTACTTCATGTTATTTTCTTGAATTCAGAATTTCTTTGGAGATGCATCATGTCATACAGTGGTAAGTCCTGTAGGCTTTCTGCAGGTTGACAAGTAGCACCTGGCAACAAAATATATATTAAGTCCTTGGATGTAAAGAGTTATGAAATAATAGTAATAAAGCTGAATGAAAAAGACTATAGCGAGAAAGAAATCTGAAATCCACAGAAATATCTTCTATTTGAATTCTTCTACTAGCAGAAGAAATGTGCAACTGCATGTTTTTTACTTAAATAAATAATGTTTTGATCCAAATTACTTCTGTGTATATGTCTGTCTGTGCAGTTTGAAAGTAGGTCTGTCCTCAGCCAGCTAGTCCTGCCTGCATTAGCTTTTACTTTTTTCTGCTTTAATGTGACAATAGTACTACGGCTGAGTTAGCAGTCAGGGGTCTACTCATAGCAATAAGAAAGAACAGTGTGATTTTTATGACAAAGTGGTACACAGGGGTCTCAGTTCTCAAATTCACCAGCTCTGGAGTCATTCCCTCTTTGTGACAAAATTTCACTCTGAGATATATATTGAAAGAGCAATTTTTCACAGTTCCTCACACATGCTAGAAGAGTGAGCAGAGACATGTTTATGGATTTCTCTTCGATCAGCACTTTCAAGTTTATGAAAGTTCAGTGTATTAGCATAAGGCTTATGCTTACAGTTTTTTCTTTTCTTACACAATATGAAAGGAAAACAGTATCCTGAAAACATGTACTCCTGTTATAAGCATACTGTTCAAAATGTGCTGGATGTGTATTAGAGAGAATGGGGAAAACTGGTGAAGAAAAATTATTATAAGATAACACCGCAGGTAAATGCTGGAACCCATTGCATCCATTTCAGAAGAATGTTAAGACAGCTGTTACATATTGAAATTAATAACCCAGTTGCTGTTAACAATTCTATCCAAAGCTATTTCTTGCAAGCTAGGAAGGGCATAAAGATTAATGATGAGCAAAACTGACACCAGCTCTAGGATGGAGATGTTTGCACACAGGTGTTAGACAACTTCTTACCTGCAAGTCTGGGATGGACACCTCAGTAGGTTTGCCTTTTTTCTGCCTTTATCTGGTTGCGTATACAGCAGTAATCTTTTCTTCTACACCTGCATGGGGAAGGAAAGAAAACCAGAAATGAGGAAGAAATACAACCAAGCAGTTCTGTATCTCAGGAAAGAAAATATGACTCTGAAATCTGGCAGAGTCTTTTGAAAGAGTGGGAAATCTGTAGTCTATATTTTGTCAATTCACTTTCTTTGCACTATTACCTGTAAAAGCCAGTCTTCCTCAATGAACCATCACGTTGTCTGCAGATTTCTACCATCAGAGGAGTACACACGTAATGCAAGACCCCACAAAGACATCTCTCTGTTTGCTTTTGCATTTTGTTCTTAAGAACATGGATTTTAAGACCAAAGAGGATCATTAAATCATTTTATCTGGTGGACTGAGTAACTTAAACCAGAGGATTTAACTTCTGATATGTGCGTGATCGCAGTAGCTTGTTTGACTAAAGTGTTCCTTTCAGAAGAGTATCTGGTCTTGCTTACGAGCCTGCAAAAGGTAAAAATCTGTTTCCCTCAGAGTCACTGCCAAAGGTTAATATTGATCAGTGTTAAAAGTCAGTGTGGTTTTTTCACTCTTGAATGTCATTAGCAATCTCAGTATGCTATTTGCTTTCATTTCAGATTCTTTATTTCCTGCTGTTCTCCTCCCACCACAGTAGCCATGCCTTCCTTTTTTTTTGAGTAAATGTTCATGTTTGTGGCAGCTGTGGGTTTATCTGTCCTCTGTCTAACCATGATGTACCCTATGCTCAAAATTACCAGGTCCCACATGTGCACCTAGGAAGCTGCAGGTGTAAGCATTGCAGTTTGCACACACAGTTGAATTAACTGGCCAGCGTTGACTCCCAGTTCGTTACAGTGCTCCCACAGTTCCCCTTTTATCCCAACCAGCTGGGTCATCTCTAGTGCAGCCTACCCTGCGGTCTGAACTGGCCACACTGACCTTTCACCAGTACTTGTTTGTGAGAACTGTATTCATTACCACCAGCAAGATCTGCTTCCCTCTCTTCCATGAAGCATCAAAATCACAGAATGGTGGCAGTAGGAAGAGGCCTCTGGAGGTCATCTGGTCCAACTGGTCACCTGTCCTGGTTTGAGGTAAAACAGAAGCAATTTTCTCTTCGGTAACTTTACTTTTTAGCTAAGCATCTTCTAACTACTGAAATTAACAGCAACCAAACACAAGACTTGTGGCATTCAACTAGTTATTATTAATGAGGCGGCAACCACAGCTGAGACTGGTTGGTGATACCAAGACGAGGACCACTCATCTGAGGCAGACACAGCAAATTGCAATAGGCAGCAGGTGACCAAGAACATGCTGCATTTGGTAAGTTTTATGCCACCAGGCTATTACAGACCTGTAGAAGCCATCCCTTAACCTTTAATTCCCAGGTTTGCACAGGCAGCTAAGCTCTCTGGCTGCCTCTTGAAGCGCACACATACAAATCAGACCCAGTCACTTGAAAATGCCACTTATCTTCCATGCACATCTCTATAAAAATTTTAAAAATCAGTGTTATGAGCATCACCGATCTTAAAGAAATTACTGTTTCAGACTTGGAAATTGCTTTCTTGCCTGCCAACAAGTGTTTGGCAAGATGAATTGTTGGAATTCAGTCTGCTGGAAAAAAGACACCTTTGCTGATAGAGACAATCTAGGGTACTTTACAGAAAACTGATCTACCTTTTTAGAATTCTGTGAAGAAAATTCCCCGTTCTTAAAGCAATGACAACTTTCACTACAAAGATTTCCTTTTTTATCTACTTTTCTTTCTCTATGCTTTGTAAACTATCACACAGTTCTGTGTGCCTGTCCTGGAACGCTACTATGCAACTTGTGGAAATTGATGTTCCATCTTTTAAAAAATAAATAATAATTAATTGCACTTCTGTTGTGCAAAACCTGTAGCTTACACAGGGCCCTAAACCAGCTCGCAAGAAGAGCATCACCCTTTTTTCACTTTGCTGCTTTTTGTTTAATAAGTATGTGGATGGGGGTGTGCAGTCTCTCATATTCCCTGGCACTTTCCCTTGGCCAGCAGTACTCAGGAGGCTCTGGTTTTGTTCCTGCATCTCTGGCTGGAGGAGGGATTTGTGCAAGTCCTCTGTGCAAACCCTCCCTGATCACAGATATTTCTGTTTTCCCTAGGAAAGCCCTCTCAGCCTCTCTTTCTCATAGGCACTGTCTCAGTTTTTCATCTTATCTCTGGCAAACAGCCACAGTGCTAGTTTGGAGTGCAGATTCTTGTCACTGCTAGAAGGGATGATCCAAGAGGAAACAGCCTCAGGTTGTGACAGGGGAGGCTTAGGTGGTACATTAGGAAAAATTTCTTCACCGAAAGGGTTTTTAAGAATTATAACAGGCTGCCCAGGGAAGGGGTTGAGTCACCATCCCTGGAGGGATTTGAAAGATGTGTAGACATGGTGCTGAGGGACGTGGTTTAGTGGTGGGCTTGGCAGTACTAGGTTAACGGTTGTTCTCAATGATCTTAAGGGTCTTTTCCAACCTACATGATTCTATGATTCACCTATGTGCTGCTTTACTTTGCTTTTGCAGCTTCATTAGCCACCTTCACCTGGCCTCTCCTCCTCCAGCACTGTGGGCAATTTCAATGAACTGGAGAGAGCCAGAAGGAGCATACAGACACCCTGGTGTTCTCACATGCACCCTCCTGGACGAGCCCTGGTGTAAGGAGAGTTGTGGGAACATCCCTTCTCATCTGCTCCCTCTCCTGCACTTTGCATTGAAGACCCACAAGTGACGGTGTGGGACTCTGGTGTCAGTGGCCTTTGCTGCTGCAGGCTATAAAGGGATTCATGTCACTCGGCTCACCTTCAGTCAGCTCCCGTAAAGGATAATGGAGAGCTTCATTAATTCAGTTTAACACAGAAAATCACTTTTCAAACTGCCAGCAAGGTTACAAATCTGCTCAAGAGCAGGGGATGTGAAAAGGCAATTGAAGAAGCCTAGGGGAGTTTTTTGCTCTTATCTGCGCAACCAGGAAGGAGAGGTGGCACACTCACCAGTGACAGCAAGGGAGTGCCTGTCACTACGGCACAGACGCGCACACTCAGCTCTGTGCACATTAATTCTGGCTGGCATTAAAGCCATGCTCAGGTTGAGCTGCTTCTGACTGAGACATTTGTTCAATCATTAAACGTTTCTATCAGGTTGTGGGCTTCATAGCAGATGGCTGAATTACGGTGATCTGCAGTGCTAATGCTGAGGAGCGGTTTGTGATGGGGTGCGCACTTCTGGGATTTGTGACTCACCTGCTCATGTATTTTACGTGCTTCTCTCTTTCTCATTCTTTTTCTCTTGTAACTCAGCAAAGAGGAGTATTCAGCAGTGCAGAGGCTGGCACCACCTCTGAGCGGAGGCTCCCAGCCATGGCACCCTGCACCCCGGCTCCGTCTCCAGCCACTGGCAGCATCCCAGAGTCAGGAAATGTTGGCTCAGAACTGAGAGGTCCATGAAACCTCACGCACACTTTTAAAATGCCACAATCTTGTAAACTTTCAAAGTTATTCCAGAGATTTAAAAGAGGCAGCCCAATGAACAGAGAGTTGCTGTGTATGTTTAAAGCGTGTAGATTCATATGTTATTCTTGCACCATTGATTTAGAGTGAGTTTGCTTTTGTATGTTTGCTTTTCTGCCTTTTGCTCAAATATTTTCTAAGTCAGAATTCTTGAATCCCGCAGCTTACCCTGTGGCTCTTATGAGCAATGGCACAACCGGTCTTTTTAAATAAAGCAAGGGAAGTAAGCTCATGAAACGCAGAAACTGGTGCTGCTGTCCATGTCAATGGTGAGAGTGATCAATCAGCTGTATGTCTGCTTTAACGATCTCTGCACCCATTTTGCAAGTTTCTGCCTTTAAAAAAGACATTTATATAAAAGACACATATGTACATACATGCATATTTGTGTGTGTGCGTACATATATATATATATGCATGGTAATATTACAGAAGGCACATCTGAATCAACCAGCACTGTTCCTTTCCTGCTCGTACGTATTTCCTCATCTGCAAGGGCACGGGGCTACGGAGGACAGAGTGGGCTGACACATCCAGCCCTCGCTACAGCACACATTCCCAGCATACAGCCCCCTCTGCAATGCTCTCATGCAAGAGTCAGTGTGTGGTTTTGCCCCAATACCTTGTTATAACACCCTTTCTGAATCTTAGCATGACCCTGATTGAAAGCCACCTAAATTACAACTTAAATATACCCATATATCCATGTGCTCATGAGCATACACTGCTATTACAAAGAGATTCCTTTTCCCTCCTTGATGTTCACCTCCATGGCTATTCACAACCAGCAACCCGGCCATCTGTTCCTTAGACTCAGTCTCTTTTTGGGTGATGCAGCATGATGCAGATCTTTCTGCACAGAAATCAACATAAAATGTCCTGCCCCAAGTTGAAACACTTTCCTGCTCCACCATGAGGCTCACTGCTCCCCCTGTAAGACAACACAAGTATTTGTGGGCCCTGCAGTGAGCAGCTTCACTGTGACCATCCCAATTAACAACGCGTTGCTTTACAGGCCTGTTTCCCTAATTCCTTTCACAACACAGCTGCACAAGTGCCCTTGCTGCCACAGCGAAGCAAGGAGCAGAGAGAAGAGAAGGGAGGACAAAGCCTGCAGTGAGGTGGCAGTAGGAAGCGAGCAGCAGCCAGGGAGAGACCTCTGGCTTGCTACCAAAGAAAGCACATTATTTATTACATCTGCAGTTTCCTCCAACAAGAGTAGCTTTTCATAGTCCATATCACCTTGCCATCCTCCTTGACATCTCTTCCTTTCCAAATGAATGTTTTTGGACATAGATGAACAAAATTATTTAGACTTATAGATTGACTTGTGCATCAGGACAAACCTTTTTTTTTTCCCAGGGAACAATCTCCACATTCATTTTAGAACCATGTTGCCTGCACTGTATCTACCATCCTTCATGATCAGAGCACACCCTGATTCATCTCAGACGATTCCAGCTAACAAGATCCAGTTTATTTGGAGAAATTCCTACAATTCATTGCTGAGGCTGTGCTCTTCCAATTTTTAAACCTGTATTGTATATAATCTCTGTCATTGTTGTTCTCAAGGTCAGCCAATACCTCCAAAATGACAATTCCCTCCTCTCCAGTTTTGCCTCTGTCCCACAGCTTTTCACTAGGCGATGTCATTGGCATGCTCCTGAACAGGACCAGTACCAGGACGAGTCGTCGAGGACCACACCTGCTCCTGGGATCATGCATCCCTCTCCAGCAGTGTCATTGTCCCTCAAACCCAACCTTTCTCCATGGCACACACTCCCTTTGCCCCAGCAGCCCCACCTGCACTGGGGCTTGACATAGGGTCTCCTCCCCAGCCCTGGGAGGCCTCACTACTTTTCCCAGACAGGCAGCTCAGGGTTTGTTTTCTCTCTCTTCCTCCGGTCCTGCAGTCCCCCATGCCTCCTTGGCCCTCCCAGGGCTGTTTCGGGACTTCTTGGTAAGTCGGTCACCCATAGGACAGCTCCTGCAAGTACATGTCTTCTGGCAATGCCGATCAGTTCTAAATTCCTTTGGGAAAAGGTAATAAAACCCCCACATTCAAGCTGCAGAGCGATTTTGGCACGTGCAAGTGTGTCTACACTGGGCCAAACTGCTCGGACATTGGTGTGAGCCAAGCAGTGGGCACCGAACAGTGATGGGCTGTAAGGCAGTGCTCAGCAGTTGTTCTTGTGTATAATCTGTTCAGCTCTTGGTCTGGATATTTCAGCAGGTGAAGACATTGGTGCAGCTATTTACCTACTCTGCATTCTACCAGGTACACGCGGTCTGGTGGAGCAAATGCTTGGCTATTTGAAGCCTGAAAAGTCACCACATAGTTATGACCACGCCGTGGCAGGGCGATGCGGGCAGCGACACTGTCCTCCTTTTGCACAGGAGAGCTCTTCCACAGCACACTGATTCCCGACTGGGGGACTGCTAGCTGTTTATTTTATTTTCTTCACTTTATTGCAATTACTGTCTACCTGTAACACCTAATAACTTAAAACAATGAGCCAAATAATGCAGGCCTCAACAGAAAAGAATTTATGCCTAGCACATTTAAAACATCTCTACAAAACAACTGTAATATATGTTCTGTTCAGGAGTTTGGAAACATTAACTTTTCTTTTTGGTGGATGAAGAAATTTTCACATTGAGGAGAAAGCAGAAGGGGAGGGTCTATTCTATTCCCTTTTTCTTTAAGCCTTATTCAAATGCCTTTAAAGGAAAGTGAAATGTTGAAGTAAATTTGTGGAAGAGAGATGGATTAATGGTCCACGTAGAAAAAAATCAATGATAAATGCAACATGGTCATTGATACTCTGCTTACTCTGTCTAGACATAACGCCGTTTTTGTTTATAAACGACAGTATTTACATTTTAAAATTCAATTGTTTTATGTATATTAGTCACTGAGCAATAAATAAAACCCAGTGTTTTGTTAATCCTTGTTGCTGAGTCCAAATAAAATGACTTACAATGCATTGCATGCCATAATCACAATATGCTGTGTACTTTAATGATAATGTTGCATATACCTTTCTTTGCAAGCCTTCACTTCAAGCTTTTCAAGGATATTTATTTCTTCATCTGCATATGAAGAGCCAATCTCAAAGCAGTATCTATGCAGGCTGCTGTAGCATTCATAAAGACAGAATTACAATTAAACAGCAGCTACAACATGATGAACAAACTGGGTGAGAAGGGAGGGACAAAGCCGAGCGTGGAGAAGCGCCAGAAGGTGTCTGGCAGTGCCCCTTGGCAGGGGCAGGGACGGTGGGAACCCGTGGCAGGTCCTGCCTCGGCACTGTCCCCTGCCCACGCAGGCTTGCCTGGCCCTGCCGCGCAGCCCTGGCACTGGGCCGGTGCGCGGGCACGGGACGGTGCGTGGGCCCGTGCCCGGAGCAGAGGGATGAGGGAGCCGAGCTCCTGCCGCCCCTGGTCAGACCTCCTGTCCTGGGCCCCGGCAGCGTGGCAGGGCACACACCACGTGTCACCAGAGCATCACACGAAACCAGAACTGCTCCCCTGCCCTGCAATTGCCATCAGACACACATCTTACTGGCAACAAGAGTTTTACCTCCAAGAGGGCAGAACGTTACACGTTGAAGGGAACATCTGCTGCAAGTCAGTGTGGAAATAAAATAAACATCGCTGCCTCTTCGGCAAGCCTCACTCCACACCCCACAGCAGCACACGGAGACAAGGTACAGGTGTGCAAGAAGAAACACATTACGGGTGATTTGCACAAGCGTGCCTGATCCCCATACAAAACAGCTGCCTTCCTCACAGCCCAAGCCAGCTGACTCCCCAAGAGTTTCAGGCACGCCTCAAGGCCTTCCACTGAGCTTCAATGTCTCCTTCCCACATAAATAATTCACAGATCCGTCCCTTTCACCTTTGAAAACATAAATTTTTCTAAGTAAAATTTTCTAAAAAACCCTAAATAAATCTGTAGATGGGATCCTTTGCTCTTGTTTGTATCTAGATATCAGAAATGAATGCCCAAAATGCACTCCTATCTGTTACTGCCAAGCAGAAAGTGCACAAAGCCCAGTTACTTTGACTATCTAACAGATGTGTCAATCACGACTTGAAATGCTTTTGATGTTTAGGCTTGCAGGGAAGTTATGGAGATAAACAGGGGGTTTCTTCTTTCAGTATTATCCCTAATATCTTACTTTAGAGCATCTTGCTTCAGTCTCCCACGTACTCAAAAATGGAAACCAAAATCTCTTCAGTGGCATCAGGGAGCAGTTACAAGGTAAAGCAGCGCTGTCAGTGGCGTTTCAGGATTTAATGCAGAACTGTCACAAGATACTGGATGACAGGATACAGTTCCAACTCCAGGGCTCGGGTCGTCCCAGGAGGAGCTTTGCTTTTGCTTTCCTCCTGAGGCTGCCTAACCCTACTACCCTGCACAGCAAGCTCACTGGTTTGTGGCACGTCATGACCAAGAAGATCCACATCATCTGTGATTCTGTGATTTTTGTCCACACAGAGACAATTTCTGAGGGATGAAGGAAGAAGTGGAAAACTTGGGAGGAACAGCAGGCCACTGTTACTCTGGTGATGGACAAGCAGGTTTGCCAAGATCTGGATAGTTTCTGATGCTCTGCCTGTCAATGAAGAGGTATGTGTCCTGGGCTCAGCTGGGACTCCTCTCTGTTCCTGATGTTAGCTTCGTTACGCTTGGGTATTTCCTTTAAAACTCATGCACAAAATCAACCTCTGGGTCTCACCCCACAACTGTCAACAAACGCCCACAATCCATGCTCATAGGCAAGTTCTGAATCTTGAACCCCTCTTTCCGTACACACTTGCCACAAAGAATACTTTGCTGAGTGTCTCGCTGAGATAGCACACCTGTGTTCTGGTTTCCC
>NW_009661375.1:158163-163702 GCF_000708025.1 Charadrius vociferus | reverse complement strand
AATTTACAGGCCACAGCAGAAGAGGGGATATCCCAGAAGAGACCTTCACTTTCTTGTGTTTGCTTGTTTATTGGTATCATATTCCTCTTTGAACACCTCGAGGTTCTTAATGAGGTATTAATTGAAAGAGAAATGCCCTTTGCAACCCTAAAAATCAGAAATGTTCTTCATATCAGCCTAAGCTTGATGATTGTCACTATAATTTGCGTGTTACTTGGGACTGATGTTTCTGAACACCTATTTAAGCACCGCTGGAATCAACAGCAAAACTGTCATTCACTTAATTAACTAGGATTTCACACAACATCACATTTCAGATGTTATTTCACACCCAGAAGACTCAGAAGAAGGACATCCCTGCCAGTTGCTTTGATAGACAGCTGCACCAAGACCTACCTCCTCAGCTTCCCTCTCTCCTCTGGCTCCTGTGACTTACCTGCCATTCCCAGCTGTCCACTGGACCGGAGATGAGCAGACAGATCACAAGCATATTCAACCAGTGTACTTGATAATTTGCTCGGCTTGGTCAGTTTGCATGCTTTCCCTTCCCTAATTATTGAACTGCTAGCTTTAAACACAAGTTTAAGAAGAGCTCTTCAGATTTTCTTTGATTAAAACCTAGACTAACATACAACACTCATCACATCATTACAATTCCTGCAAACTAAGCAATATGGCATAGGAGTCGGCATTTTTATTTAACAACTGCAGGCAATGGGTTCATTCCCATCAGAAGCTCAGCAGCTGCTCACAGTGCCAAAGGAAGGGCTGCCTCCTGCGCCCGAGGACCAGCAGACGCGCCAACCCTCCTGATTCCCATGGGGATGAGGGAGCGAGCGGCTGGGTGGGCTGAGCTGCCCACCGAGGGGAAACCACAGCTGCAGCAATCCTGAAGTGAAACTGTGCTGTTTTCTGGACAAAAATGGGATATGGGCTCCTCTGCTGTTTACCAAGGAAAGGGGGGAACAGAACTGGCTGCATGAGTTAATTCTTTTGCCAAAATAACCGATGCCATTTTCCCTGTAAAAGTCACTGACAGCTTCAGCAATGGTGAGAAAATAAGCCTCTTTTCTTTTCTAGTATTTTTTATGCCAAGTTCTTTTACAACATGTAACTTAGTAAAGCTTAAATTTTACCTTCCTTTGTAACTACCAAGGCCCCTAATTAAAAAAAATTTGATAATTTTTTTGGCACTGAGACATTTTTTCCAGAGGCAACATAAGCAAATGTTATGCAATAAGAAAATCTGGGTCTCTTTTGACTTGTAACGATGTGTGTTCCTATAAGAAAAGGAAAACAACATAATTTTACACTGTGTGTAACACTCTTCCTGTTCCTTGCATGGCTGACTGGTGATGCAATTGAACAATGAAGTATGTGTTACAAATTTTGAAATCAAATATACTATTTGAAATCTGTTTCTGAAAGACAATTGGGTATTTAAGTTACATTTTATGTTCATAAATACTGACTCTAATCCACCAAAGCAAAATCAAAGGAAGGCAAAATATCTGGAATCAATTTTTTATTCTAGTTCTAAATGTGTGTTCATTGGTTTTTTCCCTTTTATTACACCATCAGAGCTTCTAGATAGGACTGGAGTCAAAAATTACTAATTTATTTTCCAAGATCGTAAAACATACCTTTAAAAGTGTTTTAAAAGCTTTATATACCTCATCCTTCGTGTTAAAGTTCCACTTGGAGTGGCTGATGGAGGACCGATAAGTGATGGAAGGATGTTCAATGAGTGATAATAAACTGTTCACTACGTGATATGTATTAAAGACAATTGTAAGCTTGTTAGCAAAATGTCTTTTAAATGATTATGAAACATCGGTAACAATGAAAAAGCACTAACACTGTGTTTTTAAAAGCATTTGATATTTAAAGTTGTAAAGAAATTTATAGACTTTAATATAAATTGTGAATCATTTTCCAAAGAATTTTTAAAAGCCTACATAAATCAAAACTTAGCTATTATTTATTATTTTCCGTATCCTCATAGTAAATAGCCTCTTAAATAGGTTTGTAAGGTTCAAAAAAGTTTTGTTTTGGTTTTGGTTTGTTTTGTCTTGTGAAAGAAAAGTAAATAGAAACTTTGGCTCCCAAGCTGGTGTCTAGAACATGTTTCATGTCGCTGAAGATAAGGGTTGTTCTGCATTTACTTGCTTATGGCCGCTTCTGTTGCAAACTCTGACATGAACGCAGGTGAAATTATTTCCAGCCCCTCCCCGTTGCTCTGTTCTCTTGACATTATCTACATGTCTGTATATTCAGATTGCTATATATCTGTTTCTGTGTGTTTAAGACTCTCTTTTCCTAAATTGTATGCACATCACAGATGTACATACCACAGTCTAACATGCTTCTCTGAAGCGGAAAGTTTGAGAAGCTGTAGTCTGGCAAAAATCACTTTGCACAACATTTAGGGATATGCATGGCTCTGGACTGCTCCTGTGGCAAAAACAAAATAACCCAGCAGAAATTTTATTATTTGCATTGACACAAGGCAAAGAGCCTTCACCGTGAAGCACAACAGCATGGTTCTGGGCACTGTGGAATTACAGGTCAGAGCTCCCCACACAGAGTGCGGGCTGTAAGGAGTGTAAGCTGAGGGATGCGTGTGAGGGGACACTACAGGGCACCAGTGCAGCAGTACTGGTGGCCTTGGCAGGCTGCTCACTACCAATTCTTCATGGTCAGCAGAAGGTGCCAGAGAGGTCTGAAAGGGGCCCTTGTGGCAGCGTGAGTCCCACGTGTGGCAGGGACGGCAAGGAGCCCGTCCCTTCAGCCACGGGCGGATGAGGCAGGTCACAGCCCCCCGGCACATCACCACGTTGGGCGCAGCATCACCAGCATTGCTGCTCTCCTGCCTTTGGGAAGCAGCAGCAGCAGGCTGTCCTGGGATGGGATAGGATAGAATAGAATAGAATAGAATAGAATAGAATAGAATAGAATAGAATAGAATAGAATGCCTATAAGGCCATCTTATGATGGCCATTGATTGAAGGAAATCTATTCTTTTGATAAATGCCTGGTTGGAATTGAGGAAATCCCGCCCATGCACAGATTTCTTGGCTATAAAAGATGGAATATTCTCTGTTCTCTCACTCTTTTCGACCCTGTGTGTTTGGAGGACAAATTCTCTGGACACACGTGGTGCAGTGCTCCGTGCAATGTGGGTCTAAGTTCAAACAGTGCTGATATGTTAAAAACAAGTCTTAAAGCATGGGAAGGATCTCTAGGAGTTGGGAAACACCCTAAAATGATGTGCGTATAACTTAGAAATAGAGTACAAGGTTGATAGAAACATTTTGCCTACCTTTCAATTTTGCTTTGGTGGACTGGAGTGAATTCTTACCTGCAGTTACACTGCTCACTGTAGGTGCCCTGTGCAGGAATTATTCGCATACTTTGGCTAAGGAATTCAAATGACAGAAGCACTGTTTCAGGGTTCACTTTATTGAAATGTTCCTCAAGCCCTTTTGTAAAACTTATGTAGCAGCATTGTTACAGTTTAGCATTGGGAGATTCCTCCCAAAGTTGAGAGTCTTAAACTAGAAGTAACACAGTGCCTGGAAGAGTCTGGCATACCCAGTGGTTGTAACTGCTGTGAGGCTTCAAGACACGAGATCACTGCATGAGTAGTTTGCCTGTTCTGACCCTCGCTGGGAAATCCTCCTCCTGGAGGGTATTTGCACTTGCAGACAGCCTCAGAAATTGGATTTGAATTCTGCAACTGTTAGGGGAAAAAAATGGTGAAATAAGTGGAGAAATACTTGCATTGCTTTCCAGTTCCAGCCACGTGGAAACTCCCTGTGACAGAGAAAGTACTCTTAGCTACACTGTCAACAGTACAATGGTAGTTAAAAAGGAAAGTCCTCATCCTTTATCACTGTGGAAATGCAAAATTCAAAGCAGTCATGTAGTTCTACTTAAATGAATAGGGTTTTCACTCATTTGGCTGATACTATGTGAGATCTTCCACAGAACTGGGGCTTCCAACAGAAATGTGTGGGAGTGAATGGAGCTCCACCAGTTTTGATGTTTAATTGGTAGAATTAGGAAAAACACTCCTCTTTCGGCTTTTAAACCCCATTAGCTCTGGTCTCTGGCTTTGCCAGCCCATGCTGATCCCAGAGGGAAGCCGCAATCGTGCAGTTTGAGCACTCACACCTGCAGCTCCCCAGCCCAGCGAGCCTGCTGCCCAAGGGCACCAGTAGCCCCAGCAGCGTGCTGGGAGGTGTCATGCAGAAACGGGGTAGGAGGTGGGATGGAGGAAGAAGGCCAAAGGTACCCTGCTCAGCCCATGCTGACAGAGACGGTCCTGCAAGGCCAGGGTGGCCCACCAAGGCCCCACTCTGAAATCACGCCCGGTGCAAGCCGCAAAACCCCAAACAGGCTGAGGGAGCAGCGCTGGTACAGGCTGGGACCATTCCACTGGCACAAGCAGAAAAACCACCAGCTCAGCAACAGCAGTGCAGGTAAACCTGCAGATGAAGACCCAGCCACTCTTGCATTACTCCTCTATGTTCTTTTTTTACTGATTCTCTCGTAGCTCAGAAACCATTTTCAGGATTGTCCACTAAGAAGAAACCGCACAATCGATATCCAGGGGTGTACAGAGCCACCCGCATTTGCACAGACACATACACACATGTGCCCCTGGAATATGTCACTGGTTGTGAGGGCTGAGTCATTATGAAACACGTTTTGAAACACCAAGAATGCCATGTGTCACAGCATTTGCAGACCTCTCCATTTGCTGCAGCATCAGTCCCGTCCAGAGGAGAGCTAGTGCACATACACAGATCAGACCAGAGTGCAGGCGTGTGCAGCTGCTGCTCCAAGGGCGGGTGCCAAAAAGACACCAGGCCGTTGTCAAGGGTCAAGCCTTGTAAGTAAGGACCTGTTCTCATGCCGTTTCAGCTCAAAAACCTCACTGAGAAAATAGCTCTGAGCAGCAGGTAGTGGAGCTTTGAGCCACTGGTGTGCCTGCCCCAGGGCAGCTCAGCGTGGGTTGTATAAGGTATGGTGGCTTTTCTACAGCCAGTCTAAAACCATAGCATCATAGACTGTTTTGGGCTGGAAGGAACCTTTAAAGGCCATCTAGTCCAAGCCCACTGCCATGGGCAGGGACATCTTCACGTGGACCAGGTTGCTCAAAGCCCCATCCAACCTGACCTACAATGTTTCCAAGGATGGGGCAGCCACCACCTCTCTGGGCAACCTGGGTCGGTGTCTCACCACCCTCAGTGTAAAATTATCTTTCTTGACATGTAGAATTTTATAGCGGTGATGTGGTTTTACATTAAAATCAAGAGTATGCTTCCATTGCTCTGGTGAAATTTCTCCAGTTTAGATTTCACAGGATTAGGCAGGAGAAAGAATCATTTTGAACTCTTCAGGGCTCATGATCATGTGGAGTCTTTTACATGAGAAATACCTTTGTCTTCTCACATGTATGAAGTTTTACACCCACAGTGCAGGACAGGTCCAATTCTGTGTGCAGAAATAACAAATTATTAAATGCAATGGT
>NW_009661375.1:127688-158128 GCF_000708025.1 Charadrius vociferus | reverse complement strand
GGGTGTTGATAGGTAATATGATACTGGAAAGTCATACAGAGTCCTGAGACAAGTCATGCCATGCATCAGAACATTTGTGGAAGCAGAATATCCACAAACAACATTCAATTTCTCAAATACTTCTAATTAACTAAAAACCTTGTGGTATGTGAAAACATATAACTTCTTTTTTTTTAAAATGCCATATCTTTTATAGCAAATACAGGTTGGGTTTTGTTCCCTTTGCTGTGTGCTTTCAAAAAACCAATTTCTACAGATTTCTGACAGTTTCAAATATGTTCTGTTATAGATTTCACTCTTTTCTTAAGAAAGTTTCATTTCTTTCTATGAAAATGTTTTCTCTTGAAATTAGAAAATGTGTAGCCCAAGGACAACTGAAGATAAGCTACTCAGTAGAAATTGTCTAGTAAAACTGCCCAACAATAAAATTGGGTCCCTCAAAACACTTCCGACTGGGGTATGCCTGATTTGTTATACCTGCGATTTTCTTCCCTTAGATAAAGCATTGCCTAATCTCACTAATTCTGGGACCTCACAGAACTCCCGAGTCACGCAGAATCTTGCTTATATGGGGATGTCTTGCTTTCAAAGGTGCAAGTATGAGACCAGAAAACACCCTTGAGCCCAAATTATAGGGGAGAGGGTAGAAACTGTCAGAGAGGAACAAGGTTAGCTATGCCTAGAAAAATATGTGCTATTATCTATCATATTTTTTCTCTTGGCATCTAAGCTTTTCCTGTGTCTGGAGATTATCACTTCTGTCCAATCTGTCATGCATTATTAAACAGCTGGCACATTTTATCCTTAAATGGCAGTCATCTTAGTGGATGCTATGATTTCTGCTGGAGCCAGCTCTAGCTCTGTACGCATTTATTACTTCCTTTGTTCCACTCTAACCTGGCAATTACCAAAAAGCTTCTCTGAGACTCTGTCCATAAACACTGCTTCTCACGGGGATGGACACATGCCCTGAGCAGTTTCCACTTCGGTGTCCTGGCACTGGACCCCTGGTCGCAGTCAGGGAATGGAGACCTGAACTCAAACAAAAATGATTCTTAAAAACTTGTGGTGAATTCAAATTCACATGCAGGGTAAGTTTGAGGCACAAGGCCACCCTAGTTCTTTCTAAAAGCGAGTTTCCATACTGGTGCCTGCTGCATGTTGACCATAGCACCAGTTTGGACAAAAGCCGGTAACAACACCCCCGAAGTGACAGTGCTGTCCTCGGAGAGGTTTCCCTCTGCTACGTCCAGCTGTCTGCAGCTGGCGGCTCTCCCTGGGCACCTTCAGCAGCTGCAGGGAAGAGCAGCCCAGTCCATTGGGGATCCATCCCACCACACTGGGCTCACGGATGGCGTATTTCCTACAGCTGCTGCAGCCACAGGCTGCCCCTTCACAGGGACCTCCGCAGTGCTGGGCACATCGCCCTGCCGGGGCACTGGGCCCTGCCACAGTCTGGGGCAGGACGGCAAGCGCAGCTAGAGCACGCGTGCGGGGCTGCTGGGCCCAGGGGCTGTGCCACCAGGAGCTGGCACTACCACTCAGCCCTGGGCACGGTCCCTCCAGGCGTTGGGCAGTGCTGGGCTCTCCTGGGGCTGCAGGAACAGCAATGGGGGGCAAGAGCTGCCCAGCAGAGTGGGAAGGGGAGCCGGGAGGGAAAGCGGGCAGGGAGCAAGGGGTGTGGAGCTGGACACGCTCGCTCGAGGGCCTCATCCCTCGCCAGCCACATGATCGCCGAGGTCAGGCAGTGTGACACCCATGGGGCCACCGTGCCAGAGCACCCACTTCCCCCCACCACAGCCCCAGCCCTTGAGCTGGGACAGACTGGGTGATAACAAAGAGGGCAAGGGTGTCCCTAAGCCCCTGTTGCACCCGAGTCCCACAGGCCAGGCATGGGTTAGCTGCGCTGCAACGGCCACACTCTGCGACAGCATCCCCTGCTCTCCACTCGGCTTTGGCAGACAGGAATTCTTATAACCTTGTTCACGAGGCAGGCAAGGAATCATTTCAGCGCCAGGAGAGGACTACACTTCAGTGAGGCTGTCTGGAAGGCCACACTAGCGTGTCTCTAGAATTATTCAGAATCTAAATTAGGCCGCAGCCAATTACTGACTGCACGGCAGAGACCTTGGTGCTGCAGAATGGCTGAGCCTCTAGAGAGAAAAGCCAGAATTCAGAAGATGATGTATCACTGCTTGTGTCCCATATGGCCATTTATCTCCAGTTAAAACATGAATAATGCAGCAAATTTTTTTTTGCTGACCAGCACAATTTCTTCAACTTCCCATCCTGAAGTCTGTTAATTGTGCTCCAAGTATGTGGGCAAGAAGGAGAGTACTTGGGGACTGTTAAGATTCAGGAAATAGTTCTGCTTGCCTGGAATGTAACAAGTCAAAAACATCTCACACAAGAAGTGAGATCTAGCCAGAATAAAAAAATACCAAAAAAACATTTGAGGTGATAATTTAAAGCCTTTTAGCAACTGACTGCTATTTAATCAAGGTGGGTTTTACCCATTTGTTTCATTTAAGCAGCAGTGCAGACAGCCAAGTCTCAGTCACTGGCCTCACCGCCCTTTAAAGAAGTGCATGGTTCTCTGCCAATACCTCCACACTTGCCTTTCCTGTTCCTTTAGTTCGACAGAATTTTGAAAAAGCCTTTTTAGGAATTTGTAAAAAGCTGTTAAAAAACCAAGACTCCAGGACTATTGGATGAAAAATCCGAACATCAGGTCATAGTCATTGCACATCATCACCCCACAGCTGTTTATTGAGAAAACTTCTACAGACACACACGCACCACACTTGGGACAGTATTCACAATACTACACGTTTTTATGTATAATCATTTTGACCTGTCTCCCAGATAAGAAAGGATTTATCTGAAAATCCTGAAGGCACTAAAAACTTTTGTGAGTAGGGATGCTGAGCACACTGGTCAGTGAGATAAATGAACCTAGTCAGGCTATGAATAACACCAGAAGGATGTTATTAAATTAATATTTGGGGAATGCACAGGAGAAAGCAGGCTTCTCCTTAGTTTTCTTTTTTTTTCCTTTTCTCTGTTTCTGATTTCCTGTCCAACAGAGCCAAAGACAGATCTTTGCAAATGTTCTCCTGCAATTTTCACGTAAAAATGAATGGTGTTTTACTTAGGAGGCAATAAAATGCCATGGGATATTTTATGTGGCAGATTGCTTGGGGGTGCATACATGCATTGCAGTCAAGAAAATAAACAAAAAACCTGTATAAACCCCCTCTCTATTTTTGTCTGGTTTGTTCCCGTGCCCTTGGACTCGGAGAAATATAGTCTTTTCTTTCCTTGACGGGGTAACTTTCTGGAGGAGACACTCAGCCATTGTCTGTCTGGAATTGTTTCAGCAGCTTCTCTTGCTTTATTTTCATTTTATATGATGCTTTCCAGAAGTCATATTTTTATGCCTTCTCAGAAATCTCGTTCTCCTGTAATAGAAAATCTTTCATTAAACCAACTATTTGTTTCAGCCAGCTGTTTTATTATCCATTCTCATCCATTTGTTCTCTTTATACAAATGGGTGCAACAAATGAAATGAAAACTGTAAAGCTGACAAATACCAGCTATCATAGTGCAGATTAAGAGCATCACAACAACTTATTTTTTACAATGAGTGCTGAGGCAATAAAGAGTAAATTTAGAGCAACTAGCGGGAAAAGCTCTCTGTATCTTCTCTTTTCTGACTTTAGCCCATTGTCAGAGAAACTGCCAGAGGCTGTGCCCATCCTTCCTTTGCTAAAGAAACACCACAAGTGCTTTTCCGGAGTAAGCGCTCTGCCCACAGCCACAGCCCAGGGGCGGTTCAAACACAAAGCTGCCCACTCAGATACTGACCGCTGTCACATTACCTCCACTTACCACGGCTCCGTGTGTCCCCCTAACTACTGTCCTTGCGGTGCCACAGAGACCTCAAGGAGGGGCATTCTGCACCCTCTGGAAACTACCGCCATTGCCTTCAGTCTCCTTGGGGTTTGGATAGCCAGCTCAGCACTTTTTTTTCCCCTGCAATATCCCCATCTTCCTTTCTTCTAACAAGGTTTGGGTTGGTTTGTTTGGCCATGGTTTGTTAACTCATGAGAACATATGTATTTTAACTGCCTTGGCTGTGAATGGGTTGCAGGAATCGTTCCTCCGTGAACCTGGAAAGCCAAAGACTACAGGGCTGGCGAGGCGTCGGTGGGAGAGCGGCTTGGCAGCAGCTCTGCAACACATTTCTAAACCAAGGATGTTTTACCATAACTCAAAGCAGACAGAGAGGGGAGGTACTCTGGGTTTGTGTAAAGCTGCATTCCCTCGGAAATCAAGTTGCGTTCTCTATTTTTCCACCAATATATTTGGTTGCCACAAAAATTGTTAAAAGGAAAGAAAAATTTGACTGGCTGAGAAAGAGACAAGCCACCTTTTTTATATCTGTTCAGACCAGGGAACCGTGGATGAAATCCGCTTTAAACTGGTATCTTAAAGCCAAGCAGAGTGAAAGCCCTTGTATCTCCAGCAAGATGTTGCTATACTAAAAATGTTGATTCAGAACAAAATGCTAGTAGGCTCCAATTGTTTGTAGTTGCTTCTGAGCATATCTTTCAAGTGAAAACAGCTGTTCAAACAAACCTTGAGGAGCAAAAAAGTGAACAGGCGAATGAATAATTAATGAACCGCACTGAGTGTTACAGGTCTCTGGATGGAGTCGTTTGTTCTTGCAGCCCATGATTTTATGCTTCCAATGTGACTTACTCTATATTCCTGCAACTAGAGCTGATGTTAAATGTGTTTCTGCATATGTGTGTGTGTTAGTACATTTTCCTCCCAGTTTCTTTCAATTACTTTGTTCATATGACAGCTTTCACACTAAGACACAAAACAGGACAGTTCCTCGGTCATATTCATGTGACCATGGAGCACTGGCTGGGACAGAGGGTAATGAGAAGAGTAAAAAAGATTGTTTCCCTCCTTTGAACAGAAAAATATTTCTGCCTTATTACTGTCTTATTACTAGCCAATTATTAGCTTTCCAGCGAGAAAGAGTCATGCAAAGAGTCCTCTTTAGTCCTTACTTTGTTGCCAAAGTTTCCAAACAGCCTGATCTGAGTGAATGATGCTCTTTCCTTTCCAAGTACTACAACAGCACTGAATTGTGATTTATTATTCTGTCTTCAGGGGCTCAGGAGACAGCAACACACATTCCTATGTTACAAGAGATCACACGCTAATTAACAGCATTATACATTTATGAACCAATTATCATATTTACACAGGACAAGTGCATCCTACATTTAATTATAATTTAAGGTCTCACTTGAATAAGCCTGTGATTGAAGCAAAGCCCAGTGCACCCTCTTAGCATTTTGCAACTGAAAGTCAAGACATTTGGCCAAGCATGCTTTGTAGCTCCCTTTTCTAGTGCTATCCATAATATTAGCAGGGTTAAGTCCTAACCTGTGTAGCAAAGGGGTGGCCTTGCCCTGATTCAGTAAGTGCTTCTGGTTTCCCCCAGCGCCGTCTCCCCAGCACAGACACAGAAGGTGCTGCCCCTCGCTGCTGGAAACTCTCCACGCAGGCGACAGAGACAGCTGTGCCAGCTGTGCCCTCTGCAGGCCTGGTACACAGAAGGTAAATGCCAGGCACCCAGGTACCATAAAATTGCCAATTCAAAATATTGACTGTTTATTAAGAGTGCAATCTCTCTCTCTTACCTAACAGCTACGCATAAGTAGGAGGAAAAGGGAAGTAACTATTAGCCATAACTTTCTTTAAATGTGAAACTGATGTACCTATGGGACACTGTTCTCTTCGGATCGATGAATAAAAATGCTGAGTGGGCAGATGTTATTTGCATGGTATTTCCACCTCTCAAGAGCCGCGGGGATCTCTTAAAGCAGAAGCGTGTATGTCATGCATTGCCGCAAAGGCCTCTTTGGGACAAAGGCTACTGTAAGCCAAGGGTGGAGATGGCTCTGCATTGGCCGGCTGTACCGCCTGCCCCTGTGCTCCCTCGGTGTCACGCAGAACTTCCCCCGTACCGCCCCAAGCCGTGAGGGTGAGCACTAACCAGTGAGTCTCCCGCCTCGGGACACGGGCAGCTCAGCACCTCCGCTGGCAGGGGGGGGCAGGTGGTCACGTCGCAGCCACCTCTGCGTTCTTGGTACGTGTACTAAAACACATTGCTTAATGGTTTCAGCCTCTGCTTCCAGTCCAAAATATTTTCTTTTCCCACGTAAGTGGTGTTCTGCCTGCGCAACTTCCACAGCCACCTTTGCTACCCATCTACAAGGGGTATAAATGAAAAATTATTTTTAAGTCTTTTAAAACTGTCATAAATGAGTCATTCAAAATGATAGTGTCACGGGAAAGCCTTGCGCATACATCCATCTGGAAAATTCATGGGTACCTGAGAACAAAAAATCATAATATTTGCCTCTGAAATTAATATTTGCTTCTTCTGCTACTCCTTCTACTGAAATAGATTCTGTTACATTTTTGGCAATTCCTGGATAAGGAATGGAGCAACACTTTAATTTTCTCTGAGGCAGACTGTATATTTTAAAAGCTCTATAAACATGAGTTTTCCAAAGCACAGTCATTGTTCCTCTAGGCATTAATGTTGCAAACCAAGTAATAAGGCTTCAAGCACTAATAAAAAAATTCAGAATCACAAGTTGGTAACAAACAACCCGAAGCCCAAATAGCTCTTAGCACTAAAAATAAATCCAGGCTTGTCTGGGATCTCCATGGAGCTTTGTGCCTCCCAGACCATAAATATTCTTCTGTTTCAGCTTTCAAATTAGTTGCTGTTTAGGATACTTCAACATCTGTGGAAGATCCTTCCTGGGCGGAGGAAGCTATTAGGTTTGCATAGCTTCTGGTTGGTGAGGTCTAGTGCTACCTGCAGAGTAAGCTCTGCTTCCAAAAGCCAGCCCAGTAAGTTTTCCCAATTTATTACTCTCAAGTGTTTTTAATTGAACCCACTGAAAAAAATGTAAGTAGAACAGCAAGACATGAAAAATACAGAACGACACGGGAAACTACAGCAAACCAGCTGTCAGCTGGGCAGGAGGAAGATGGTACACGGAAAGAGCTACTAAGGTTTAACTAAGGTTTAACCCAGTGTTGCCAGAAACCAGTGACCACCGCCGCCACGGTCTGCAATGACATTAGACCGCTTTGTGCGCAGGGTGGGCGATGCCCTGACGTGCAGCGCCGGGGCTGGGGGCACAGGGATGCGCCTCTCTCGGCAAGTCCCTGACACCGGAGGAAATGCTGGGCCTGCCTGCAGCTGCGGGGTGCAGAGAGGGGTCTGAGGGGCCTGGCAGCCACTGCGCAGAGGCAGGGTGCCACGGGACTATGCCTGGCCGCCTCCCTGGCTGGCGCGGGCTATGCTGGCAGCGGCAGTCGGCTGCAGGCGAGCGATGGGCAGTGCCTGTGCCGGGCACGGGGGTGTCCTGTCTGGACAGTGCACCGCTCGACACAGCCCGGGGCTCCAGACCTAGCGAGTCATGGAGCCATAGAATCATCTTGGTTGGAAAAGACCTTTAAGATCATCAAGTCCAACCATAAACCCAGCACTGCTGAGTCCACCACTAAACCATGACGCTCAGCACCACATCTACATGTCTTTTAAATACCTCCAGGGATGGCAACTCCACCGCCTCCTTGGGCAGCCTGTTGCAGTGCTTGACAACCCTTTCTGTGAAGAACTTTTTCCTAATATCCATCCTAAACGACCCCTGGCACTAGTTGGGGTCATTTCCTCTTGTTCTGTCACTAATGACAGGTTTGCGGGGGAGCAGGGCTCCAGGACCGCTCACTTCAGTTCCGTCTAGCTGATGAAACGGTGTCAGCCACATCACCAAAGGTCAGGCCCCATGAGCCAGCACCGAGCCCTTGCTCCTTTCATCAGTCCTTCCGCAACTGTGCCATATCTAGTGTCCTGTAACACCTCTCATTAAGCTGTTTCTTTTGGCAAAAGGAGAAAGTTGAAGGGATGTCGGGGTTGTGGGGCTAACTTTTCTAACAGGGCGCTTTGGTCCAGAGCCCCAGAAAGGTTACCAGGTTGAGCCAGAAGTTTTCAAGAGAATGAAAACGAAGCAAAGTCTTCAAACTGCCCTATAATAAGGGAATAATCCTGCACGGCTGCACAGCTGAGTCCTGCCTATAACATAACTCCAGGGGCACTGAGGTCCTGGCCTCTCTGCCTGCCTGCCCTCGGGCAGAGCTGTGGGCTCAGCTGTAGCCCTGATCATCTGTACTTAAAAAGCTCTTTTGCTGGAATTGCCCAAAGTATAAAAATTCTGCTTGTAGCTGTATTTTAATTTGCTAAGGGATATCAGCTGTTCTCTTGTCAGAGTTTTTTGCTCTGTGACTAAATCCCAAGAAAGGTCAGTTGTGCTTATGGTTTTTCAGACAGGAATGGGATAGTCTGGCCCCTTCCCCTTGACACCTCTTTGCTGAATTCCACCCTAATGCCCTAATAATCATCCCACAACACAATGAGGAGTAGAAATACTATATAGTTTCATTAAAATAATCTCTAAAAAGTTATTCTCTGCCTCTTGCTTTGCTAGTATCTTTCGAACTGCATTTTAACTGTTTCTCAAAGTATAGCAAATGATCTGCAAGAACACCACTTGGCACAAGCTGTGCAATGCTGTTTGCGACTGGGGACAAGAGCAGCCTGGTGCTACTGTAATGTTTACTGACAAGCAAAAATGCATCCTGGAGAAAAACACCATTATTTATGTCACAAACAAAAGTGGGGCTTCCTAAAGCTATAGCTGCTCTCTGAAATGCCTGTTTAAAGTAAACTGCAAACAGGATTCCTTTCCACTAGTTTTGGGTAGCAGAATGTTTAAAGGCATGCAGTCTACATACCTGACTACTATATCTGGGTCCTGGGGACAGGGCACATTTCAGGAAGGTGTTAATGCCCGACTCCCTACCACTGTCCTTGGTGGTCACCTGTGCCTGTGGGGCGGGATGTGGCCGGAGTCCTCTGAGCTCCCTGTCCGAGTGTGCTGCTACCAGACAGCCCCCAAGGGTGCCTGGAAAGCCATGTCCTTCCCGGGACCTGCCCTCCAGAACAGACCTCTCTTCTGACATACCCCAAATGAGCAACCACTATTGCTGCTGGGAGGAAGACAGAGCCCATGGGGTGGTCAGGACGGGGCTCGGTCCCACAGGCTTGCCTGGCACCCATGCAGGTGAGGTCTGATGCGGAGTGCAGCACCTGGTCCCACCAGAGGCTCTGCTGAACAACGGCAACATCCCAGCATACCTGCACCTCGCTCTCCATCTGCACTGCTCGGTGTTGCTGGCTTCTGCCCAGGAAGGGACCTTCAGCTGTGCTTTTGGGGCATGTGGATGAGGTCACTCAGGAGCTCATTTGACATGTTCATACATTGTATGGCATCTTGAATCTCCCGTCCACACAGCTCAGCACACGGCAAGGAAAGCACCTCCCTCCAGTGCAGCTGTTCAGAAGCAAGGACAAGACCAGTCAAGATTAAGTGAGCAATTAACATTATTGTTTTCCATTTCAGTTTAGTATGAGAAAAGTTCCTCTGGTTTCTGGTTTCATTCCAGCTGGGTCCAATGTGGTGGAACTGAAACAAATTAGAAACTATGCACATCTAAAGTGGAAAGGAATTCATTCATGAGACTGATAAAACAGAATTATAACAAACACTTAAGGAAAATATTCAAATATATTTTATTCCACTTCTGTACATGAAAGTCAAGGAATTTGAAATACAAGTTTGAATTCATTTTGAGTCAATTCCCATGCAGGAAATGTACTTTGGCTTTGCTCAAGCGGAGGAAGTTAATGAATCTAAACTCACAGCTATACAGTATGAGGTCCATAGTTAACACGATAGCCTCAGACCAGTAATCCTTATTATCTATACTGCTTAATTCACCCTTTTCAATTAGGTATACATAAATAAAGGAAAAATAAATGAAACTATTCATCAGTAAAAACATTAAATGAGGCAAACCAATAGTTACCACCAACTGGTTAACGCTAAAATCTCTTGCAGTATTTCTGTTATTTGTTGACAGGATACTCAGGGCTCCCTTGTCGCTGCTCCTGCGTGGTACCAGTGCTGTACCCACAAGACATCACATCCTTTTTTCCAAAGGTCTTTTTACTGTTCACAGTACTTCATTCCACCATATAGTTGGGTACACCTTTCCCAGCCGTGGCTCCAGATTTATTCTGAGCCTTGCATGAAGGTTTACTTAGCTCTCCAAGAAAAAGCTATAGATTTTATTCCCTTCTGGTATTTTGCCTGTTAGAAAAAAACCATTTTCTTCCATTTCTCTCTGTTTCTACTCAGCTTTGGTCAATACTTCCCTTTGGTTAGCTACAGAACTTTGTCACAATATTTGATTTCTCATTTCACTTTGCCAAAGAATTATGTGATTTAAAAAATTTAAAAATGTGTTCGTTTGTGATTATGTTCTCAGTTCTCTGTTCCAGCTATCTAAGAATTTTCAATAGGCTTTCTGAAGGAGCATTTTTTTTGTTGGCAATAGTTTTGTTAATCTACACATCTTTTGTTTTATTGACTGTGCCGATAACTTTAGCTCCTGTTGTCTTCTGCAATATCACCACACAAGATTTGGACTTTTTTTGTGCAACTCCATTATTATCATTAGTTTACTTTGCCAGTCCTCCCTTTTTATTTGATCTGGCTGGCTTGCAGCAGCAACCCCTACAGTTCTTTTAAGCCCTAGCAGATAACATATTTGCTTACACTCACAGTCAGAAGTGTCCTTCCTGGCTAGTGCTGTCCACTGCTTTCTCTTGAACAAAGAAGCTACTAGAGTTGGGGCAGAACTCATTCTACAATTAGTAGTAGTAGTAGTAGTAGTACTACTACTACTAATAATAATAATAATAACTTCAGTTTGTGTTGGGGAAACATTAAGACAGAAAAGTATAATTTTCACAAAGAATAATGGTATGTGACTAAGGATCTTGATAGGAGTCTCTCTCTCCAGTATCCAAGTAGTGTCCTCTAAAACAGTTTATTTCCAAGAAATCTACCCAAGTTGCTGTCTTTTGGGGAAAAATCCACATCCAGACACACACAACCATGCATGAGCACAGGAACATTCACTGCCCTCCCCAGAGACACTTAAAGCAGTGGGTCCATGACGTGACTACTGCACCGAGGAGCCCCCGTGCCTCTGGCATACAGAGGGGTGACCAGAGGAGTTCCTCCAAGGATACGTCTGACATCTTCAGAGGGGCGCCCAGGGACAGAGCTCTGAGAAAGGTGAGGCAGAGAATTTCACAAACAAAGCAGATCACCTGCCCGGAAGGAAATCTCTCATCAGCAGATATTTCAAATACATAAAATAGAAAGACCTTCCTTACAAATTGCTAAAGAAAGAAATGGGAAATATGTCACTTTTGAACATAAGTACATTCACATGAAGAGATATCAGGCTAGACACTTACTTTGTGGTATCTCTATTTCTTTCCTGCCATAGATATAAAAAAATTTTCACAGCTCTTTTCAGCAGAGGAAATGTGAGCTGGATGCTCCCAGTAATCCAATTGCTTGCTCTTATAATCACATTCTAAAGATAACAGTAATGCTGTAAAAGGCGGGGGGGAAAGAAAAAATTCCAGACCAGCTTTCCCCTCTCTGTCACTACTCAAAGTGTAGATGTCATGCTTTTTATGTGTGCAGATAAATGAAGGAATGAATCTTGCATATTTTTTAGAAGATAAATTCACATATGCATCATTAACAGCACACTTGTTTCTCTGGAAGTGTGTTACGTGGTCTGAAGCGGGCACTGAAGTAATTTCCTTTTGATATCAGAGCCCAGTACCCACTGAGTGTTTGGCATTACACAGCTTTGAGAAGAAATAGAGGATTCAGACGTTGGAGGCAGAGTGTCCTCTTGGCTTTAGCTGGTAGGGTTGGAAGCAGTGCCGGGCTGCAGAGCAGAGCATCCCTGCTGGGGCTCGCACCCCACTGCGGGATCCCTGCATGTACGAGCCGCTGGACACCACAGGCTGCAATAAAACGGAGAGAAAGGCAACCGGCAGGGCTATCCAATGAATTGTGTGGAGAAACGGGAACCCACAAGCCAAGAAGTCTGATTTACTAGAAACAGTTTTCAGTCTTGTAAAGAAGTAAATTGCCGTGCAGTCTCAAACCACTTTGGTACCACATATGTGCCTTAATTTGCATATATTCTCTACTCATCTGAGATGAGGAACTTCCCTTTCTTTCTCATACATCCTTGGAAGGTTCAGGGAATAGGAGGTCTTTGCTACAATAAATATTAACAGCAGTGGCATCTATTGTAATCAGGAGGTCATCTCCATTTCTCTTCTCTAGCAAGCTCTGTGGAAAATGAGAGTCGTGTTTATGTGTGGTTTCCTAAGTTTTAGCTAAATTTTAAAAGACTGTTTTAAGAAACATAAAGAAACCTGTGGATTTCTCTCACTCATTCTGTTCTCTATTTTTCTAGCGTATGAAGTAGAAAACCTGGAACAGGAGCTGGGCCTTTGCTGCTGTATTAGTGGTTAATAGACCTAGCCAGTATAGTTGTTTTTTCAGGATGCCCTCTCTGAAGCTTATTACCCTAGCCAGGGTGGTCAGGATCCAGCAAGGCAGAGAAAAAATATCATCTGCTTTGTTTGAAGACAAAATGCACAAATATAAAATATTTTTCCACTTCGCTATCTTGTTTCCTTGCATCCATATAACTTCAGTCTTGGTCAAGAGGCACCACTAACATGTAAGTAATAAAAGTAAGCTAAAAAATAAGAAGATACAGTACTTACTTATTCAAATAGAGGAAGAGGAAGAATGATAACAAATCATTATTTTCTTATAGTAACAACAGACTTTTGAAAGATAATACAAAAGTAAAAGATATTCTACTTAACAATGTTTTGTAAAATGCTAAAGTTCAAGCAAGGTTGTATTGCTGTCAGGATATTCAAGTTAAGTTTTAAAACCTTAATAGACCAGTTTTTCATTCAGAATAGACATCTGATGCTAACATGCCTGAGTTGCACTCTCAGGGAAAGCTAGACTCTGAGAAATGCGATACTGATCCTTCCTGGTGCCGTCAGACTGAAGAGATAAAAGGGGAAAGAAGCAGCTGAGAAATGAATGCATTTCTTTTCATTCTGCAAAATAAAAACCAAACCACTTTTTGCTGATAAGTGTGCAAAATATTTATTTATAACAGAAATGTCTGTTGTGATTGTTTATCAGCAGCAGAAAAGCTCTTATGCCATAGCATCTGGAGCTATAACCAAGGTGCATCAAGGCTTCATCTCTTGACCCGCCAGCTCCCGGGCTTTTGCCAGTCCTGCTTCTGTTCCCCCTGCACCGGCCCAGGAGCCACCAGCTGTGAAAAACAGCTGTGGGCAAAGTTATTAAGACAGACTCTCCAGCAGTTTGTGTTGGAGCTGTTCTCTGTACAGACAGCACATTTCCCCAGGGAAAGAAACTGGCCCTGTGGGCCCACAATTAGACAGCTTGTCTGAGAATTTAAACCGTGACTCCTGTCAGTCACAATGCTCGGGGCTCGGGGTTTGCACCTACTCTGATCTCAGTCTTCCTCTGATGCTAAAATATAAGGTATAACAAAATTCACGGTCTCATTACAACTCCTAAACTTATGGAAGAACAAATAAGACATTTCAAAACAATGACATTTGACATAAAATGGAGATATTAGCTTTCAGGTAGTTCTACAAATAAGGGTGTCATAACACTTACTTCTCAGAAGACAGTTTCAAAATATGGCATCTCAGGCTATGTAATGTTGGTAGAAGGGGGCTTCCAAGTGAGCACAGCAGGAAGGAGAAGAAGACATGGGAAGGGACGCAGCAGGATGAGAAGGCATCATGACAATGCCTGCTCGGGAGGCATGGCGGGACGAGGCTGCAGCCTGCTCTGCTGCTGGCTCAGCACGCAGAAACTGGGCGTCCAGGCTGCTGCCATTCACTCCTCCTGCATGTCAGTGGGAGCAGCTGCAGCAAGCCCAGGGCTTCCTCCGCTCCTGGGTACAGGAAGGAAAGGGGACTGGTGACACTGCTGGAACTGTCCCTGGAGCTTCAAGGCTCACCAAACCACTCCTGCAGGTGGGCATGGGCCAGGGGTGATGCCCCACGCCTGGTCTTCACACAGACACCGGCTGCAAACAGTCCGGGTGTTGGTTAGTCTGGATATGATTTTTCCTGCCAGCTGGCACGGGTGCTCAAAGAGCCCGGTGTGTTTAATTTACAGCTACAGATGTACACTGGTGACATTATTGAAGACATCCAGCTGGGCAGAGTCACAAGGCCTCTAAAGGCCATAACAATTATTCAAAAAGGACAAATGATTTCAAATTTACTAGAAGAAATTCAGTAAAGGCAAGTAAGATTCTCAGACCAAAGAGGAAGAAAGTGAGTAAGTCCAAGAGAGCCCCTTCCTAGTACAGCTGTGCAGAGAAGCGTCCGGGGCTCCCAAAGCACTTGCCGTGCTGTTACAAGGAGGAGGAACCTCACCACTGTCCCCTGCAGTGCTCTCCTGGCACATGAGAGCTCAGCTGCAGAAGAAGGTGCCACCCATCTGGAAAGAGTAGAGCAGACAGCAATGGGATAGGAAATGGAGGAAATATAACTAGCAGGAAAGATGGAACAACTTTGCTTTCAAAAGGACAAACTTAAAGAACTGAGGAGACAGTGTGTATGTCTACACTGCTAAATAACAGACAGACAGACAGGAACAGAGCTCCATCACAGGCCCCAAGGAGCATCACTACTTAGTTGTTATCTCACTCCCTAGAGCACCTCTCCCAGTGTTTGACCACCCTTACAGTAAAAAAGTTTTTTGTCTCTATTTAAATGGAATTTCCTGGATTTCAGTTTGTGCCCACTGCCACTTGTCCTGGCACTGGGCAACACTGAGAAGAGCCTGGCTGCATCTTCTTCATGCCCTCACGTCAGGTATTTACACACATGGATAAGAGCCCCCTGAGCCCACTCCAGGCTGAACAGTCCCAGCTCTCTCAAGGTTTCCTCAGGGATGCTCCAGTCCCTGGAGCAGGGACTCACGGGAGCAAAGTCCCTTTGCAGGACCTGCTCCAGCAAGTCCCTGTCTCTCTTGTACTGGGGAGCCCAGCACTGGACCCAGCACTCCAGAGGTGTCTCGCCAGTGCTGAGCAGAGGGGCAGAATCCCTTCCCTTGACCTGCTCACAACACTTTGCCTGATGCAGCCAAGGGTACTCGTGGCCTTCTTTGCCACAAGGGCACATTGCTGGTCATGGTCAGCTTGCTGTCCACCAGGACCCACGGATCTTTTTCTGCAAGTTGGTGAAGCAGGGATGAGTACAGCTGGCCTGTCAGGAGACATTTCACACCACAGGAATGAGAACATTATATTGCTAAGGCAGAGTATGCCAAAATTATGTCCTTCTGGTTGAGCTCAGCTGAGCATTTAAGAAAACAGCAGCAAAGTTTGTACTATTAAAGCTAGCAACTCTCCTCCTCTCATCCTCCAAGGGCCTCTCCCATGAATGCAATCACAGGGCATGGGGAATGCACTGGAACAGGGCTGTGTTCATGCAGGGTCTCTACGTACTAACAGTCTGGCAGCTAGGCACACGGCAGAGAGAAAGGTATTTTTGGATTTGGTGATGAGAGAAAAGTGCATCTGTATTTTATCAGCCTTTGTGATTGCGTCATCAGTTCGGATTTCATAAACAGAGTTTTCATCAGGGAGAGTTTTCCTTGGAAAGTTTTTCTATATTTGTCACCCCTTCCCAGGAGAGCTCTTGAATCTTGTACCCTTCCGCCTTTCCTGGAAGCTCCCCAGAACCTGCGCCAGAGACAGGTCCTCAGCCTTTTGGACACAGTCTCTCTGCAGGGGAACCCAAGTCCTTGTACTGTCAGCCAGGTGCCTGCACGCAGGATCAGGATGTGTCCCGAACAGGCTACAGTCAGAGATTATCTGCTGCTGTTGGAACTCCTGCCCTCCCGTCCTCCTCCCTCGGCAGCAACAGGCGCCAACGCTGTCCCTGGCTGGGCACGAGGGGAGGGAAACAGCCTGTTACGGTGTGAGTAACTCACCTGGGAGCATCTCATACCGCTCCTCATCACAAAGCCCACTGTGGCCTGAGTTTATGAATGCATAGTTTCCGTGGCACAATTTGGTACCAACAACCTTGACTCGCCAGTTCCGTGCTCTCATATAAAGCTCCTGGCACAGAAGCGCTCTATCCCCCGGCACAGGGGGCTACCTGCACTTCTTGCCTTGGGCATTGGGCAGGTAATGAGTTCTTTCAAGACTCTGCACTCCTGCATGCAAGTCATTGAAGTGCTTAGGAACCTTCGTCTGAGGCAGCTTTCTTAGTTTGACAGAATGAGAGGTGATCTGGGACAGACTCGGGAGACACAGCCACAAAGAAAACCAGCAGAAGATATGTTAGTGCGAAGTCCTCTTCTGAAAACCAAATTTTGATTTGGGAGATCAGAAATCTGGCAGAGAACATCTATTTGGATGCATTTATTCCCTTATGTGGCAGGAGGAAGAGTGGGATGGAGACTGCTGAGGGTTTCCTGAAGCGTGGATGCCGAAGCCGCTCCAAGCTCCCAGGTCCGCCTGGCAGCTGATGTTCCAGGGAAATCTGGGGGGGGTGATGGTGACCCAAGAGCAGGGCCAGGCACAGGCTGACTTGGCAGAGGAGGTGAGAGACTAAACCTGCCCTTCCTGCACAGGCAGGAGGGTGAGTGCCAGTGCCTGGGCTGCCCATGTGCAGCAGAGCCGACAGCAGCTCCAGGACGGGGCTGGGGAAGTAGTTTCAGCCAAGCGTGGCAGAGCTGGGCTGCGTGGCACCTTCCAGCCCTACCACAACCCTGTGTGCCAGCCAGCCCTTTGCCGACCTGCTTTAATCCAGGGAGAAACCCCAGGGGGAGGCTGGGGTGTGGACACCGAGCACAGGGCTGCCCTGCAGGGACACCCTTACCCTGGGAAGAGCCGAAGCACACGGGCAATATCCCAGGGGTGAGTTGGACCCTGTTCCTGCATGAGTGGACTAGCAGGGCACGTGCGCCCACAGCATCCCTGGGGGTCCCCCGTTGCTCACTGTGTGCCTCAGCCAAGGGCCAGGGCTCCATCCCCTGGCACCACTCCTCATGCCTCCGCTGCCGCTCCTCCTCTGCGCCAGCGCGGGCACAGGCTCCAGCTCCGTGGCCAGGCTGGGCTGGGGAGGCTTCAGGGACAGAGCAGCCACACAGTGCTCCCAAAAGGCTCCCCAGAAAACTGAGGTTTCCTCATAGTCTGGAAGAGACATGCTTTGGCTTAAAATGCCATGTTCTGCAGCAATGTGGGCAGGGGGGGAAACCAGGAAGGTTATTCTTCTTTCTTTGCCTGCACTAATTTCTATCAAGCGCTCAAGTTAAAATACTGTAATGTTCCTGCATTGGAGAGATATGAAAAGTAGGGTAAAAAGCTCAGAGCTGTACCAGCTCCTGTCTTCCAAACAGACATGCAAATGAAATATTAAGCATTGTAATGCAGTGAAAAGGGAGCATGAGGAGTCTGAGTAAGTGAACTCTTTAGTTTCCTTAAAACATACGTTTGGTAAGCAGCTAGGAGAGCACATTAGATGAAGCAACAGGGCCAAACCCAATTCAGAAAAAGCAGTCCATCAAATCTGTCCAAAACGGGTTACTTTGATAGGAGAGAAATCTGAACCTGAGGAGGGACTTTGGTCTTGATTTCCTAATTCATACACTGCACAGGAGACCAATTTTCCTCCACATGCAATACGTCAAGGACAAAACAGAGGGCATTTTTGGGTTGGCCTTTTTGAAACTTCATGTCTGTTTTCACTCTTTTATAAAACAGGCAGGAGGTTTAGGCATTACCACAATCCAAACCACTTAATTTAGATATAACAGGAATGGCCTGCGTAATTTTGAAAAAAAATAAAACACCAACCAAAAAAGGGATTCTTTTAAAATGTTTTGATCTGTCCGTTAGCATTTCAATACCTCTACTACAAAAGTCTACAGGGAACTTCAAGGCAATAATATCACAAGCTGTACCTCCACAGGAGTCTATTACTTTATTCTTCCAGATTCCTTCAGAGTTCTTCATGGCTGTCAGCTTCAGCTTAGATCCTTCAGGTGTTTTCCTTCTCCACCTGCCTCTAAGACCACTAAAGACATCATTTGAAACACCAGCTTAAACTCCTTACCTACAACAGCTCTCACCTGTTGGCTTCACTCCCTTCAATTTGCTTCTCCCATATTTTCTAGCAGCCACTTCCAAACTAAAACTGCACCTTTTCTGGTCCATTTTGCTCTTTCCCCTTCAGCCCCTCGTATACCGCTAGCTCAGGAATGCAGTTCCCAGTGTGTCCCCTTTGCTGCGTGACTGCTCTGCTTCGCCCTCCTTCAGTCCCAAAAGCAAAACGGGAGCAGCTCTCAGCCCACACAGTCCTGGCGCTCCTCCTCGGTGCCGCGGCAGAGATCGGAGAGTGCACAGACAGAATCTTTGTCCTCCTGCTTCGCTGTCCTCCACTGGGACTAGGGGCAAAAATAGCCCTTCCCACAGGGAAAAATCAACAATCTCCCACAGGAACACTCTCGTGGCAGTACAAGATGGAGATGAGTATTTCCTCAATATCATTCCACATGGAAGCCTCTTTGGTCAGCATCCACATGGCTGCATCACAACCTGGTGGACTGTGGGGCTCTAATCAGGACATTTAAGGATAGGGAAAAAAAAAAAAAAAGAAGATGAAAAACTAAAACTTTGTTACCTTGAAGCACAATATTAATCATAGAAGAAGACAAGACAAAGCTGATGATTTCCATTTTAATAATGCTGACTCTATAACCTGTGTACAAAGGACAGAGCAAGTATTCTTTGTGACACTGTCCTTTTATGCTTCACCAGTTCCTGGACAAGGCACCAGGTGTATTTTACATTTAAATACCAGTCTGAGTGGTTTTGTATGGGGAAACACTTCAGACACTAGATCTCTCTGAGATTTCCTGTGTTTCCCTTCCCAGCTACAGTTTGATGAAACTAATATTCCCATCAATTGGCGGTCCCTTCTACAGGGGTTCTAAGTGATGACAGGTACCACTCCTGCCAATCATTCTATGTTGTACTGTAATTCATTACTTTTAAAGAAAATGCACAATGAATTGCATCAAAGGAAATGAAGAAATTATCTTCAGAATATTTTTTTAAGACTACTCTAGTTTACACAAAAGTCAAATTAAAATGTCGTTAGACTTTTTACCTAAAGGGGAATTCTCAGCAAGCTTTCAAATTGTCATTATTTGTTGAGATATGAAGCTTTAAAAAAAACCCAAGAATTTCCTCCTTAATGGCCTTGGTCTTTTCCATTTGAAAAATATTGATTTTTCCCTTCTTTCCTACAGCAAAGAAAGAAAATTCATGTTACTGGTACTAGAGAAACTCAGGCTAGAGGCCAAATTTCCTGCATAGTGTTGATCACTGAAATCGTCCACAAAGTCCTATACCGGCAAAACAAAACATTTCCTACGTAAGGAGCTTGCCCCTGGGAGACTTGCAACCTTTTGGCTTTCCTGAGGTCGTTCCTTTCACCTCGGTGCAGAGAGGGAAGCCTCCATGGCCCACCAGCTGTGGGAACGGCCGCCGTGGCCAGCTCCTCCTGCAGCGGGCCGCTGGAGCACGGCCGGGAGCCCCTTGTTTTGCTTGGGTTTGGATCTTCACTGGACTAGGTCTGGAAGTTCCCACTATCCCTATAAACGTCTGATCTCCTGTTGCTGATGCAAAGGTTTTGACCTTATTGATAGCTCTCAGCAACAGTCTCGCAAGCTAATACTGTGAAAAAGTGTCTCACTTGGTATGTTTTCTTAAAATTGCTCCCACCTTTGTTCAGTGACTGACCTTCTGTTTTCTGTTGCATGACGAAAGGTGTACAGAAACCTACAATTTGATTTCACAACGCTGCTCATTACTTCCTATATTTATCAAGTCCCCAACTTAATCATCTCATCTAAAAATAAATCCAAGCCACCTCAGCCCTGCAGACCCTGCAGAATTCTCTCCAAGTATTTAGTCATTTCCAGAGCTCATCTCTGAATCCAGCTATTTCATCTATGTCCTTTCTGAGATACAGTGACCTGAACTGAATGCATTATTTCAGGTGAGGATGTAACACTGATTTATATGACAGCTCTCCAATACTACCAGCATTATTTTATCCTGTTCTCTCTGCATTCTAATGATGCTTGCTCTTTAGAAACTGGCTACATGTCGAGTCTTTGAGCTTTCCCTGTGATGCAGAGACCTTTTTTTCTGGGTTATTACAGTTAATTTAGAACCCAGCCAGGAGTATAAATTGTTCAGATTAATTCCTCTGTGCACATTACTTTGCATTTGTCAAAATTGAATTTTGCCTGTCATCTTGTTACCTGTTCACTCCACCATCTCTTGGTACCCTTTGAAGATCATCACAGACACCTCTGGTCTCGATTGGCCTAAATATTTTTTGTGCGGTTTGCATTTCTCGCCTCTCCTCTACTAATCTTCTCTTGCAAAATATGTTTGTGTGTGTGTGTGTATGTTTATGTGTAGGTAAATTAAGCACCTGCATCCTTTTGGGATCACTCCCTGGACTTTCTGCAGTGGCATTAGTTTCCTTGTCTATTTCTGGAAAAAGCCTTTGCTGACAGTGTAACATCATATCTGCCTTTGTGGCTCCATCACACTAGTCTCTCATAATTGACCTGTGATCAACTAGTACATTTTCCTCAGTTGTTTCTGGTTAATAAGCTTTCAGCATACAACTGAAACTCTTATTACTGGCCCATCAGAGTAAAAAAATCTCTGTGTGATGTGCATACATCTCTGGGTCAGCAACTTAACAAAAATCAGCATAGTTACATGCCTGACCTCTGGACATCTGGTCTTTCAGTCATTCACTAGCTAGAAGGTAAAATATAGACCATTAAATAATCTTCATTGGACTTCTTGTAATGTGTTTCTCTTTTTGCATTTAAGGCCTTTGCTCCATACGGCCATAAAAATGCGGGCTGTTTGCCTTCTAGGGACAGCAGAAATTTGACAATAAATTGTCGATACCATTTTTGTTGTCTAATCATAAGACATTTTACTCGTCCCAGGCCTCTGACTCTGTCCTTTCCCCAGCAAAATGTCACTGAAAACAGTTCTGCAGACAATTGTGCTATTATAAATTTCTCCAGAGTCCATTGATGAAGCTTTATGGTGGATGTTTGGTTGAGTAGGAATTCAGCTCACACACACTTAGAAACGCACAAAGTTCCAAAAATTTCCAGACAAATTTCCTGAACACCCTCTGTGAGCCTGACCTGTGCCCAGAGAGTTGTACCCGTCTGTCCAGGCTCTGCAGCTTTAGATGCTCACCTGGGTCAGGTGGGAGTCAGGGGGAAGTCGCCATCCAAAATCCCTGGGAAAGGCTCTGGCATGTAGGAGAAGCCTCTCTGAATCCATTTTCCCTCCCATTCGCTATAACTGCCCAGTCGCCTTCTGTCCTTACAGGACGGCAAAGCAGTGCTGCACAGCAGCAGAGGAGCTGAGCTGGTTAAGCTACATGCAGAAATACAACAGCCAAGACAAACTGGTCATGCAAAGCATGTTAAGAGAAAAATAAAGACTTCCTTCTTCTTTCTTTTTTTTGCATCTGACCATATTTTCTTTCAAAAACATTGCAGGACATTCAAAAGCATGAACTAATCTTCCTCTTTAATGACAGTATTTTTTGGTATCTCATTTAATAACCCTTTCCCTGTGCTTACCCGTACAGAGGCAAATAAAAGCTGGTTCTAGATCACCTGTAGCTATGTCCTTAGTGCCCCGCACCAGGCAAACAGTCTAGTGGAGATGACCATTGGGAAACACCACAGTCCTCTTCAGCCATGCAAGGAAGGTGCAGGTACGGCGGGTGAAAGAACCACACACCATCTTACTTTCATTTTCACTTTCACAATACATAAATTAAGTAAGTTTTTGCTTATCCTGAGGAGCAGATAAAGTTGGAGGGATGTGAGATGAGAGCAAATAGCAAGCTCTTTGAATTCAAGGTCCAGAAGATATATGTGAAAATTTGGAGTCTCTGAAAGCAGTTCTAGCTCTTCAGTTTAATTTTACATTCTGCTCAAACTCTTCGACGAGCAGGACTATCCTTTATTGATTTTTACAATCAACTTTTTTTTTCTTCTTGCTAGCAGCAGATCAATGCTAGAGACTTGGAAACAAGAAGATAGTGTCACCAGAAAAAAATATCTTCAACAGAAAGGTGAGTAGTGCAAGTTAAAATTCAGAGCATGTCTTTGAGCACTTGATGTTGACTTTTTTTTGGTTGGTTTCTTTGGTGGTTCTGTTTTTTTAATTTTTGAGCTCTTTGAACTGTATTCTACTTGACTAGATTGTGTTACTGTATTAACTTTTAAAAACAGCAATATGTTAGAAGAGAATATATTTGTATTAAAGTCTTATTCAGAAAACTTGTGGGTAGTGAATGGTTTCCTGAAAAACGTGAGTTGTAAATATGAATGGCGTATCCAAAAGTATGTTCACTTTTAACTTGCATTTTTATTGTTTTGCATATGACATACATTCTTGACCTCTAAACGGGCTTTTTATTGCAGAAGTATTTTACATCTAAATCCTTCCTTGACAATTACAAATTCCAAAGAGAAGAGTAAGATTAATATTTTGCATTGTATATATGTAAGAAAAAAGGAGAATTCACATGGTGGAGCAGTGCCCACCACCAGCGACAATGCTCCTGCTCTTCTTGGTGGCCCTGTAACCTGCCACAGGTTCGTGGGACCACAAGCGCCCCTGCTCTGGCAAGGGATCTTTCAACTTGGGAACCACGTCTTCAGCCAGCCCAATGGCTAGTGCACATGCCTGGGTCCAGAATCTGGACCTTTTCCTTTTCCAGAGCCTTATCCTTCTAGGAAATGGTTGGAAAATTCAATGGAGTCTTACTTTTATATACATATGTATTTATAAATTCATACACGATTTCTGTATCCAGACATAATTTGCTAACTACACATTCCACACTAACATAGCCAGGTTTCATTCTTGATGCTTGTGAGATGTGACTCAATGATAACTAATTGCTTTGTGACAACAAAGGACAGGGGAGCCAGACTTCGTCCATCTCCAGGCATGCCTTTGGCACATGGGCTCCATTCTGCTTCCTTGTGAACAGTCACTGCTTTTGCAAGAAATGAGCCATGCCAAAGAAATGAGGAAGGAGAACGCCCATGGGAGAACAAAATTGTACTGGGAGTGGATGTGGCAGGAAGACCAACACCTATGTCATACTCCAGACTGCATGGAAGGAGAGGGCTGAAACATATCCCTGCAGGCACTGTCTCCTCTCTGGATCTTCCGTGCAAGTGGAGTGCACTTGGACAACACCTCTGCAGCCAGTCCCATGGCCTAGAGTGGCAGAGGGTGGCTCTGTGTGGACTGGCAGGATTTAGGTTTCCCTGGGGCTCACCCGTCTGGAAAGTGCAAGCGCAGAAACCAAGGCTCCGGGAGCTCTGTACTAGTTGAAATGTGCACATCTATAGATTTTGGTTGCCTCCTAATTAAAGTGAAAACATAGATGATGTTGCATGGAGCTCATCCATGGCTGGATGGTGGTTTATCTCTGCACATGACACTTAGAGGCTGATGTTTCTCTGCAGTTAGCGCACTTGCCAGGGCAGCAGCGGCCAGCAGTGCTCAATGGAGTCACCGCTTTCCTACAGCTTCACCAGCTGCTGAAGGCAAGACTGCGCTTCTCTGGCGGCATGGCAAGAGCTGCTGGGGCCTGCCCGGGGACAGGTACTTGGCAGGGCTTGGCCACCCCTGCCCGCATGTGGCTCACAGGCCAGTGCGGCACGACGAGGTGACAAGGATTAACAGGGCGCGTGCTGCTGATCATGCTGGAAACCTCCACATCACGTTCCTGCCTGGGTCAGGGCGCTTCCTGGCAGCACTTGTGCCACTCCACTCTGCTTTCTTAGCACCGAGGATTAGGGGGTTATGGAGGCGGAGGCAGAGGCAGTAAGTAGAAACTGAGTTTCAAATAACTCCTGTAAGGAGTTGTTGTAAAAGTAATTTAAATTCACATTTTAAGGGAAAGATCAGGAGTACAAGTGCTTTTTTTTTTTTTTTTTTGTCCTCTGGGAATTTACCTTATTCATATCTCTGTTCTGCTTTTAAATCATTCTGCCAGCGTTTCTCTGCAGTCTTGGAGCAATTTTAATTGAATTAAATCCTAAATGTCCTTCTTTAAAAATTCTATACCCAAAATATGCTTTAATAATGCCTGTACTTAATTATTTTTTTTTTCCCCCTGGGAAAAAAAGAAAATACATTTTCACAATGTGAGACCCCACTCTGATATCATATACCAAGGCTAAGATGCAACCCTATGTCCCTTTCTCAGTAGCTACCTGTCCGGGTACAGTAGCCAATACCCGGTTGACTGACCCCTGGACATACAAGGCTATAAAATAATTACATTTCTGGAGGAAAGAAACATATCGACAAACAATATATTGGTAATAGTGACGTTTACCTGGAGTGCTGGTGGAGGGTGCACCAACCTTCTGACCACTGCATCCCAAACAGTGACAGTAGGAAGGATCCGTCTATGAGACACTGGATAGAAACCTGGGGGCGTTTCTGAGCCGTTTGGACCCCAGTCCCCACCCAGGAGTGATGAGGCAGTAACCACAGGCACTCCCAGGCTCAATAGCAGAGCACTTTTCTCCAAGGACTGACAGCTTCAAAAGCACGATGTCCAGCAGCAATTCCCCAACAGGTGGAGGAGAACATGGTAGATGGCAGAGGAAACAGGCTGGATCCCGCTCCTGTTAGTAACCCATCCACCTCAATATCACAGTGCATCAAATGAGGTTATCCCAAACTGCGTTATCTCCTGGAATTCATATTGCTCTCATAGAAGTGATGATGCCATCAGCTGCCCGGCTGAGCTGAATGTTATTTACCTGCACTTGATCTTTCCCAAGGCCATTGACAGAAAGATAGCTAGAAAAACATTTATTCTCTCTGTGGTTTGTATCATCCTCATGTAATGTCATCTGATCCCCCAGCTGTCTATCACATTTCAATGAGATTTATGTGAGGTGCTGAAAGAGTAGAATAAAGCTGACAAAAATAGCAAACTTTGCAGAAGTAATTTGTGTTTGCTAGTTCTCAAACCTCACCCACGCTATTATCATTCACTCAGTACTATTGTTCCCTGACACCTGGATTACACTGCACAGCCTATTCCCTGTTATTCAGGACTGGGTTTATTGATACACTCCCAGCACCCATAAACACAAACAAACATACCTTAACAAAACACTTGGTTTCACTCAAATGGCAGCTGCTCCTTAATCAGCCCCAGGCGAAGTGGGAGGATGACATGGTTGAAATTTGTTAATGAAGCACGTGGAAGAGGAAGACTCAGTAGCACAGCCCCTCTGGGCATAAAATCAGCAGCGTGAGGCATGCTCACTGCGGCGCTGTCGGGCGCAAGGCTCTCTGGGCCCAGCTGCTGTTGCCGTTACTTGTCATGGGAGCACAGGGGCAGGCGGCTCACCGGCCAGCTGATGCCTCTGGGCAGCCTCAGGAGAGCCAGAGCGGCTCCCAGCCTGCGAAAGCAGTCCTGCTGACGGCAAACGGTTTCCCGTGAAACGGAGGATGCTGTCAGCCTCTGGATAGATGCAGGATAGAAGCACCACGTGCAGGGGTTCTCCCAGTCTGTTTCCAGCCTGAAGCCAAATGGATTTTTCTCATCGTATAACACGTTCAGCAGTGGGGGGTAGGGAGTCATCGCTGTGCGTGCTGAACCCTTTAAGTGTTTCGCCATTTCAGATGTGGTACCCGACTGTCTCATGGCACCAAGATGGTTGTGAAAGTCCAGAACTTCTACCTCATCACAATTTTCAAAATAAGGTGCTGCAAACAAGCAAGCAGTGTATGCTTATCCTCAGCTGAAAATGTAGGAAGGTAAAAACTTTCTACTGCCTTTTGTGACATGAAAAAAAGGATTATCAGAAGATATTGAATATCACTGCCTTAAAAAAATGGTTCACCTCTTCGGAATATTTTCTTGAAAATATGGCACATTCAGCTAATTTACAGTATTTAAAAATAGCCTTCCTAGCAGCAATAAGGCCAGGAAGCAGTAGGGTACGTGCCTGCAGTGGAAATGGAGAAAACCTCCACAGTCAGGCAGGTTCTTTCTCCTGTCCCGTTCCGAGGATGCCTTCCTGCATGGACAGAGTGACCAACCGTCCCACAGGCACCAAAGCCACCCAGCAGCAGCTCGTGGTCACAGGCTGGGGGGACTGACATGTCGCTCTGACCCTTCTCCACTAACGTAAGCCTACTCTGCTTTAAGCAAAAGCATGAACCAAAACATTTTGCCTGCCCAAGCCTACTAGGAATAAAGTTTTGACAGTCCGATGGTGGGGTCAGACCAACAGTCTGACACTGGCAATATACTTCAATTCACTGCCTGCTGGTAGCTTTTCTCTGAGGCTCCGGGCAAATCAGCTATTGGGGTGTCCCACCTGCACACGGAGGCAGCAAGTCCTGTCCCCGGCTCATGTCAGACACCGCGGCTGCCACCGCGCATGGCCTGGGGGGGGACATCTCGCACAGCCTCTCTGGTCAGCATCCCTCACCGCGGACAGACAGTACCTGGAAGGCTGTTTGGTCACAGCCCAAGCTACAGAGTGCATGTATCAAGGCTGTCTGAATTTTTTAAAGCGCTCAGCTTTTGCCAAATCAAAGCTCCAAGGGTGAAGCAACCTGCTCGTGGCTATTCTTCAGAGGCAGCTCTTCACACTCTATCCATTTCTTGATGCAAAGGGCAGCCCTGCTGCCCCTCCTTCCTCGCCTCTCCCTTCTGAACAGCCCGGCACCGTCTGGAGCTTCCTCCTTGTTTTTTAAATTCTCTCTAAACAAGACCAGACTATTATGATACCAGACTTTTTTTTCTGTATTCTGCAGGTTGAGGGTGGCCTGTTAAAGCGGGATGCTTGGTTAGACCGTTGTTGCAGAGGAAGCGTGTGTGTGTGTACACGCCTGTCTGTGTGTATACATGCGTCTATACATGAGCACACACACAGTGATACTAATGTATTCCTCCTGTTGCTGTGGATCAGTGACATTCTTACCTCATTTCTCATGCTCATGGGTAAATAAAGGTGTTTCCCAAATGCGAATGTGGTGATATTTATGTGAAGGTTCAGGTTGACGGGAGAGGCCAGAGGCGATGGCAGCGCAGTCTGTGCACAGGTGGACACACCATGACATACAAAGTGTGGCGGGGTACTGCAGGCAAACACGGCAGAAATGAACAGGCAGACGTTGAGTTTGAAAAGTTCCAACTGTCATTTATGGAAAAAGTGATCAGTAGGTCCCAAACATTAACTGCAAGCAATTAGTCCCATTATGTGGGTTTTGTTGTTTCTGTGCTCTGTGACGTGGGTGTTTCCATTTATGTGTTGAAAATAACTATCTGCACATTACGTAAATCAGCTGTTTTCCTTTTTTCAGTCCCATCCTGCTTTTTCAATGAAACAATGTAATTATCTACTTGAGATAGAGAAGAGAATGATGAGAAATATAACAAGTAAAGGCTCCAAAAGCTACCTATACACATCCAGGTTCCTAAAATGTTAGCCAAAACACAAATACTGGTACAAGAGCTTCATACCTCTGACTAGCTAACTGGTTTGCCAACTAATTTTTCTTCTGGGTAAAAAAGTAAAATCATCATAGCGTTTACTGGTATCAAAGCAACCGACTAAAAACTATTTTCCATATTGTTGACATTTAATTAGCATAGTTCTGGTGAGCCTGCACTGCCTATAAAAGAATTCCCTCAAAAGGCTGGATAAAGCCACTTTATTAATGCTTTTCTGTGATTATATAGTATGTATTTGCAACCATCTTGTATTACTTCAGTAGCAATTATATCATCTTAAAATGACACTTACTGAGATGGCAGTAAAACTCATGTAAAAGTGCCAATAGAACTGTTCCAGTAAGTCAAATAATATATTTAGCTTTTAAAAAAACATCCAGCCTCATCCATATTTTATTAGAAAAGGAGGACACGGTGCCAGCTATGAAGGCTGTAACTTTGTGTGAATCCTCTGGAGTAAATTATCAGCAATCCAAAGCCTGCAGCAGCAGAAGGAGAGCAGGGGGAGGAGTTGTTTGCAGGCGGTGCCAAGCCTGCAGGAGGACGCCAGGAGAGCAGAAGGTTTGTGGGGCGAGCTGCTGTGTTGAGGGTGCTGCACCAGCAGTGTCCTCAGAAAGGTGCTACAGCTCAGGAATAGTCAGGGCAGAGCCACAGGGAAGGCGCTGGTTGTTATTTGAAGTATGACCAGTGACTATTTCAGACATTTTGTAGTGATTTCAGTAAAAAGCATAGGCATTGAATAAAATCAATGGGGGTGAAATTTATTAGAATCATAGAATCATTATGGTTGGAAAAGACATTTAAGATCACCAAGTCCAACTGTTAACTTAGCACTGCCAAAACCACCACTAACCCATGTCCCTCAGCACCATGTCTACACGTCTTTTGAATACCCCCAGGGATGGCGACTCCACCACTGCCCTGGGCAGCCTGTTCCGGTGCTTCATAATGTTCTGTTTCAAACACCACTGAGGAATAGCACCTTTGACACTTTGAGGTGGTTTGTGAATTCTAGCTCATTTCCACACACAGCTTCTGCAAGTCCTTCTGATCAGCTGGAAGTGACAGACACACGTGTGCTGCCATTTTTGCATGAAGGAGCCAATAGAACTCTTTTAATCAGTCGAGTATTACATTTACTAGTATTACATTAACCCAGTCTAATCTTAATCTACTATTACATTAACCAGCCAGAGAGAAAAAAGTCTATGAACATGCAGGAACTAACCTTCACACTTTTTGGTAACAGCTGAACACAGTTTTGGTAACATTTCTTTAGTTATTGTCAGTTCTCCCTGCTCAGTGTTCTGCCGCCTCTGTACAGGTATGGATCTTCCCCCAAATAAACTTCTATGGAAAAAAAGGACCTCTGAAAAAAACTGTAGAATCTTTTAAGGTAGTTCTTGCATTTTCCAACTAATAGCACTGGTTTTATCCTACACAGTTGAGGACATCCAGACTTTTTGCTATTGGATCACACAAGTTTGCTTTTAATTTTTCATCTGCAGTTTTTTTGCTTCTGACTATATGTCAGTCATCCTGAATATTAGGGATGGATGTCGGAAACCATTAGCATTAGTTGAAAATGCATCCTGTGGAGATTCTCAGACTGTATCTATAGAGCTTTTTCTCTGCACATGTCCTGTGTCTAGAGAGGTAGAAGTGTGTTGCTATTATGTCATACAGTACATTACAGTAAATTTTTGTGATTTTCATCCAAAAAAGTTCAAAAGTTTCTGAGCCAATAAAGAAGGAATGGGTTATACCCTTTTTACAGTGTATATTTTCAAAATTTATTGCACAATTTGGAATCTTCAAAGTTGTTTGCCAGACCCACTGAATTCCCTTTGCACCACTAAATTTAAAAGTCTTCTGAATGGTTTCCATAAATCATTATTGCCAACATCTGTGGGGTAGAGAATGTTAAGGAATTAATAACATATGAAAGTTTGTCACTTGTGATGCTGCAAATGTTAAGCAATGCCACTGAAATTGCATTTTAAGCAGTTTGAGATTAATGCCATTTGTCATAAATGGCCTGCCTTTTAAATGTTAAGTAAAATGTGTTTTCCAGGCATGCAAAGAAAGAAGGCTTGGAATGAAGACTGTTTTACTAGGCTATTGCTAACTAGATTATGCAGCAGGATTGCCTTTATCTTTTCTTTACAGTTAAAATACCTCTGACTGTACAAGATTTCTATAGATGGTTCATAATCCAAAAATATGCACACATATATTGTACACAGAGTATATATTATATATCATCAAATCATAGAATGGTTTGGGTTGGAAGGGACCTTGAAGACCATCTAGTTCCACCCCCGCGCCATGAGCAGGGCCACCTCCCCCCAGCCCAGGTTGCTCCAAGCCCTGTCCAACCTGGCCTTGAACACCTCCAGGGATGGGGCAGCCACAGCTTCTCGGGGCAACCTGCCCCAGGGGCTCACCACCCTCACAGTAAAGAATTTCTTCCTCATATCTCATCTAAATCTCCCCTCTTCCAGTTTAAAGCCATTACTCCTCATCCCATCACTACATGCCCTTGTAAGAAGTCCCTCCCCAGCTTTCTTGCAGGCCCCCATTCAGACACTGGAAGGCTGCAATTAGGTGTCCCCGGAGCCTTCTCTTCTCCAGGCTGAACAACCCCAACTCTCTCAGCCT
>NW_009661375.1:118703-127642 GCF_000708025.1 Charadrius vociferus | reverse complement strand
GAACCGCTCCAACAGGTCCATGTCCTTCTTGTGTTGAGGTCTCCAGAGCTGGATGCAATATTCCAGGTGGGGTCTCCCCAGAGCAGAGCGCAGCAGAGGGGCACAGTCCCCCCTCGCCCTGCTGGCCACGCTGCTGGGGATGCAGCCCGGGATGTGGGGGGCTTTCTGGGCTGCCAGCGCACATTGCTGGGTCTTGGTGAGCTTCTCACCCACCAACACCCTCAAGTCCTTCTCCTCAGAGCCTCTCCTCCTTATGTATGTGTAAGGAATATATATAACAGAATATTACATAAATATCTAATATATACATGTGGTGTTCATTTTATATGGATAAATATATATAATGAACATTTTGCTTTTTGTATATCATTAAGAAAATATCAGGAAACGTCCTCATGTTCCCTTCTGTTACTCTTTCTCTCTCTGTCTCAATATCTGTCTCAAGATCTATCTCTTTCTCTGACTTTTGCATTTTAAATTATGAATAATATATAAAAAAACAGAGAGACAGAAATAAAAGACAGTGCGAGGAAGATTCTTGATTTTTTCTTCTCAATAGGACATAAATACATTATATATGTGTATGAAAACCCCACACTTGCCAGACCTTTTGCTTTGTCAATACATATCTGAAAGCATCACAAGCTACTAAAGACAAACTGGTGCTAAATCTCTGCAGTGTAACAATGAACAGAAAATAAGACCTTGCTCATTGGAGCAGAGTGAAAATGTAGTGTGAGCATAGTGGCTGTAGCAATTTTAAAAATTGAAGCTATAGAAATTTCATCACAGGGCTTTCTATCATTTGATTTCTGCTGTTATTTTTCCAAGAAGGAAATACTATCTTGGTTTATTCGGTTACTTTTACAAAAGTTTTGTGGCTTTCTATTTTTTGGAGGCTACCTTTTGATGAAATGAATGCTGAGTTAATGCATCGTATGTAAGAACATGAGGACAATGGCTGACTGCAATTTTCCTTGGCTGAAACAGCCACCTGGTCAGTCCCAGACTAATTCCCTACATTCATTCCAGGAGTCAGCTTTCACCACACAATGTGGTATGACACTTGTCCGTGTTGACCACTTGAGCTATTTGACAGGACAGCACTTTGACCCCGCCGGTCAGATACTTTCTCATGTTGGTGTGCTGCCCACAGAGCAGTGAAGCCGTCAGGATGTGCGTGAACGTGACGTGGTGGCAGCTTAGCTTGCTTTGTCTTCATAATCCTGTCACTCTTTCTAGAGGGACATAACCTATCCATGCAAGTGAGTTCAGAAATGAATCAACGTATTTCCTTAACTGGGTCAGATGCATTTTATTTCATGTCTTTGTGCAGCATTTGCTAGTGTGGCAGTAGATGATAAAATGAATTATTTTCCATGGATGAGACCAAACTGAAATGCAGTTCCTGAGACAGCGGCACTATGCAGGTGCCCGAGTTCCTGCGACAGCGGCACCATGCAGGTGCCCGAGGGTGCTGACTGGGGTGGTCATTACAGGGAGCCAGGGTAGCTGTGACAGCCTTAGTCTCTGTGGGAGAGCAAGCTGCCTGCCTGCGTCTGATGCCCTGGATCCCTGCGGGGTGGCAGAAGCAGCAGCAAAGTTCTTCCATGGCCCTGGCTGCTCTCAGCTCAGAGCAGGCTGGGCTGCTGCTCACACCGGGGCCAGCACTACTCCAGGAGCAGCAGGAGCGTTCCTCCATGAGAGGTCCTCTCCCAAAGGACCAAGCTGGCACAGTACCGGCTGCCCAAGCAGCATCTCCTTGCAGCGGCGAGGAGCAAAGGCATCGCTGTCCCCTCCACGCTGCAGGAGGCACTGCAACAGCATTGGCATGCTCACCTTACCAAAGGGGTGCTGAAGCACAGGGGGGTTCATGCCACCCCATTTCAGGCATGCTGTCAACTTCAGGATGTTTTGACTGCATAGAGCTGTCAGTATTCATTAACTAAATACCAAGATGTTCCCAAAAGGTGAGTCATATTGGGAGAATAAACATATTTGAAATATTAATAACTACCAGCTAGGAAGCAATTAAAAGTTAATTAGAGGAGAGGATCAAAACTGCCCATTTTTAATAATAATTACCATCATGCAAAGCAGTGAAAGGGATGCTTCTGCACTGATACAATCACAGACTCTTTTCAGAGTTTAAGTATTCTGGCAGTTAATTTGAGTAAAGGCACACTGTGCAAGGACACAGAGGTTTTTAAAAAACACATTCCAGTCATGTTTCCCAAACAAGGCAGCTGTAACCCTTGCTTTAAGTAAAGTTAGCAACACAAATTAATTACCCAAAATGAACACCAGCATTTAGTACAAATATTATCTCATCAGCGTTCAGTGTCACGGCTCCAGGCTGAAAGAGGAAATAAAATAAGGAACTATTAGCAGATTGGCTAAAAACTGAGCAATGGAAAGAGATGTGCATTGGTCTTTCTTACATAAGTTTTTTCTCCGTTGAAGTGAAATTTGTTCCATTACAGGTAATCAGTGCAAATTCCAAGTAAGTGGCACTGAATTTCATACGCTGCCTTACTAGTATGGGCTGAGGAGAAGCAGCTGGATAGTTCAGTAGAGACATGTCTAGTTTGGTACATGGAGGTCTAATAATTTTGCGCTGTTGGTGATGGCTTTGTAGGTGGATCACATGCAATACTGCCATTTCACATACCTCCATTTGTGACCCTAACTGGCCCTAACAGGAAAACTGCTCCCAGTCAGGAACCCTCCTCCTACGACATCCTCTAATGAAACCTCTGAGCTCGGGGAAAGCCCAGCCGCATCCTTGTCTCCAGCACACGAACACAGCCTGAGCTCTCACAGGCGTGGAGTCCTCTCCTCTGATCTGCTCCTCCTTTTCTCTCCCCCATGCGTCATGCCCCTTCACACAGCTTTTCAGGAGCAGCACAGTCACAGGACGTGACACTCGGAGTTCCCGGTGCCCAAACACAGGGCTCACACCCAGTGCCTCACCAGACAACACCTCAGGGCGTGCGAGCCCATCAGCTCTACCTGTGCTCTGCTACCTGGCCAAGAACCTGACCCTCTGCCTTCCACATCCTCCAACAGCCTTTGCCAGCATTGGCACACAGACACTCACAATTAATTTTTAATGAATTGCTATATACAATCTTTCACAGGATGAAAACTGACATTACCATGCAAACAACACGTTTGGCTTGGGTTTCCCCCCCCCCGCCCAGGAGGCTAGGAAGTACAATCAAATATTTGTGTAATGACCTAAACCAGAACCATACGATGATTTGTAACACAACAAACTACAGATAAAGACAAGTGAATAATGCATCAAATTACAGATCTGTTATTTTTAAATGAGCTGTTATTCTGCTATATAGTCCCACACTGCTATGAGGAATTAGTTCTTGGCCATCTTTATCTCATGAGCTATCTTTTCATGTGAAATTAAATTTTAAATTAATTGTCCAGAAGGCTAAAATCGTGAGGGAGATACATTTTTTAAAAAGGTCTCTGTTGGCTTTATACCTCTCTTCTCTGGGTGGCTGTCTGCTGACAGGCTGGATTTTCTGGACTTTGTTCCCATTTCCTGTGTCTTAATAAAGATTTTGTGCATGTTGCCCTCAAAAATGTTTGCTGTGTCTAATCCTCGTGTTGCAAGACAATCGCAATTTCAGCGTATGGTTAGTCACCCTAAGGCATACAGCACTGTTTTTCTTTCCCCCTTGCAAAATGCATCTTGTACCACCCATTATGGATTGTGTTTTAGGATCAAAAGAATTTGGCCTTTACAAATGAAAACCACTTTCCACAAACACCTCCTTGAAAACTTGGCTACTGATTTCTCTAGAGCTATTGAAATTCATTGAAGTGACTGGCTTAGGGTTATTTATGTGAGTTTCTGCAAGACCAAGATGCTGAGGGACTCTGCTGCACCTCTCTCAGCTGGCAAGGAAAGGACAAGCAGGAGGAAAGCCAGCCAGGAGGAAGGTGACAAAACAGCGGGACAAACCAGACCAATGTGATAGTGGGAAGTAACAGGAAAACAGGTTCAGAAAGGGAGTAGCCATGAAGGAAAGCTTTATTAGTATTCATTAAAGCTGGTGTTCATGTCCAGTTCAGGGAATACTTCCAGGGCACTGGAACCACGGCAAAACCCAGGGAAACTTCCTGTGTGGCGGGGCTGAAGGATGGCACTGGATGCTCAGCCCCAGCACACAGCCCTGCTGCTGTACAGCCTCCCGCAAAGCTCTCGCAGGCTCTTCACCACAGGTCGTCCTCGTGCTCAGGAGGGCATCGGGCTCCTCCGCACGCCGGTAGCCGGCATCCTACGCCACGCTCCCTGCTCTACGCTGCGGCAGCACGGCCGCAGAGCAGCAGGCTGCCAGTGAGCACATGCGGGTCACTGCGGGCACACGGCTGCACCCGGCGCTCTGCAGGACTGCCGCTCCCAGGCAGCCAACTTAAACCCATCTGTCCTTCAGCAACTGGTAATCATTCAGTCACCCGCTCAGGCTGGGTGAGGAAGCCACAAAAACCCCCTGCCTGCGCACACCAGTTCATGCTCCTTTACTTACATTGGCTTACGCCTATTTGGTTTGCCCAGAGAAAGCATGCCCCAGGACCTTTCACGCTGGCACACACCTTGTGCATACCGAGCACAGCTTCCCCCAGCTGCCGCTCCACTCACGGACCTTTATACAATGTCTGCACAGCAACATCCTCATTGCAAACAGGGTAAAAAAGGTTTGCTGTGGCTTTTCAGCTTGTGAGTCAAGACACAAGGCAGCTTCATTCACTTTCACAGAAAGTTTCTTCCTGCAGCCCGTTGGACAAAAGAGAAAGTTTAACCACAGTCCAGCCTGTAGCTCTTCCCTAAGAAGCAAACTGCTTAGCTGAAGTAATTGTATGACAACATAAACAAACACTTAAGCTCCCTCAAGAAGCCGTTAAACATGGCATGGCAAGTCAATAATTTGCATATGGCTGATTGTTTAGTAAACAAACTGTCTCCTGAGAGAATGGTAATTAATCTTTTACATCAAATCTGTTGATTAGTCTTTCTGGGAATAATGCTAGATGTTACAAGCAGGTGTGAGTGATGATATCACTTTCTTTAAATTTAGGATTAAACATGGCAATGAACAAAATTATAAATGCATTTTTTAAGCTTTGGAAGCGTCATATGGTTTAGTTAGAGATTAATTCCTTTTTTTACTTCAAAATTAAAGTCTTTGGTATTCTTTCTATTAGGCAGAATTTGTTGAAAATCTGATTTAAACTCAAGAGTGGGATCCACCTACCAGCTGTTGTATTTGTGAATGATTGTAACATTTAAAACGTAAAAGGAGGTGTACATCTAGATGTACATTACCACCTATACAGGGATGAAACTCTCTCTTTTTTTTTTTTTTTCCTTATTTTCAGCATGGCTCCAAGCTAGCTCAGCCCTGTGCACACCATGGGGACGTCAACATCCCTACCCTGCTCAGTCCCCACACATCAATGGCATCGCGGCGACTGTGGTCCCAAATCAAGAATTTCCCATAGGGACGTAACTCAGAAGAGGTAAACCTGATAACCACCCTTTAGCCCAGGCCGACACCAAGGTTCCTCTGGTGACGGGTAGGCCATTCAAGCTGCTTTTATCAGAACAGGCAACTGTGGAGACAGCCCCTTCATCTCACAGCGGGCACATCTGGACTGCTGACATCCCACTTGCTGCTGCAGGGCCAATCCAGCCACTCACACACCCGGCCAGGGACCAGCAGCGCTCCAAGTCCAGCACTACAGACTCTGCTTAACTTGAACTAAACATCCCTCTTCTGCGCTGAGGCTGCTGCTCGTGCTCAGCTGAGGCAGCACGGCGCCAGCTCAGGTCTCTCTCTCCTGTGCATCAGGAGTACATCTCCTGCTACCTTCCTTTGTGTGATACAAGAATGTAACAGCAAAGAATTCTGCCAACAGGGCGCTGTTGGACCTAGAATCACTTACAGTATTTGTCAAAGTTAAGACTTTGGCTTGTCAGAGTATTTGTCAGTCTTTTTCCCGGGGTCAGTCATTTTCAGTGATAAACTGACAAAGAAGAAGATAAGGTAGATTATCTTTCTCATTGTTGTGGTTTAACCCCAGCCAGCAACTGGGACCACGCAGCCTTTCATGCATTCACCCCAGTAGGGTAGGGAGAAAAAGAGGGCGAAGAAATCTCGTGGGTTGAGATAAAAACAGTTTAACAGAACAGTAGTGGATAAGGAGGTGGAGGATGATAATAATAATAATGATAATAATAATAGTAATGGTAAAAGAGTACACAAAATAAAGTGATACAACACAAGCTGCTCTCACCACCAGATGATCGGCTGCCCAGCCCGTGCCAAGCAGCAATCACAGATCCCTGCCCTCCGGCCAACCCCCACTTATATACTGAGCAGGACGGCTATGCTATAGAATATTGCCTTAGCCACCTTGTCCCGTCTGTGCCCCCTCTCAGCTTCTATAGGAAGTTGAAAAGGTCCTTGGCTAATGTAAACATTACTTAGCAACAACTAAAACAGTATAGACATTATTATAGACATTATTCTCATATTAAATCCAAAACACAGCAGCTACTAGAAAGAAAATTAACTCTATCCGCACAGAAACCAGGACACTCATTCACTCACTTCGGCCATGCAGAACCTACCTGTCTGACCTGCAATATATTTTTTCTATTGTGACATTGCACCTATGAGAGCTCTTTCCTGCTGTGACAGCAGTGCTTGAATCCATGCACTGTCCTAGTGGGGCCACGATGTTTCTTAGATAAGAACTGAAGATAAACATTTCATTGTTTAGTAAAGTACCGGAAGGGCTCAACAGCCTTCTTTTATGACATTTGGTTAAGCAGCTGTTGATTTCCACCACACAGGTGTTTACCTCTGCTTCCCAGAGGCAAAGCACATGGTAGCTCTGGGAATCTGCAGAGGGAACGATATGACAAAAATATCAGCTACTGTAATCCAAACTCTCAGGCAGGTAGAAAAATCCTTAAGGTACCATGGGAAGATTACTGTTTGTAAAGAAATAGCTGCCAGCCTGGGATGGTTGCGGTGATTTTCCGTCATTTTCTCCACAAAGATTTAAAAATGCTGATATTAGCTACAAATTGTTGGGGTAGCTATTTGTGAAAATAACAAGATTACATCAAATCTACCAGAGTAATTTGTTAATTAGTAAAGATAATTTAAAATAAGACATTTGAGTATTAGGTTAGGAAAGGAAAAAAGAAGCACAGTGAACTAAAATCTTTACAGTAGTTCAAATACACAAAGGAATTTCTTTCCTCCTAACAAGGTAGGACAGAAGGGTAAAAGGCTAAGGAATAAGGTGTGTGAAACCACACCACGCATCTCTGAGTCAGAATTGTGTGCGATGTGAACAAAAAATCGCACTGGAATGAACTGCAAAATTATGGTCCAAGGGATCTATTTTCCCACAATAAGTCTATCGCATCTTTCTTAAGCAGGAGCTCACAATGTCAGCCAAAGCATATACATTTTCTGTTTTCTCAGCAAATCTCCAAGACACCTCTTTTGTTGTCTTTAATTCAGTTAAAAAATAATCAAACAACAATATCAGGCCCAGACTGTGTAGTCCCTGCCAGCTCTGCAAGCAGCCAAGGGAATGTTTCCATGGCTCTGCTGGGCTGGATGCGACCCAGGTGCAGAAGGACCAGCCCATGAGGAGCATCGGAAGCCCTGCATCATCCAGGAGAGACATAGAGGTGCTCCATGGGGAAGACAGGAATGAATTTATTGCTGATTTGTATTCTGAACTGGGGAGTGCAAAGGATAGCAGATTGCACTCCCGTTGGGGCAGGTTGTAGAGCCATTGCTATAGCTGTAGGTGTACTTGCATCCATTCCTTGGTAGCACAGACTGCCTTTTTGAAGGCCTAAGGCTTCTATGCCCAATTAGTGCTAATCAGCATTAATGAAGTTTGTTGCTTTAGATGGCCAGTTGTCAAGACCACCAAAAGTGAGTGTAGGCAAGGTGCCCAGAAGAGGAAGGGAGAGGACAGGCTCAGCTCGGTTCGGCTCTGTCGGAGGCAGCAGCATGGTCAGCCACCCCCCAGGGCAAGCTGGCCCGGCCCCACCAGAGCCATGGGTGAGCAGGGCTGTGCCCGGCCAGTGGACGGCTCCTCAGGGCAGGAGCGAGGGCATGCACACAGCCACAGGCCACAGGCATGCCCCCCCTGTGGGGCTCGCGCAGGGCGACACAGACTTCTGCAGGGCTTGGCAGTGATGGCCTCCAGCAGATGACACAGCTGAGATATGCTGTGTGCAGCAGGCTGAGGAGATGCCAGACTATCTCAGGCTGACGTTCTGCAAACTGCCCTCTGCCAGGCTGTGACATGCCTGTGTGTGATAGCCTATCCTCGAGGTACTACTATGTCCCTACTTTAATGTCTGACTGGCACTGTCCATCTAGAGCCTCACTACATGCTGTGCAAGGGAGGTCCTGCACATCGAGGGTTATCACCAGTCTGCTTCTCCTCTAGCTTGTCTCCTGGAGAAACTGGCTGCTTCTTATGGCCTGGACGGGCGTACACATCACCAGGTAAAGCACTGGCTGGATGGCTGTGCCCAAAGAGTGGTGGTGAATGGAGTTCAATCCATCTGGCAGCTGGTTACAAGTGGTGTTCCCAAGTGCTCAGTACTGGGGCCAGTTTTCTTTAATATCTTTATCAACAACCTGGATGAGGGGATCAAGTGCACCCTCAGTAAGTTCACGGATGACACCAAGTTGGGCGGGAGTGTTGACCTGCTTGAGGGTAGGATGGCTCTACAAAGGGATCTGGACAGGCTGGATCGACGGGCCAAGGCCAATGGTGAGACATTCAACAAGGCCAAGTGCCAGGTCCTGCACTTGGGGTGTAACAACCCCATGGATGCTACGGGCTTTGGGCAGAGTGGCTTGTGATTG
>NW_009661375.1:107126-118259 GCF_000708025.1 Charadrius vociferus | reverse complement strand
CCAGGGGAGGTTTAGGATGGATATTAGGAAAAATTTCTCCACCAAAAGGGTTGTCAAGCACTGGAACAGGTTGTCCAGGGCAGTGGTTGAGTCACCATCCCTGGAGTTATTTAAAAGACGTGTAGATGTGGTGCTGAGGGACATGGTTTAGTGGTGGGCTTGGAGACTTGGCAGTGCTGGGTTAACAGTTGGACTCGATGATCTTAAAGGTCTTTTCCAACCTAAACAACTTTAAGATTTTTACGATCCTATGATTATATCATAAAGTTGTGTGCAGTGAGATGAATCTGATTCAAGATGCCGGCTCCAGTCCCTTGGGGGACCAGAGAACAGGAATGATGTGAGAAATCCTATCTGAAGCATGAATAGAGCAGAAAAGGAAAAAAATCTGCTGCACCTGTACAAAATACAGATAAGACACAGTACAACCAGTTAGTCTTTCTGTGTAGGAATTCAACTATGTGAACAGTTCTCAATCTCTGTGAGAACAGTTTCAACAGAAGCAGCCACTGTCTTCATCATGAAGGTGCAATTAGAGCAAAGAAAACAAGCCGTTTTCCCCTGTTTCCATCAGCTAGCCCTTCCCTTACCTGTGGGAAAGGTAGGTTGGTTCCATGAACCAACCTGGAGGCTTGACACAATTCAGCTCAAGTGGGTTTTTAAAGACAAACATCAACATAAAAATAAAGATAAACATAAAGTGTGATCAAAGTTTACTGAGTGATTACACACTTGACGATGGTGATATTTAAATTATCGTTTGCTGGTCTCTGATCACACGCTTATCATCCCTTCGGACTTTCAGCGAGCCCCCATATGAGAGGCAGTCAGAGTTGGGGGTTTTCTCGAGGCAAGCACCCGTGTTGCTGTTCTACAGACTGAGACCATAGTCTGTTGACCCCTGGGAACCCACTGCACTTTGCCGTGTGCTGGAGCTCAGGAGGACCAGTGATGTCTGAGCACCAGCCTCTCCTCACACTGCTCCTAGCTGGCTAAACCTGCTGTGCTGAGTCCTGCAATGGGCCGTGCCACCTTCTATTTCCATGAGGAGACATCAGCAGTACTTCTCTTGCCCAGTAACTTCTTACGATGGTATGCGGAAGTTGAAATCAAGAGTTTTTTCATTGACTTTGCTAAAAGAAAGACAAAAACTCGGAAAACTGGTTAAACCACCTGGAATAACTCTTACTGAAAGCAACATTATATACAGTGGCTTTAAAAAAAAACTGACTTTGCTAAAAGAAAGACAAAAACTTGGAAAACTTATCTGCATAAATATTCCTCTTCTACATAACTAATATTTAGGGGTTATGGAAACAGGGGTATTTAGAAGACAGTTTTCTTGTTCTTATTAGTTTGTTTTTAGCTGAGAAGAAAATACTTCTGCATGCAGTTAGGAGAACAAGTTTGCAAGGTGTTTCTCTGTTCTTACTACAATAAAAATAGTGACATTCTGGACCAGTGGAAGTCAGGGGAAATTTTGGTACTGATATGTTCAATACTTTAGAGTTTCCACCTGGAAACTCCTTATATGGAGTGTTACTTTCTGCTGCTACCTTTAAAGGATGTCTCAAGGATGCCAATATTGTCTTCCTAAATTCCAACCCTGTTGCATATTTAAACTTTGGCAATTAGTATAAGGAATCAAAGTAACCTTAATTTGAAGTATTTTAAGTTACCTCTTTAGATTCAATATTCATTTCTTCATCTTCTCAATTACATTTCCATTTCAAATTATTTATCTCAGTTATTTATAAGCAATTTTATATTTTGCTAACAACAAGTAGGATCTTGATGGGTGACTAGAGCACTTGAAGGTCACTGCAGTAGGCGAGTGACCCTGGGATATTCAATCATAACAGTGCACGGCCTGCCCAAGGGAAGTCACCTATGGAAACACACAAACTTCTCCTATGAACTCGTAGAACAGGTGGGTTATTTTTATCGCACTTCCCTCATCTTCTAGCTGAATCAGTTACTGAAGAGAGCAATACAATAAAAATAATGAAGACAGCAAGTTCTTCAGCTCAGCAAATCTCAGCATATGAAATGGTTCACCTGACTTGCACAGATGGAGCTTTCATTTTTAATTCCTTTGCTACTGCCCTTTTTATGTCACAGAAAATGGATCCCTGAGTGCCAGCCAAAGCTGATGTTGTGTATTTCATGATCGAGGCTTGGCCAACAGGAGGAGCATCCTGTGGCAAGACAACGGTCCTTCTGAGGAATGTGGTTGGGTTTGCTGCAGCACAAGAGACTCTGGGGAAATCCACCTGCATATGGTATTCAAAATAATAATCCACTGGGCTTGTTCTTCCTGGGGAAGAACTGTCTGTGAAGGGGAAGAGATTACGAGAGAGAGAGAGCAAAATTCTGGTCGCCTGAGGACTGGCCGCTACAGCAGAATCCATATGAATTGCAGCTGATTTCTAGCGCCTCTTGCTGCCCCTCACTTTGAGGTTTTCCTCATGTCACTGACCACCACCTGGCCAAGAACTGTTAGAAGTTCCATTTCATGCTCAAGGTATCCTTTAAAGAGACCCTGGCATCTCTCCAGGTAGAAAAAACAGTATGCTAATACACTGGCAGAATTATCTCTAGCTAAAGTCATGATGCCCAGTGCTTCCCCAGGGCTGTGGAGGAAGGACCAATTTCTGCTGTGGCTGAGCCTGGCACCCACCCTGCTCCCACCATTCCTACATCGAGCTGAGCTTTTGGGCAGTTCTCAGCACTGTGGCTGTCAGCAGAGATGTTCAGAAATCCTGGTAGGAAGGGGTCAGGCCACGCAGCTTGGCTAAACCCTAAAGAAATATGGATAAAATACTAAGTTTATTTAATCTCTCCCTTGCCCAAGTCCCTTTTCCCTACGTTTCTCAGAAGGTTTTGTTAGGATCCATAAGGCTTATGGGTACTTTCACAGAATGAAGGGGGCCAGGAGCAGACATGGAAAATGGCTTTCGGAAGCAGATTCTGATTTCATTTATCTGGACACAGATCTCTGCTATTTCTGTTGACTCCATTGGGGTTTCTGTAATGTAAAGAAGGCTTCCAAGAACAGGCTCTGATCATCAGAGGATGTGCAAACTCAAACATTTCCTAATGAATGGAGGGGGGGAGAGGGGGGAAAGTGAACATTCAGTCATGTCTAAGTCTATAAACAGTGGGCCCAAGCAGACACTGGCTTTAATTAGAAACAAATAAAACTATGATAATTCAGGCAAAGTGCTTATAGCAAAAAGCTGTAGGAAGTGCACTTCCTGTGGTAGCAAACACTTATTGTTCAATGGCATTGTTCGTAGCAGCTACTGCAAGAAAAAAGATATTTTGGAAAAACACCTCTATAAAACCCCACTGAAACTGAACTTGGCTTATCTGTGAAAAATGGATAATGCATTACACTGCAACAAAATGTCAGAATGAACAATTGTTCTGAGCAATCATTAAAAAGAAAAATCTAAGCTGTCAAGTACAATCAGTCTTTGATTGCTAAATCACAAATTAAACTCACACTTTCTGAATACACATGCATAAACAAAATAAGAAATGTTGTAAATAATTATGTAGTTTAACAGAACCTGAGAAATTCCTTGATCTAAATCTTAAGTTTTAACAAGTGAAATAAAAGTACAACTGATTATGAGACCACATCTCCAGAAGCTGGATTTTAAGAAGCAAAGAATATCATGAGATTTCTCATCACAATTACAAAAACAGCAATACTGAGAGTGTTTGCTTTCAGAATTGAAATTTTAGTTTTTTCTAATGTGAAAATGACACTGTCATAAAAATCTCTATATTCTGTATTTCAAATGAGTTGATAGACTCGTTCATTTTCAGCTGAATTGTTGTATGAGTTGTTGAACTCGTTCATTTTCAGCTGGAGCCATCCAGGTAGGAGAGACAAATTAGGATATTTTTCATAAGAAAAGAGGCTTTCAAAGCACTGTTATTTGTAGACCAGGTATATTACAAGCCAACTCATGTTTACATCATTACAGTGTTCTTGCCTGTTAAAAGTAGTGGAAACCTCCGTGAGAATTCCAGATTGTATTAGGAAGAGTAAAGATTTAGAAAATCACAGTAAATGTAAAATAAATTTAGGAAAAAACATAGATATTAGAGCTGAAAAACATGACTGAATTTTAACTTGAAACTTAACTTGAAATATGCAAAATGTAACATGTGATACTTGAAAAATAATGAATGCCAAAGGATTTGAGTATTTTCTATGTCCTGAAAGAGAAGCTTTTTCACTGAAACCTACATACTAAGAGCTGTAGTGCAATACTGGAGAGGTGAAGGACTTCAGCGTTGCTGAAAAGCTTTTGTTTGCACTAGGTAGAGTTCAAAACAGTGATCCCATCAATCTGTCTTGACAGAAAGTTATTTTCTGTCTCAGCACCTGGTGACTGACTGTTAAACCACAAATGTGTGAACAATTTGGACTCACCTGGTCTCCTGTTTGAGACAGAACAAACCCAATTTTCTTTTCAGTAATTTTACTTTTCAGTTAAGTCTCTTCTAACTAAGTGCACTGACTGAAATTAACGGTGTTTTTCAGACAGTGTCCCCTTCTAGCAGATAACGCCTGGTGTTTACAATTCATACCAAGGGATGGTGTGCAGAGAGGCTCCTGCTTATCCTTATTGCTGTACCAACCCAGGGCAGATCACTTTGTTACGTGTCCTGTTAGGGGGTTGGCAGTGGAAAAGCGTAGGGGGGTCCCACCTGCGGGGAGGGGCGGACAGGACAGGTGACCCAAAACTGACCAACGGGATATTCCATCCCATCTGCCTCATGCTCAGTATAAAGGCTGAGGGACCAAAGGGTCAGCTCTTTCTGCAATGGCCGGTGTCCAAGGAGGACTCACTCTGGTCTTCTGCCCTTGGCCCCGATCTGTGCAATACAGAATACAGACCCGGAATCCAGTTCCCATCTGCTGCTGAGTCCAGTCCCAGTGCTTGCCAATGATGTGATCGTCACCCTGGGAGCTCCATACTGGTTTGGTATGTATTGTATATATTTCATTGTTTTCTTATTAATATGATTATATTTTCTTTTTACTATTAATATTTCATTAGAGTAGTTTTAGTATTCTTTTCAACCCATAAGTCTCTATCTCTCGTTCTCTCTCCCTGAGAGGTTAAAGAGAGCAGCTGTTGTTCATCTGGGGACAAGCCCAGCCCAAACCGTGACACCTGGTACTCGAGAAATTTCTCACAAGCAGCCCTCCCATTAAGTATTTGTAAGTATACAGAGAAATTTTGAGAAATTTCTCAAAAGCAGTGGAAACACCAAGCTACATCTCATGGTCTCCACTGTAGCAGAGAAATCTGGAATAACAACAAAAGACAATATCTACATCTCATGGTCTCCACTGTAGCAGGGAATAACAACAAAAGACAACAGAAACTTTTTGGGAAAGGGTTATGCAAAGGAATCTCTTACAGTCTTTGAAGATGATCAGCGTAAGAGCTGAATCAAAGGACCAATGAACTACATTCAATGTAAAGTGTACGAAAAACAGTGTATGAAATCAGTTTCTTTTCAACTCCTTCATACATTAACAAAATAAAACCTCTTGAACTTTGATTTTCAAGGCAAAAGGATAATTCTTCTCTTATCTATGGAGCCCTTATTAGCCTCTGTCTTCAGACAGTTAAGATATCTTGTCCCGACTGCACCACTCAATGGATCGTTCCAGAAATTCACTTCTCTTCTGAGCAATGGTCTACCACTTTTCAGTGTATCTCTATATCTAAAGGTTTTTATAAAGAGATAATCTCTTGTGACTCGAGTTAGAGATTAGAATCCAACCTCTTCTATTCTCTTCTAACAAGATAGAGTCTTCATTTTCTTCTTAATGAGAGTGACAGTAATTTGGGGGGTTGAGTGACAGTGAGCACAAGCAGTGAATGTTTTGTCTAAGAGGTGAAGGTGGCTGGCAAGACCCACTGTTCGTGAGCACCCTTTTTGCAGGCTCAGACCTGAAGTGATGCCAGAAAAACACCTCATGAGATGTTTATGCCATGTTTCTGTTCTCTGGCTCTTAGAGACAGATTCCCTGTGTGCACACCCATGTTTCCAAACCAGCATCACATCTGAACAATAATCAGAATAAAAAATGCTTGGCACTAAGCAGCTTATCTCCATTAGCTTCTTCTATGCCTCTCCAGATTCCTAGGCAGTACCTAAATCTGCAAGGAAAAAATCCCACCAAATATCCTCTCCTTCATTCATTTTTTTTAAAGAAATCTGAAACAGTTTTGCTTTATTGAAAATCCATCATTACTAACCACAATGAAGTTAGCAGCTTTATAGAACTAAACATAAAACAAAAATGGAATTAATGTCACATATAGTTTAATTCAGTCTTCCATTGCAATCTGTTGTTTAAATTGATTAGGAACAATATAAAGCAGGAAAATGTGAACTGTCGTTAGCATCTAGTAAGCTGGTTAATTGAAACTTCAAAGCAGAGCTGTATAAGACAGTTTATACTACTGTAGCTTCATCTGAAAATTCCCACTGAAAGTCCCTAAACTTGGAATGTCAGAGTAATATTTTAGGTAGGGTTTTGACAAGAGGAACACCATTTCCTGCATACAGGTTTTGTGTGCACAGGTTCACAAGCCATCTGCATTAAGGTGCTTGAAGAATCAGGGAGCTTTACTAACATCCATGCCAAGATTAAGTGCTGACTAGATTCCCCAACATGTGACCATACTTTCATTTTTCTGGCAGAAAAGAAATGTTGAAGAAACTGACACAAAGGGATGATGGCGTTACTTTCTCCACCTGCTATACCTGAGAGAGTATTTGCAGTACTCTGCACTCTTCCCAGAGATTTCCCAGAATATTTTCTTTACTTTGTCAATTGTTTTCAATAAAAACAATCAAACACACTAACAAACACATGAACCAAAGAAAACAGAAAAGGAAAAAAGAAACCCACACCAAGAACACACCCCCCACCCACCCCACCCCCAGTCTTATCCTTAAATTGTAAAAAGTTAGAAAAATACAGGCATTTTATGGTGCAGTTCTCTGTGTTATGGACAGGCAAATGCAGTGGGATACAATAGCTGAAAACTCCTATCAGTTTGACTCTTTGCTGCAACTCAGAGCTTTCAGGAAGGTTGAAACCACCATTTCAAAATGTTTCTTTCTATGGTGCTTATTGCCAAAGTCGAAACTAACTGTTAGTAAATGGCTTATCTGATTATTTCTGCAACTAATGACTAGACCCAGGCAAAAAGCATAGATCATTTTGTACCAGACTCTGCACTTTAGTAGAAGATTGGCACTTCTAACAAGGATTCTTCCTCTGAAGCAGTTGTTAACCATAGTCCTTCACAACAAAGCAATGTTTTGCCATAGCATATATAGCACAAATCCCCCTGGCATCCTCCCATTAAGTATTTGTATGTATTAATAAGATCCCCCCTCAATCTTCTTTTCTCTAGACTAAAGAGACCCAAGTCCCTCAGCCTTTCCTCATAAGAAAGGTGCTCCAGTCCCCTAATCATCTTTGTTGCCCTTTCAGTGAGAGGCATAACTGAACGACAATGATGATCAATGTTAAATTCTTATAGTCATTTTAGTATCTGTCACATCTGTAGAAGAATCCACATGCAGTTGCTCTACCACAGTAATTATTTTGTCCTAGTTTGATTGAGGTGATAGTTGACAGAGTTACAAGGTAAGTAATACTGAATGTAGTGAGGACTGGAAAAAAGATATGTTCAAAGCACTTCCACTGTTATTCTCTGGTCATCATAGAGCTTCAGGGAATCCTGCTCTCCGGGCATTTGCTCCTTTCTTGCACTTGCACTTTTTATGTTTTCTTCCTCGGTGTTTTCCTCAGGCTTTTGAGCCATTTAAAGCTCTTTGAAGGTGTGAAATAAAGGCCCATCAAATTCTGACTGCTGGCAGTTGAAGGCCACCCAAAACAGCAAACAGGTTTTGACAGTCTGTGAGCAGCATGCCTTTGCATTACATGTGATTTCATTTTGGCAGCCCAAGTTTCTTTAGATGGTATTCACTTTTTCAGCCTATAGTTAAGGAACATCAAAACATTTGTTTTGATGCAGTTATTTAGTGTGTCTATGAATTTTTGTTCCCCAAAGTTAGTGGGGAACTTGCAAAATAAATAAGTGGGTTTGTTCAGTGGGAAGATGCTGGATAAAGAAATATGGAAAGACATTGCATCCAAATTGCCTGGCCTGTCTCTAATTTGTTTTGAAAATCATTCCTACAAAATACATCATTTTGATGAATTCACACATTCTCTTTTTGTGGTGAAAATCTGCAGTTTCACTGAACCAAACAATACAATCCTCTGTGCAAAACAATGCAAGCCCTGAAGTCTTTTATCCAGAACCTAAGGTAAAACTCCTGTCCAAACCAGTGTTGCATCACAATTACTCCTGGAGCGACAGTGCTCTCCTGGGCTGGTGCCCTCAGCTGGGTGATGAGTCCCTCTTGCAGTGAGGGGGCTATTCTGGGGGGCGCCCATGCTGGATGAGCATCCCACAGTTGGGTGTCAGGCACCCGCGTCCTTTGGGTGATCGCATAGAAACAAACACTGCTCTGACTTGCCTGTCAGGCTGCATGATCCAAGCAGCAAAGTACAGCTCTATCATCTGCTTTGAGATGCAGAAGAACAAGACAGACACTAAAAATAAAATCAAACCATAGAGATGGGTTGTAAATCGTTTAGACTGAAAGTGTCAGGGTGTGCCCTTATTTAATGCTGTGTTTCCCGCTCCCTGTGAGCTCCAGCTGGCTTTGTGCTCCAATGAGCAGCTTCTTTATGAGGCTTCAGAGTTGCACGGCAAGGTTTCCGTGCACTTTAGTCAAGAGCAACAAGGTAAGAATGAGTTCTTTTATATCTATTTGACACTTCAAGTTTATTTACCCATGTGTCTCTCTGGTTTTCCAATAACTGTTGAACATGTCTTTCACCAAGCCCTTAAGAGATCAGCTAGAGTGTACTTGCACACAGTCAATAGAGCAGTAAAGATTTTTGAGCCAGGCAATCCTTTCTAAGGATGTAATTTTGTAAATTGCTCCTGATACAATTGCTTGCTTAGATCCCCTGACTGAGGTTTACATCTGAGTGACTTTTACTACATGGACAACATGAAGCCTTGAAGGTACAGAAAAAAACAAATAGGAACCATAATACCTGAATATATCCCTTTTGACTTTCCTCTAGTTTCATTATCATGTTTCCAATGTAAGAAGAAAGTATTCAAAAATTTCATCACGGATTATAATTTTCCTAATTAATAAAACTGAAGTGAAGATCTGTTTTTAACAAACAGATTTTTTTCTCCTTTTTTGAGGAACCAAACAGATCATTTTAACTTATTCAAAAAATAAATGCTTCTGCATTCAGGATCAGGATCGCAGGCAGACAAACAGAGTCCTCCTCAGACGTCGGCCATTGCAGGAAGAGAGAGAGCTGACCTTTCGATCCCTCAGCCTTTATACTGAGCATGAGGCAGATGGGATGGAATACCCTCGTTGGTCAGTTTTGGGTCACCTGTCCTGTTCGCTCCTCCTTGCAGGTGGGACCCCACTGCGCTTTTCCGCTTCTGACCCTCCAACGGGGCAAATAACAAAGTTGGTTGCCCTTGGTTGTTATAGCAATAAGTATAAGCAAGGTCCTCTCTGCATACCATGCCTGGGCATCAACTATAAACATGGGTCTTATCACCCTGAGAGAGTGAACATTGTCTGCACAATGTGCTGTTAATTTCAGTTGTTAGAGAGGCCCAGCTAAGAAGCGAAGTTACTGACCAAAATTGGTTCTGTTTTACCTCAAACCAGGACATGTACAAAGAGACTGAAAAGCAGTCTGAGTCAGGAAGTGTTTCAAAACTTAGCTGTTTTCCCTATTTTTCTCTCTATATTAAGCACTCATGATCATAATGTTAACTTGTTTGTGTAATTAGGCATTCAAGAAGCCACCCTAATTCAATATGGTTTTCATAACTGACCTCATTGGAACTATTTGCATGAACTGAGTTGTACAATCTCCTGTCCAGTCTGATGATGATGACTGTTATTGTTATTGTTAAAATTTTTCCTGGAATGTTCTGATTTTTTTAATGCAGAGGTGAGCCAGAACACTGCCAGAAGATGCCCATTTTAGATGCAGGGACACTTACATGTAACATTAGCTCAAAGGTGAGACCGTATTTCTAAAGCGTAGGACAAGACTGTGCCTTGCCGACATTCTGCAAAGAATAACATGATAGCAAAGCCTTTTTTAAAGGTATCAGAGGGACTAGGTCTTTTGAAACCACAATGACAAATTTTCGCTACTAGTCCTCAGCAGTGGCTATGTAAACAGAGATAAGATGCTTCCTTATCAGACTGCGGTTCCTGTGAGAATGAAAGATGAGTTATGCAGTAAAGGACTTGTGGCTCAGTAAAACAAGTCATCTCTCTTGGGAACAAAGCAGGGGACTGTGACACACTGAAGCCTGGTTGCATTTAAAATTTTCTAACCACTTCAAGGTTTACTGAATGACTCTTTTTGTTAGGTGTAAAGTGTATTTTATGTCATTCTTCCTTCAACTCTCAAAAGCTAGAAGGAAAAACAAGAACAAATCATTGGGACAGAAAACAGAGAGTGAACGTTTCAGTAACAACTGCAATTTAGACCAGAATTTGAAATGTTTCTTCGTATTGATTAAGAACATCCCACCTGTATTTGCTGAAATGAAAGGATTCTCCGGGATGAAGTATATACACCAGACAGGATTTATGTCGTATGTTCAGCGTAAACTGGTTTGTGTTTGCTTGTGGGCTTCTGGGTTTAGTTCTTGTGGTTTAGTCTTTTTGTTGTGACGTCCTTGTTCCCTTTTGAGTTCTGAGTTTTTACTGTTTCCTCTACATTACTTTTGCTAAGGTGTAACTGCAGACTGCCCTAGCATCAAGTGCGATCAAGAAATTCCCTTTGAAGTCTGTGACCACAAGGAGTCCTACTATTCAGTTGCCGCTGTTCCTCATCCATGCCATTTCCTGTCACTAAACTTGCCGAATTTGCACTGTGGCTGCAAGACACAGTGAGGTTTAGCAGAGATTTTATATGCAGCACCAAGAAAGGCTCTTGCACTT
>NW_009661375.1:93003-107072 GCF_000708025.1 Charadrius vociferus | reverse complement strand
TCTGTGCTGGAGTGTTTGTAGAGTTATAAATCTGTCACCGCTCTGTTTTGAACTCTTGTTTAAGGTTACACTTTATTTTCAAACAAAAGGCCAATGGTTACCATAATAATGAATACAATAAATAAATACAGAATCTAGAAATCTGATGCTAGGCAGAAGCACAGATAAAAAAAATGAGGGAATGCATTTATCTGAGAGCCTGAAATATTTACCTGGCTAGAGAAATATTCAGACAAACAACTGGATTCTGAAATTCAAAGTGAGCACTCTGGGATGTGAGCAGCTACAATTTGGTACGGACTGGAGAAAAAAAATCTGTATTCAAGAGAGTTGGGCTCTGCATATCCAACACATTGGAGCCTGAGCTCCCATTCCTTCCACCACTGCATGAACTGAGCTCACGGCTCACCCAGCAAGAGGTGACAGCAGAGCTGCTGTTGCCCCACCACATGTGGGCGCAGGAGGGAGAGGGCCATGAGTCCATTTCCAATGAGAGCAGTGCTGTGAGCTCCCTGCCAGGAGCTCCCATGGAACCAGGACATGGGGCCCACCGCTCACAGCCCTCTACAGAGCGGCTGCCAGCAGGGAGGGCTGTGCCCCACTCACCCGCTGTCCCAGGCCCTGGGGTGTCCATGGCACCCTTTCCCCTTTGGGGTCTCTCCAGGAACACACCATGGCGCTGAGGCATGCCTTATTTGCTTCCAAGGTTTAATGCAGGTTAGAGTGTTTGGAGTCAGCGCGGACCTTACTGTCCCTTCTGCACTCACCAGCCATGGTGCTGGCCTGCCTTGGCCAGGGCTGACTCGGCTGGTCATGGCCAGACCCAAGCACATGCTGCCGCAGCCATGCAGCCTGCGCTTCCCTGGCACGACATCCCAGCGGGGTCCGGCCGTGTGGTGCTGAGCAGGGTCCAGCCATGTGGGGCCGAGCAGGGTTTGGCCACAGCCCCTCAGGGCCAGTCACATCTGGACGTCCCAGGGAGACCCTGAGCCTGCTTGGGCAGCAGCTGGGCTGCCAGCCTCCGTCTGCCGTGTCAGCGACCACTCTGGTTCATGTTGCCACATGGCCATGGAATTCCAGCCAGGTTTTGAGACAAGGTCCCATCAGCATGCTCTGGAAGCAGAAACAAACTGAATATGGATATGAGAGATGCATTCTCCATTGGCCAGAGAGTTCACAATGCCTACACCCTGCACATAACAGAAATGAATGGGAAATTATTCACTTGTGAGAGGGACCGATTTAGAGGCTATTGAACCTGAAACCTAACCTTTGGCAGCTTATCATCTTGAACCAGGGCAGGATGTACATTTATGGTTTGATACATCGTACAAAAGAGCAACCCACTGGTGAATATCTACTGTATATGGTTTTACATAAAACATCAGTGTAGTGCAGCACATGCAGTTCTTGACTGTCTGCTGTCAGACAAAATGTACACCTGGCTTTTCATTGTCGCTAAGCATGTGCTCTTGCTCCCATTCCATCTTGAGCTAGAGAGAAAAATGAAGCCTTCTCTGTGCCTTTAATTTATGTTCAAAGTCAAAAATAATAATTCACATATTGGGCTAATTTCAACAGCTAGGAAAAAAGTTGTAAAAGGTAGGTGCAGATTAAGCAGTGGGACATTGAGAGAGACCTTAGAATCTCTACTGCAAGGTTCTTCAATGCTCCAATACAGTTTAATGTTTAATAAAGTTTAAATGAAGTTCTGAAGGTTAAATATAAAATCTGTCTAGAATGGACTGAATTCTGCTTTACAAAATATTCTATTTTTGTGTCATTTTACCCTGCTCAGTCTTAGTTCAGTCTTAATTTTGTACAATTGTATGTCACTGTGAATTAATGAGATTTTAAATATATGCTGATTTATTGACTACATTTTTATTTATTTTTGTGTTATATAGGATGATGTTGTACCTCTGGGCTTCTAATTACAAACTGCCATTGCACTATGAGAGCAAGTAGAATGTGCTTTTATCACCAAAGAGTAGTTTTTCTAATTTTTCTCTATTTTTCTTGATATAATCTTTGGGGGTTTTTTCAATTACTTTTTACAAAGTTTCCTGACATCTTTAAATCGCATTTCTTTTGGAAACGCTGTTTTTTTCTTTTAGTTTTCCTTTTTTTTTTTTCTCAAATCAATTAAATGTTATCATGTGGTATATATTTTTTCCGGCTCCCACTCAACAGTTCTTCAGTTCATTTACCTCTTTTAGTTGAGGAGCTAATGTAATAATTCATGGCCTAATGGTATGACACATGGTGGTGGTGTTAGAGATGGGTAATGGCTTGAAAATGGAGTAAAAATTAACTAATTTGTTCATTCTCTTTCACCAAATATTTAGTTCTCACCTGTTTCCTACCTGCGATGGCTTGTGCTTAGCAGCCACGGCCCACAGGGCATCAGTGGTGGTGAGACCAGCCCGTGCGGATGTCTGGGCCCTGCCGGTGGAGGGGAGGATCTCAGTGGGCAGCGTGCTGCCCTCCCCTTCTCTCCGTTCAGCTCTGTCCTCCTGACTCCGAAAGCAGGTGCTGACCCAGGTGACATCCTGACAGAGGTGCATTAAAAGCCACTGAGGATCTGAAGATGTTCCTTTCTGCATCACATCTTCCTCATGACAAGTCTTGATGACCCCCACCTGGTGTAAATGCCCACCTGTGGCACAGCAGGGGGGGAATGGTGTACCCTGACTGCAGCATCCCTGCTGCAGGACAGTCACATTTGCCTGGGTTGAAGGTGACAGGTAGCCCAGCATGACCTCTAGCCCCCTGAGCATGCCTGGGGAGAGCAGAGTTGACAGCCAGAGATGCTCACCGCTCCCTGTGCCAGACAGCAGACAGGTCAAGTAGTGAGCTCATTGCTTTTTCTCACTCTGTCACTACTAGGTGATGCAATAAAAAGCTTGTCTGCACAGACACGAAGGTTCATAGGGGGACAACGGCAGGCAGGGGGACCCCAATAACCCAGTCAGAGACAGGGAGCCCTGCTTGGCCTTTCCCTGGAGAGCCTTAGCCCTTTGGCTGGGGTTGGCTCTTATCATGGTGGGACACCCGGAGTGTCTCCAAACCACCTCACAGGCTGAAGGGAGTGCCTGCCTGGGGTATGGGACACATCTTGGGATGCAGAGAAAGAGCATTCCTAAGGACTGCTTGGAGAATATTTAAAGGAGGAACCAAAGGCAGGGAAAAGGATGGATCCAGACAGTCTGGGGAGGAACAAGCATGGGAAAATAGAAGCCCAAGGAGACAAGTGGAGCCAGTGACCCATAAATGTATTGCTGGCCAGGGCACTTGTCTGGCCATGCCCTGCGCCTGACCCGCACCGCCTCTCCTGTTGTCTCACCACACTCCATTTCCAGCCCTTTTCCTCTGTGAGGACATCTCTACGCTGCGTGTGCATGTGTGAGTGGGAGCATCAAGTGTCACAGACCAGGGTGGGACCAGGGGCCAGAGGCCCACGTGTCCATGGTGCAGCACCCGGAGCGAGTGCAGGTATGTGGGTGCGGGTGCTGGCGAAGATGAAGCCAGGCCAGCTGGTGAGTAGGTGACATGGCCTGGGGACCAGGGTACATGTGTCTGAGGAGGGGACACCTGGACAAGTTGGTGACCAGAGGGACTAGGGGACTCCTGGCCAGCTCTCTGTGTGTGAGATGGTACATAGCAGCAGCTGGAGTGGAGCAGCAGCCTCGAGGGCTCGTATGCCCTGGTGCCAGCAACTGGGGAGACTGGGATTCAGGGGCAGCTCCTGGGCAGACTGTCCAAGCCCAGCTGCTTGAGGGATCCACATTGTGTGTGTGTGTGTGTGTGTGTACAAATAGAATGTTTTCTGCTAAAGGACTTTCATCCTGATCGGCCAGCGAGGGGACCAGGATGAGGCCTTTGGAGCTGTTTGTGTTAGCATGAGTGCTCCGCGTGCGTGCCAGTGCTGATCTGTGTGGCCAGATGCGTATGTATGTATATATGTGTTGAACATGTGTGTTTGCATGTGTGCATCTGTGCCTGTTGGAAATACATCCTCAGCCTTGCTACTGTCCGGACTGGGGGGTGCAGCTGCAGCAGCCTCACCTGCACCAGGCTGCTGGACCTGGCCAGATTTCCACTAACACCGTACAGCTCCTTATCAAAGATATTCCTGCAGTCCCTCAGGCTGGCAGGCTCAGCAGCTAACTCCGGAGCATCAGACACCAAGCAGAAAGGCTGGAAGGCTTCTGGTCCCTCACTGCTTTGTTTCAGGTTCTGCCATTTCATGCTCACAGGGGATCCTTCCCCCAGGAGATTTGAATGTGATTTTTGTGCTTCTCTTTCCCGGGGCACTCCATGTTCTCTGGATTGTTACTGAAGGTTAAACTTACTATTTTTTTTGCTCATCGGCCTTCACCATTCAACTATCTCAAAGATCACGCTTCCCAGGTCATGCTGTGAGCAGGGCTCTCTCCACTAGAGGCAACATCTTAAAGGGTACAGATCTGTACATATAAGGGCATAGTTGTTTTGTCTAGCCTATCTGATGTGTCACATTTAAAATCTCCCGATACAGGTATTTCATAAACAGCTTCACATACCTCCTGCCTGTTATACGTCCTTACTGCCTTTCCATAGAATTTAATCTATGCTCTCTTCAGGGGTGGCACCATGATATTTTTTTTTTGTTTGCCTGGTATCTAGAATATTGTAGACCTTTCTGGAAAAAACTGTTTAATAATATTTATGATCCTACCTGCTTTTTGCAGTATGGTTAAAGTTTTTGCTGAGTGCTATTTTGCTTGATTTCAGCTGAGATACTGTACCAGATTTCAGAATTTTTCCAGATTTTAGAGAAGTACTACATGAGCATGGAGGAGGTACTGTGGCAGACGAGATTATATTAAAGACTTGTATGCTAATTGTTCAAATTCTTTCTTCTTCTTCGCATGCCTGATCTCTCCCCGCTCCTATGTTTGTTTCTGTAGCATTCTAGTGGGTTTGTAGCAGTTTTATGTAAGAATATGAATAATCTGACAGCGCAGTGATTGCAGGCCTGTCCTGCGCTGTCAGACTTTAAACACCTAAATGTTGAACAAAGAAAAAGTAGAATGATTAGACACTGAACTGACTTAAAATGAAACAATGGATGAGTTACTCTCAAAAGATGGAGATAAAGGAGTGAAAGAGACTTGCAGAAAGGATAAAATCCAAAGACAAATCCACGACAAGCAGAGTTCACCAAGCATTACAGTAGCTGGAAATTCTTACACTGCTTCCCCAGTTAACTTAAAGCAGTGACACTCAGTTCATCTAAATCCGCCTCAAGACAGAAGGCTCATGATGCCATCCATTGTGTATCTACCAAGCGTGGATAAATATTTTCAGCTGTAGGAGAGGGAGGACAGTATGTCTTTGCACAAGCCTAGGTCAAAAAGACAGCTTTCAACAAGCTCCCTTTGGAGGACAGTGATGCCATGAAAAGCTGAAATCAGGACTCAATAGTCTCGGTGACTATTAAGCAGGTATTCTTTATTGCAGCCCTGGACACACAGGGGATCCCTCCTCCTAATGTGCACACCATAAAGGGTTAGTTATACAGGTTATATACGTGCCATATATACATATTCACAAGGTTTTCGATAAATGATTAACATGTTCATTACTTTTTCGGGAACTGATTACCATAGGCTACTACCAGCTCCCGTCTGCGCATTATAGTCTCTTGGTGGTCCGCCAAAGCCACCGAGCTGGTTCTGGCGGAGAACGGTTGGTCATGTCTCAGTGGTCCTGTTCTCTTTGTTGGGTGATAGTTGTAACAGTTTAAAGCTAGGCCTGTTCCTTAAAAATCAAGTTAGTTACTAAGTTTCCATCGGGTCCTCTCTTCAACAGTACAGTAGTCTTCCCATTATTTTGGCTACATATTCCAGCAATGTTTTTTGGAGCGCCGCCTCCCTCAGGTAAACAGCAGGGAATTGGTACCATGATGGGATAGGCAGCCTGGCATGATGCAGAGGAGTGCTGACTGCGGGGCGGCTCCTTGGCCGGGAGCACTTTTCTTCAGGAAGTTTGAGAAAAGGTGTTGGGACACAAGACGCTCCAGTCCAGCAGGGTTAAGCCGGCACCTGAGTCAACTCATGGCCTGAGACCATGCCCAGAGAAAGCCAAATATACTCACTTGGCAGCCATGTCCTTACATTGCACTGGTGGGATTTAGGAACTTAGGGCTCGCCTTCATTAGTGACCCCCTCGAACTTGCCATCACTGTTAACCTGGCTGAAAACACTGGGATAAATGCAAAAATGACCCAGGTATTACAAAACTGCAGTGCGGGGCGGGGGGGTGCGGGTGGTCCCATTGCAGTGCCTCGACAGGTCATGTTGCTTGCAGCTCTATGGGTGACTCATCCACTTATGAAGCTCTGAGATATGGCATCAGCACCCTGATCTCCTGTGTGCTGTTTCACTCCGAAGCTTCTGAAGTCCATGGGATAACTGGAGCATCAGCTATTGATTGAGACAGACACTAGGATGGGGAAGGAGCACTCTATTAGCATTGCTATTGGTCACTGTATTTGCATACTAATCACTACATTAAGCACACTAATGCTATTGTGGAAATGAAAATAGATCTGCTGCTTTGGAGCTCTCTGAAAACAGACCCAGGTGATGGCTGCCTCCAGCAGCATCCCAGCTACTACTGGGAAACCAAGCTTGGGTCCAGTCAGCGTTTTGATTCTCTGGGCCACAAAGAGGGGACCAGGCAGGAAGGGATGTCCTCCTGCTTGGCCAGCTATAAACCCAGAGCTTACTTGGCAGGGTGGGAGGCCTGGCTCCTCTCCTCCGTACAGGTGTCCCTGCTATCCCAGCTTCAGCATTAGCTGCTGGGAGCTGAAGACTCTGGCATTCAGTTCAGCACTTAATTTCTCCTTTCTCTATGAACTATTGGTCGCAGAATCCCTAGCACTCAAGAAGCAGAGGAAAAAAAAAGACACAGTAATAATGAAATATAACAAGAAGTTTGATTTGTTTACTTTTTCTGGATTATCTTGTGCCTCATTAACACAATGTTTTTCAGATTATTGTCATTTCTGATAGTCTACAAAACAGCTCAAGCTATTTCCTCAGAAAAGGTCTGCATTTCCAAGACAAAGCAGGTCCACAATTAGAGCTGCAGTGAAGTTCCTTGGTACCACAGAGGACAGAGAGTTCACAGCACACCCATGCTTGGGAAGTCTCTGGTTGTCACTGAGGCCACTTTTCAAAGTCACACAAGTGCATACTCAATGCTTCTTGTAGTTTCAGAGACATATAGGTGTCAGTGTCTCGTGCAAACTCTCTGGGTACTTTGGATGCTCTGGTTATTTCTGAAACTATGCTAAGTCAGTGTCTGAGAACTTGAGTTTTGGCAAGGCCCCTGTTTTACTAACTCCTAAATTGCCAGTGCTAAGACAGGCTCCTGAAACCATGTGAAAGCCCAGATGGGTGTCGAGTGGGCACAACTTTTTTCAGTCATACTGTGGCTGCTCTGACTTTGATGTAGAGGTCTGCTCCATATGCAATTTGGCTCCACCATAGTTTGATTTGCTATACAGTTAGTTTTCTCCTTATCTCATGTATTCTCTTCACAATAAAAAGTGAACAGGGCCAGACTGTGGGATTACAAACCTCAGGACCTCAAAATATTGACATTACAGAATCACAGAATGGTAGGGATTGGAAGGGACCTTCAGTGATCCTCTAGTCCACCCCCCCTGCCCGAGCAGGTTCACCCACAGCAGGTTGTACAGGAACGTATCCAGGTGGGTTTTGAATCTCTCCAGAGAAAGGAGCCTCCCCAGCCTCTCTGGGCAGCCTCTTCCAGTGCTCTGCCACCCGCAAAGGAAAGTGTTTCCTCATGTTGAGATGGAATTTCCTGCGTTCCAGTTTGTGCCCGTTGCCCCTTGTCCTGTTACTGGGCACCACTGAAAAGAGTCCTCTGGACGCCTGCCCTTTAGGTATTGATAAGTAGTGACAAGATCTCCTCTCAGTCTTCTCTTCTCCAGGCTAAAGAGAGCCAGGGCTCTCAGCCTTTCCTGAAAACAGAGGTGCTCCATTCTCTTGATCATCTTTGTAGCCCTCTCCTGGACTCTCTCCAGTAGTTCTTCGTCTTTCATGAACTGGGGAGCCCAGAACTGGACACAGCGCTCCAGATGTGGCCTCACCAGGGCAGAGTAGAGGGGTAGGATGATCTTGCTCGACCTGCTGGCCATGCTCTTTTTAATGCACCCCAGGAGACCATTGGCTTTCTTGGCTACAAGGCCACATTGCTGGCTCATGGGCAACTTGTTGTCCACCAGGACTCCCAGGTCCCTCTCTGCAGAGCTGCTTTCCAGCAGGTCAACCCCTAACCTGGACCAGTGCATGGTGTTATTCCTGCTCAGTTGCAGGACCCTACACTTGCCTTTGTTGAACTTCATTAGGTTCCTCTCTGCCCAACTCTCCAGCCTGGCCAGGTCTCGCTGAATGGCGGCACAGCCTTCTGGTGTGTCAGCCACTCCTCCCAGTTTTGTGTCATCAGCAAACTTGTTAAGGGTACACTCATGTCCCTTCATCCAGGTCGCTGATGACTACGTTGAATAAGACTGGAATGGAATTGAATTACTTGGTTCAAATGTGACCTCTATGCTTATTAAAACGATATTAGAAAAATGAAAAAGGTCACAAATAAGTATTTAAGATCTTCAGAAAATGCCTTGAACTAGGTGATTTAATAAGGTCAGTTCTCTTGGTTTAGTTTAAAACAAGAAACAAATGAAAGATGGACATGAAAGTCAGTTAGCACAAAAATCTTGCTTGGCGGGGAACACTGGAACTAAAAGGTTTCTAATCCAGTACACAAATCTGGGACAGGATTCTTCAGTTGCAGATTAAAGCTAAACACAAGAAGTCAGGCACAACACAAAATACTCTGAATTAGTCTCCTGAATCTAATAAGATAATTTCATGTCTAATTAGATGGTGGAGTCAAAAGCTAATTGCTAATTAAGAACACAATATCTGTGAAAAATGCACATTGCCCTGGTCAGTGTGCGTGTCCCTCCCCCTTATTCACAGGGGCTCAATGGTGGGCTCGTTTTCATGATACCTGCAACAAAGAGGATTTCCAGCTGGGCAAGATCAGCAGAGCCTCCGTCCCTAAGATGCATGTTCAGCTTCCACACAGCTGTGTGCTGCACCTCCACGCCAGGTTGCCCAACACAGGTTGCGGTGGCCACAGACCCTTTTCTGCAGACTGCACAGAGCAAGTGCCTGATCCCACCTTCCAAAACACTCGGGGCTCACTGCAGAATCTTCTTTTCATCCCTGTATTTTCCCTCCCTTTCTTAACACTACTGCAGCTGGATGAAATGTTTGACAGCTTCAAGGCTGCTGAATATTTTGCCTACAGCAGTAAATCAGCCTGTACTTGTTTCCCTGACTGACACTTTCTGTGAATGGCCTCTGAGGACATTTTAGAGGGACTGAAAGACCTGCTGTCAGGACTCTCTTTCCTGATAGATAAAACCCAACCCTTTACTATGTTGTGAGCATAAAGAGTTTGCTCATTTTTCTCAAGTACTTCTCAGGTAACTGGTGCAAAAGCAGCCACTTTAATTGCCTTCAACAAACCGTAAGTGAACTCTTGGGGGGAAAAGCAATAGTTGCCTCATCATTGTTATGCTGGAAATTTCATAAGAAGAAGAAAAATTACCTGTGTAGAGGAGACATTCTTTACCATCTTGGTCTCCCTGCCTGTTGCAGCTTTGAAATTTAAAACTTTACCAAAATTTTTTTGCCAAAAACAAATGGGCAGCATCTGCATGGAAGGAATAAAAAGGGAAGAAAGAAAAAAAAAAGATATGTTTCTTATGGAAAAGTCTTGCAGAATTTAATGAGAATGGCAATATGAGAGAGTTTTACTTTAAAGGAGTACACATGTTAATAGATAATTATACCTCTGTGGTCTAAACCTCAACATAGTTGCAAAGGAAAAAAATCTTTGTTCATTTCTGCAGGGCACGTTCTCTCAGCAGTCAAGCGGTCACGGTCACAGTCACGTAACTGTCATTATTTTTAAATGGATGCTGATCTTTGTAAGTGTCTGGTAGGCAGCTAAGGGTCCTGAAGGAGAACGCTATAGGAAAACAGCTCCTGGCCCAGAAGTTTAAAACCATTCTTTTATTCTATTAAGCACAAAGGCTAGCTTTGTTATAATGAGTAACAAAATCCTCATTCTGAACAAACAGAAAATCTGTGCGCATACTGTAGGGTGTATTCTCCACGAGTTGCATTTATACTTTTCCACAGGTATTATGTCCACTAAAATATCAGAAATTATAAAATCTTAGAAAATCTTACTCATCTTAGAAAAAATCTTAGAAATCTTACTCATCCCATCTGACCCTCAAGGCAGAATCGTGCAGACTTGTCGCAGAGCAAAGGCTGCAGCTCCAGCTGGGAGTTCTGGACCATCTACCCCAGCGGTGGCGGATGCCTCCACCCAGATGGAGCTGCTGAAGGGAGAGGCTGCCATGCAGACCTCACACTGCAGGAGGTGCCTCCACCTTTCTCCTGGGGGAGGGATAGGTGGCACACCTGCCTGCAAAAGGTTTCACATGGGGACCAGTAACACCACCAGGAGCAGTCTGAGGACTATCAAGAAAGATTACAGAGTCCTGGGAGTGGCAGTAAAAGACTCTGTAGTGCAGGTAGTTCTTTCATCAGTCCTCCCAGGGAAAGGGAGGGGGCTTGATAGGACCAGGTGAATCTGCCAAATCAACAAACAGTTGGTTACAGGACTAGTGCCACAGCCAAGGGTTCAGCTACTTAGACTGGCTTTGAGAAACTCTTCTGGGGGCTGATGGGGTCCATCTGTCAGAGAAGGAGAAGAGCATCTTTGGTCAAAGGCTCGTGAAGAGGGCTTTAAACTAGAGTTGCCAGGGGAGGGGAACTTCAATCCATCCCATTCCTACCAGCTTGATGCCAATACCAGTAATAGATGCCCAGAGCCTGGAGAAGGAACACAGGTCAGCAGGAGAGCGCCTGGAGTGCAGCATATACCTGGAATACCAGCCACTCCAGTCAGTAAGTCAGCTTCATCAGGGGCCCAACTTCAATGCCTCCATTCAAATGCACGTAGCATGGGGAATAAACAGGAGGAGTTAGACACATGCGCACACCTGCAGGGCTATGATCTTATTGGCATCACAAAGATGTGGTGGAATGGCTCCTATGACTGGAGTGCTGGAATGGAAGGATACAGGCTCTTCAGGAAAGACAGACAGGGAAGATGAGGAGAGGGTGTCACCCTCTATGTCAATGACCAGCTGGAGTGCATGGAGCTCTGCCTGGGGATGGATGAGAGCTTATGGGTCAGGATTAAAGGGAGGGCAAGGACAGGTGACATTACAGTGGGGGTCTGCTGCAGGCCACCCGACCAGGAAGACTGAGAGGATGAGGCCTTATATAGACAGATAGGAGCCGCCTGATGTTCACAAGCCCTAATGAGGCCTTATATAGACAGATAGGAGCAGCCTGATGTTCACAAGCCCTGGTCCTCATAGGGGACTTCAGTCACCTCGATATCTGTTGGAGGGACAACACATCAGGGCATACGCAATCCAGGAGGTTCCTGGAATGAGTTGGTGATAACTTCCTCCTCCAAGTGATGGAGGAGCCAATGAGGAGAGGTGCTATGCCAGACTTTGTTCTCACCAAAAGGAGGGGCTGGTGGGGAATGTGAAGCTCAAGGGAAGCCTTGGTTGCGGTGCCCATGAAATGGTGGAGTTTGAGATCCTTCGGGTGGCGAGGAGGATGCGCAGCAAACTCACTACTCTGGACTTCAGAAGAGCAGACTTTGGCTTCTTCAAGGATTTGCTTGGCAGAGTACGATGGGATAAAGCCCTGGAGGGAAGAGGGGCCCAAGAAAGCCGGTTAATATTCAAGGATCACCTCCTCCAAGCTCAGGAGCGATACATCTGAACAAAGAGGAAGTCAGGCAAAAACACCAGGAGGTCTGCATGGATGAACAAGGAACTCCTGGACGAACTCAAACTCAAAAAGGAAGCCTACAGAGGGTGGAAGCAAGGTTTAGCTGTAATTCACAATAGACCCCTTCACTCTGTTCAGCAGTTGTTTTCATCTCATGGCTTTGCAGCTGATTATTCCTGCCCAAACATACAGCTCCACAACTGGTCTTACCCAATTTTGCCTTGGCCTCCTGTGACACCCCCCCAGTTGACAATCGAGAACCTCCCTTTGTGCAGACTTTTAAGTACACAGCCACCCTACTTCTCTCCTCCGGGTCCTTCACAGACATCCTCTGAGTGCCCAACAAAGGCTGGAAACAGCTCTGACGTTGTCTCAGCTGTCCTCTAGAAGATGTCAGAGATATTTTATAATCACCTGCTCATTTGAAAGCATCTAATTTTCAAAGTCAACCCCTAGCCTGTTTTTTTGTGCTTCAGTTTTCATCCTTATGCCTTTTTGTTGCTGATTTTGTGCTAGACACTTCAATTAAACAGTTAACATTTTTCATGACTAATGAAGTGCCCCCAAAAAAGGCTGTATGGACTTTGCCAGCTTTAAGCAGTTTTGCTGCAGAATAATTATGAATCACTGGAGCATACTAAGTAAACCAACAGAGACTCCCAGCCCAAACGACTTTGGAATCTGAGCTTTTAAAAATACAGTGAGAATCACTCCAAGCTGGCAAAGTTCCCATTTTACAGAACAGTTTGAGAACATGTGCAAGCAGGCGTCTCCCGAGACTGAGCTGCTATAAAACTTCCCAAGGAATTCCCAGACCGGCTATGTCATCTTCAGAAGTGAGTACCCATGTCTGCATTTCCGAGGGGTTGAGAACATATTCTGGAGGCACATAGTGCTGAACTCCTATGGTCAGAAGTTTTTCCTTGTATATATCTCCCAGGGATTCTGTAAGTCACAAATTAACAACATTTCCTTGTTTGATGCTGAATGCAGAAATAGAAAATGAGATAAGACTACAATACTATGCAGCTTTCCACAGACAAGATAAAAAAAAACCCACCATGCAGCTCAAGGACTCAGGAAGACTACTGACTTACTTATATAGAAACAAAAGTACAAGTGAACGTGAGTCTAGTAGCATCCCTGGGGCAACACTCACCATGCTACCCTAAGCAATTTAAGTGCTATGTAAAGTTTAAATGCAAGAAAACATTTGTCACAGCTCCCTAATCAAAAGGGCATGAATGTAATCTGTAATCAAAAAAGCAGTGCAAGAGCAGGGATAAAAATCAGAGCTAAATTTGTTCAGCAGTTCATAGTGTTGGGGAATTCATGTTGTTCCAGGGTGCTCAGCATTATGGGAATGTAAGACATAGCTGTAGCACTAGCACTGACATAGTGATGGACACGCAAGATTGAGGGGAAAAGTGCACTGAAGAAAGCAGTTTACCTATTATCATTTAACATGTTCATATTAACAAATTGTAATGGCATGGACCTCTGAAACTAGCAAATGGGGAAGGTGTAAATGAGAAACTGATCTAGAAAAAAGTACGTAACAGCGTTGTATATTATTAATATGATGCACAGAGTTGCTATGGAGACCTGAAGGCAAGTCAGAGACTGCGTTTCAGTATGTACATAGAGTGAATACTTTTTATGATATGAATTATGCAGTGTTGTGACAGGCTGGGCATGTAGACTTAGAGAAGGCACTAATTAAACAGCACAATGGCAATGCAAACTCAGCAGACAGCCAGTTGTAGCTAAATACCTAACATTCTGCATTGCATATGGTGCCCAAGGTGTCAGTCTCTGGGTGCTCTGAGCAGTGAGCTGTTTTACTAAATCCAGCAGAGTCAACTCTGATAAATGTTCACAAAAAGCAGGTTAGGCAAAGCAAGGAGTATTTTGTGGAAAGACACATAGGTACTGCAGCTTCCTGAAGCTCCCAAGAGAAAACAACTCCTCTTTGTGGGAAGGGTAGGTGCTGCCATAGCAAAATATGAGAACATATGAGCATTATCACAGCATTGCAGAATCATCCAGTGGGACAGGATCTCGGGGGATAGGAGTGTCTCTGCTCCAACCTCC
>NW_009661375.1:75738-92991 GCF_000708025.1 Charadrius vociferus | reverse complement strand
CCTGCTGAAGTCGGTGCTGGCTTCTAATCAGGTCATTCAGGGTTTTACTCTGCTGGCTATTGAAAACCTCTGAGAGTAGTTTTCCCACATCCTCTCTGGATGTCTACTCCACTGCTGGCTGGTCCCCAAGTAGCAGGATCCCAGGACTATGCCAAATACCTATCAACACATCTGCAAGCAGTAAGGTAGGAGTGTCCCTGACATCATGGAAGCCAAATTCTTACTGCGATGCCCATTTTATGTTATGGATACAACTGCAAATTTACTTTTGCAACTTTGCAAGACTAATTTGTACAGAAAAGTCTCGTGGCACTGTATAACACAACTAGAGTTTGTTATTCTTGTTTTGATTATTGCAAGTAAAGCAATAGCTAAATGTGGCTTCATCTCTTATTAATGTCATGGTTTAGAGAGCACTATTCACAAGCATAGAAAACAGCTCTGGAAGACAGAATTTGAGAAATGATAAGACGTGAATTTATCTTAGTCTGAGAGGTCAGTACATGGAAAAATAATGCATGTTAGACAGATTCTCCACCTTGCCCAACCCCTCCACTCAAGCACAGCCACCACAGCTCTGCAGAGGGATCCGGTCAGGCTGGATCAATGGGCCAAGGCCAATGGTGAGACATTCGACAAGGCCAAGTGCCAGGTCCTGCACTTGAACCCTGCACGGGGTCACAACAACCTCATGGACGCTACAGGCTTGGGAAGAGTGCCGGGCAAGCTGCCCAGTGAAAAAGGACCTGGGGGTGTTGGTCAATAGCCGGCTGAATGTGAGCCAGCAGTGTGCCCAGGTCAAGAAGGCCAACAGCATCCTGGCCTGTAGCAGGAACAGTGTGGCCAGCAGGACTGGGGCAGTGATCATTCGGCTATACTCGGCACTGGTGAGGCCCCACCTGGAGTACTGTGTTCAGTTTTGGGCCCCTCACAACAAGACAGACATTGAGGTGTTGGAGCGTGTCCAGAGAAGGACAATGAAGCTGGTGATGGCTCTGGAGTACACGTCTGATGAGGAACGACTGAGGGAATTGGGGTTGTTCAGCCTGGAGAAGAGAAGCCTGAGGGGAGACTTTATCACTCTCTACAGCTCCTCGAAAGGAGGGTGTAGCGAGGTGGTGGTCGGTCTCTTCTCATAAGTAACAAGCGACAGGATGAGAGGAAATGGCCTCAAGTTCCGCCAGGGGAGGTTTAGGATGGATATTAGGAAAAATTTCTCCACCAAAAGGGTTGTCAAGCACTGGAACAGGCTGCCCAGGGCAGTGGTTGAGTCGCCATCCCTGGAATTATTTAAAAGACGTGTAGATGTGGTGCCGAGGGACATGGTTGAGTGGTGGACTTGGCAGTGTTAAATTTATGGTTGGACTCAATCTTAAGGGTCTTTTCCAACCTACATGATTAGGCTGACACACCATGAGCAAGGCTTTGTTTTAATTTGATCTTTGGGAATACCAAAAGCCAAAGCTGACTTCAGGAAATTATTCTTGCTCCTGTAGCAGAGGTGAAACAGAACGTGGCTCACTGTCTTCCATAGAAACAAGGGTGGATTTTTATGTAGCTATTGATTTTTTATCAAATGAGATGTTTTGACATAACATACATTCTGGCATATATGAAATTAAGAAGTCATATATTATCTGTAGCTCAGCAAGTTAAAATCCTTCTGAACATACAGAGATGGATTTGGTCAGTACTAGTAACCAACCTTCTCCAGAGGAGCCATTCATTTGTATATTTTTATAACCTGAGGAAGCCCTTATGAAGTAGCTAGGCTTCTCTGTTAACCCAAGATAAAGATCTTTGATTCCTGCATAAAACCATAACTTTGGATAAAACAAGAGTGCAACTTTCAAAAGAGACATCCCAAACTCTTCTAAAACTGCAAGGGCTGGAGGAACCGCTAAGTCCTGGACATATCATAACAATGGCTTATTACTCCCATTCTCTTGGTCTTCCCAAGTCATATCCGATTTCTGTAATTCTTAGCAATTTCTTCTTAGCAGATAACCTTTCTTTATAGCTGCATTATCTCGTTTCTCCCTGTCACTGCTTGAAGGTGCAAAGAGATGATGTGAAGCTTTCTTGTGACACAGTTGAAACCTTCACAAAGCTGGAATCTTAAAAAAAATAAGAAGAGATAGTAGTTAGGAGGAAACAGGTTCAAATTCTGAAGACAAAAAAAGATTCTCAGAGAAGACAGGGCTAGAGGTGTACTCCAGGAGATGGACAGACAGTCCTGAACACTTGGCCAAATTTTAGGGAGTGAGAGTGTTATATGGTTTCAGAAACCAAACTGTGGTCTCAACACATAAGACAGATCTTGGTCCATTTCTTCTGTAGAGAGGACTATCATAGCTTGATCATTAGCATGACCTCTGTAATGGAGGCTACAATTCAAGAAGGTACCAGAGAAAAACCCCAAATTAACAGCTGCTGAGCTGCTTCTGCAGTCTGTGGCAACAAACCTTCCTACATTGGTGTGAATCCAGGGAAGGTGATGGCTTCAGATAACTTAGCAGGAACTGGAGTTTCCGTGAGATAATTGGTCATAGCTCTGTGCTACAAACTGTCTAAATATCAGATCTTATTTCTGTCTTTCTCAGTATTGTATCACTTTATTTCCATGTGGGTTCATACCAGAAGGTATGTTGGAAGGAAACATCAGTGACTTTTTACATCTTCACCACAGTAGATTATACTACAACGTAGGTGAAATATTCAGCATTGTCTGTTTTACCTTTCTAGTTCCTGTCTTCTCTGTGGTTTCCTGTTTCACTGTCTTACTCACAGTTTCAAAGTTAATTTTTTTCCTCTAAAAGTTTTGACCTTTTGAAAATATGTTTTAGAATGCATTTTTAGTTTCTCTGTACAGTGTGGTGAAATAGAATTACCAGTTTTTATTCAGTACAAACAACATTCCAAGTGAGGCTAGTGACATTCAGGAGAAAATATTTGCCCTTTCATAGATTTTTTTTTTTCTCTATTTAAACACAGAAAGGAGGTAACAGTTTATTTTCTAACACTTAATGTTCCCTAAAAGTATCTCAGTATGAACAGAGTGAGCAGATACTTAATCTGACACCCTCCAAAAATGCAGTTTGCTTTTTCACTCAGATTTACTTCAGATGGCAGGGCCTTGCGGCAGACATACACAATGCTCTGCATAACAGCAGGGTGAGGAGCAGTGAAGGGCGAAGTATGGAAGAAGGCAATGACTTTCAGCAGTAATGATGACCATAATTCTGCAGACCTTGCACTGATTTGCAGTTTACGAGATATATTTACTGCCAAAGTGTAGACGGGAGAGCAGTATTTGTTTGGAGTACACTGAAATGGCATGCAGCATCCTGGGGATGGACTTTGTCACATACCTCTTGCTCTGAGCTCCCACAGACTATCAGAGGGCAACCACCCAAGCCGCGCCTGTGGCACAGGCCTGGGGCAGTGCCCACAAATTATGCTTATTGGCTACATGGCTGCTAAAGCAGGGGTCAAAATTGGAAGGCAAGATCAGTGACTCATCCTTTGGCCTGATTCTGCAGCTGTCCAGGGCATGCTGGAGTCTCCTGCAGCCATACTTTGGGTGGCCAAGCAAGCCCAGAGCACACTGCTGGCATTTCCCAACGGGCACAGAGCATCCCATCAGGTTGCCCTAAGAGTTGCCACATTTCTGGACATGTGCCGGCCATCCCCAAGATAGCACCTGGCAGCATTGCCTCTCCTTTCTCAGTCAGCTACAGGGAGCTCACGGCTCCCGCAGGCTTTTGCTCCCAGGCATGGAACTTATTCTGCACTTGGCCACCCCCCTGTCCTTCAGAATGCAAAGCTGACATGGGCCTGTCCCACGAGGAAGCTCTGCATGTCAGACTGAACGCATGCACTAGATGAGGGCAAATACCCTCACAAAGACAGAGCAAACTTGCTGCCCCTTTTCCCAGATTCTGCATTTCTTCTGAATATTACTTCTGAGTAAAGAGACATATCTATATGCACTTGCCCACAAACTGCACATCAAAGAAAGTTACTGCTATTTTTAAATATTGCTTTGCTATAGTCATGTCATACACCGGGGATATCTTTTGAGGTAGGCAGAGAGGTCTGTGCCTGGGGAACAAATCCGGAGAGCGTTCATCTTAAAACACTGCATTGATTATCACAATCTTCCACCTGGCAATAAAGGCTGCAAATAAATACAAGGCAACACAAGCCTTCTCTTGCACAAAACAGTCATTTGCCTCTGTAAAAATAATTGATTTGTTTTTGTCAAGGTTTTTAATCATTGTTTGCAAATGCTGAAACATTAAAATAACGACAGGATCGGGATCTGTCTTGCATATTATTACTCCTCTCAGGAGACGCAGTTTCTCATGCCTTGCAGTGCTCTAGCGCTGGTGTTTTCCTTCACCCTCCTTAGCAAGTTACGCTGTAGGAAGGTGGCATCACTTCTCAGTTAAGGAGACTGAGAAATAGTTAAGGGGCCTGAGATCCAGTTCTACTTCTTATTATGTCTTCATTAACTGTTTCTGAGGCTCGTTAACTGCTTCTCAGGCCCATCCGCGATTCTGCCATCTGCCTTGCATTCCCAAGTGCTGCTACACCCAGCTCCTCCCAAGTCCATCTTACCTGAGCACTCCCCATCCCTCCTACTACTGATGGCCTTAAGGGTATTCAAAGTGTTCCAGTGGTAAAGGAAGAGCTCTGTATTGCTTTGTTCCATGTACACTGCTTAGTGAATATTCATTGCACCCTTCAGTCTGCACAGCTGGGTTGTCACTTGAGAAATGCAGTCAACCCTTAATGAGGTCCAGACTAATTAATCCGAAGGAAAATAAAAAGAAGTAAAAATAGCAAGGTCGTTTACAGTCTCTTAACAATGATAGTGCTAATGAAGCTTTAAAACGAATGACAAGATTAATTCCCTAAACTTTTAAGTCAGTGGGGAGAAAATGCAGCCATCAGAGAAAAGAGACAAGCAATTTTTCCGGGGCGGAGGGGAGGGGCGGGACACACCAAACAAACAAATATGGAAAGTGCCTCTCTCCCCTTAAAACAGCAATACTATCAGAACTGTAGGTCAGAAAGTGGCCTGTTTCAAATTCTGAGCAAAGTACCCTCTTCTGATAGGAATATGATTTAATCAGAGCTTTAAAACACATTTCGTTGCCTTCTCCTGTCACTGTTACAATGGCATCTGTGGAATTCCAATTACTTTTTTCACAATTTTCTTCCTTTCTTCCAAAACAATGGGTAGCTTTTATTACAATCCAAGAAAATCCTCTTCCTTGAGCAGTGTTCCCATATTTAACATATCAGAACATATTTAGACCTTGATATTTTAATATATATTAATATACTGAATTTCCAAACATTGAAATACGGAAAAAAAAATTTCAATAAGGATCACAGAAAAATTAGTGGAAGTAAAGACGCATGATACACAAACAGCAACACATACTGTTCCAGATGCTGTCCAGATGTTCTGCTGCTGTCTGTCAAGTTGTTTCTCGTAGCATGGGAAAAAACAGTACCGCAGCTACTTCCAAAGGGTACACCAGGTACAGCGTGAAATGCAAAAAGCTTTTGCTCTCTCCCAGAGAGTTGGTTTGCACATTTTTTTGGTAAGGAGTTTTCTCCATGCAGTAAACTTCTCACATGTGGGCGAGTTCCAAAGCAAAATCATGTCGTTGTGAACAGGGTGTGGTGTGCTTGAACTAACCAGCACGGCTTGTCATAACCTAGTGCCTGCTGGCAAACGGCCACGCAGGCGAGAGCCGGTGGCTCAAAGCAGAGTCTGCTCAGAAGGGTCAATCGCTTGGTTTAGCGTCCATGGAGGAGAGAGGGCAGCCGTGAAGTCTGTGGGATGGTCTGTCCCGGGAATGGTTCCTCCGGGCACGTGTAACACGGCGCCACTGGAATTACGCAGGCTCTGAGGTGCTGTCTCCTCCTGCCCCTCTTCCTGCGGGAGAATATTCCGCCTCCTCCCCCCCTGCTCTCTCTGAGCCAGGCTGGTGGCTGTCGCCCAGACGGGCTTTCAGCAGCGCTCTGCCACAGGTGACTGCCACGAAGAGGCGAGATTTAATGTTCTGTTGCTTCTTCCTAGCGCAACTCCCTCCTCAGAAAGGAGCACACATGGCATAAGATCCTTTCCTCTTTTTTTCAATACTTCACACACACACAAAACATATGAATTATTCAACAGCTCTGCAAAGTGTACGGGTACAACATATAGCATATTTCACATACCAGGATTCTAATGGAAAGCACTTATTTTGTCAAAATAGATTATTTTTTTGTAGTTTTTTTTAAAAAAAAAGTAGTTTTAGGTGAAACAGTTGTTTCTGGTTTTGGTGGGAAGTCCCACCCCCATGATCACAGAGATTGCACCACCATGTGTCAGTCTCCAGGCTTGACCTCCCGGTGGATTTTAGTGACATCTTGATAAAGAGCTCTTCTATGAGGACTAAAATGTTGGGAAAAGTATCCCACCAAAAAAATGAAATACACCAGCACCCTTACAAGTTCATTGGTTGAGGTCATAGTTTGTAATGAGGGCTTGTGATTCAGTTACAGTGGCCATTGATAGCCGTGCAGGCCTGCAACTCTTTACTGCCCATGCCACACAAAACAGTTCCTCTCAGCACATGCCTGGCTTGGTGCTGCTGCAGAGCCGTTCTTCTACTTGCGTATTTTTTCTACTGAAGGGTCAACCACTCATTCAGTGTCTGCCTTTCCTCGCACAGTGGTTACGACAACCTGTTTGTAGCTACAAGAGCCAGAGAGCTGGCCCGTGCCCCGGTGTGACGGGGAGCGTCCGTGCTGCGCTCTCGCATGCCCTCATCCACCTCGCTCCGTGGACCTGGTCTGCACTGCCGCCTCCTCAAAGCTGACCATGAATAATGCAGCTCACTGTTTAAACATATACGAATGCCAAAATTACAGCATTGGTCAAAGACATCTTAAAAACACCAGAAGTTTTCAAAGATAATGTAAGTGTAATAAAAAGGAGTCTTAATATAACGGCTGTTGAAAGTTAAACTACAGATACAGATAAAATAGGTATTCATCATATTCATCTGCAAGTTTTGGTGTGTATGAGGCAATGTACAAATTTATAGAAAGTATAAAGAATCTAGCAATTATGATGAGTCCGATAGGCATACATTAAAAGGACTGAGAATTAAATTGTTCCTTCCACAGAGTATTCATGTGTCCATCTGAATTTTTAAAGTTCCCTGGAATTTTGTGCAACTTGTAATGCAGTGAAGAAGTTGAGGGAATAAGTCCACTGGCTCAGAAATGCAGTGTTTAGGATCATAAACTTAGACAGGTACCTGTCCTTGTCCCCAGTTGCCTCCCACCCCCTGCACCCCTGCTTGCCCTCTACAGAACCATACTGAGCCCACCAGTGTGGCGAAATTCACCTATAAAATGCCTGCTTGAAATGTCCTTTGCCATTGCCCCATCTCCTGTAAGAGCTCATTCCACGGGTCATCGGCAGTGTAAAATTAATAACAAACATAGATAAAAATAATATGCATTCAGCTACACCTCTGTGTGACTTGTTAAAAGAAGAAAACCACCAATATTGTCTTTACCTCTATAGTACACAGGTCACCTCTTCAGCAAAGTTAGCCCAGAGTTGCTCCACGCTCTTTTTGCCACAGCACGTACAAAGAACAGGACACAGAGCTCAGGTGCTGTGCTGACACAGCTGTCTCCTGCCAACTGCCGCTTTGCTGATTCCCTGTTCTCTTCTGCCGATTTGCCTGTGTCCATCACTTGTTTCATATTTGGGCAATGCAGCTCACAGACCTAAACTTACCTTATTATCCTCTGTTGTGACAATACTTAGGACAGCGGGGATCCAGTCTTTAGCGCCATAGGAATCAGTTTGTGCTTACTGGAGCCATTTTCAAGAGCATTTGCTTTCTCTTACACGTTGTAAAAGCACATGAGCAGAATCCCTCAGGACATCATAAACACTGTCATGTCCCTAGGTGTAGAGTCTTATATTTAGACCTACAAGTTAACTGAGAGACGTATAAAACTCCACGTGGGCAGAGATCTCCCTTCAGACTTTGCAGCAGAGAAGGCGGATGTGTTCTGTTTGTTTTAGCAAGTACTTAAAATGCTTTTGTGCCTTTGAAAGCAAAGAACCACACATGTTGCCTGTCTCGGTTTTGTCTTTGCAAGCAGCCGAGGAATCATTAACACAAGCACAGGGAGGAAGCCTGTTCCCCTGCGGTCCCTCTTTGCCCCGTCCAGAATCTTTATTCAGCTGTTCCAAGAGTGGTGGGTTCTGCGAGGGCTGCCTGGGCGGAACACAGAGACCAAGTTGCTGCAACCACCCTTTGAGAGGTACATGGGGCAGATCCTTCTCTTTACCCCAGCCTCAGATCCCAAACTGCCTGTTACTCAGACCCTGCAGTGCCTATTGTATTCCTGGAGAAACTACCTTCAAAAATGTAAAGAAAATACACACTGAAAAGGGCGCGATTACTTCAGTTTTCATCCTCTTTTTGAGAGAAACCAGCCCGTTCCCCAAAACAGCATATGTACTTTATTACAAAACTTCATTAACAAGATTTATATATTTAAGAAAATATACATTTATGTAATTTAAATATTTGTATATGATTCAATTATAATTTAATTTCATTTGTTTAATTTATCACATCGTTTTGTATAATTTATAGCAAAACTTCAATAACAAAATGTAAATTGCTAAACAAGCTTAGGAGGTCAGGACAGGACTTCCCTGCCTCAGGCAGCATCCTGAATGTGACATCAGACCCTGGTGGTCTCTTGATGCTTCCTAGAAAGGACAATGAGTCTTGACCGCCTTTCTGCCCTGCAGCAGAGCATTACATTTCTGATCAAACTATAATAATGGGAAGGTTCTACATGTTGGTGGTTAGGATGTGTAGGTGCTTCAGATAAAGTTCTATTTTCAGTTCCATTTTTCTAAAGCAAGCAGTGTCAGCCCTTGCATTTCATATCCACATTACCATGTCAGATGTATTAAAAAACTCCTCACAGGTGGATCTCTTTCAGGAAACAAAACAAAATCGCATTAAAACACTGAGGATTTTTTTCAGTCTTGCTACTTGTGTCTTACTCTCCAAAACCAGACTTTTTAACAGTGTGCCTAGGGCCCCCAAGCATGCAGGCAGCTGTAACAGACAGACAGCAAATATTCTGTCCAGTGACAAGATCAAGTCTGGCTCTAGGAAAGGATTTAAGGCTCTGCAAAGCATAACAAGTTCTTGCGGTGTCGTGCTTTCAGTTGGGATAGAGTTAACTTTTTTACTAGCAGTTGGGATAGTGCTGTGTTTTGGATTTTGGATGAGAAATAATTTTGATAGCACACTAATGCTTTTAGTTGTTGCTGGACAGTCAAAGCCTTCTCTGCTCCTCACACCACACCCCCAGCGAGCAGCCTGGGGGTGCACAAGAAGTTGGGAGGAGACACAGCTGGGACAGCTGATCCCAACTGGCCAAAGGGATATTCCATACTATAAGGTGTCATGCTCAGTATAAAGAAGTACAAAGCTGGGGAAGAAGAAGGAAGAGGGGGACATTTGGAGTGATGGTGTTTGTCTTCCCAACTCTCTGTCACAGGCGATGGGGCCCCGCTGTCCTGGGGGTGGCCGAACACCCACCTGCCATGGGAAGCAGTGGATGAATGCCTTGTTTTGCTCTGCTTGTGTGCGCTGCTTTTGCTCTACCTAGTAAACTGTCTTTCTCTCAGCCCATGAGTTTTTTCTCACTTTTACTCTTCCAGTTCTCTCCCCCATCCAAAGTGGGGGCATGAGCAAGCGGCTGGGGGGTTCCAGCTGCCGGCTGGGGTTAGACCATGGCATGCGGTAGGAGCTGCAGCCACTCAGCTTTGTGTGAGGCCAGCAGCATGTAAAAGACTTCACTACAGAAAGCATGCTCCCTTTTCCCCTGCGGATTCCACCAGCGCGAAACAGCTCTGAAGAGCGCAGCACTCACAGAGCCTGTTTTCTGGAGACAGTGCTTCAAACGTAGGTGAGGCAAGAGACATTAAATGTCTCTTAGACCATATTAGTTTTAGTGCCTTACTACCAGATCAAAATTTTAAAAAGGAGTGCCCTGACTTTTGCAGACTTTCTTAGCTACATTTGTTTAAGACCTTTAAAACATTTTAAATCAAAGGGGCCAGTCTCACCACTCTTTATTCTCCTGTTCAGAACTGAGTAGTGATTAGAGGACTTCTTAAAATCTGTATTTGTAATGATCTGAATTTTTAAATACATTTGCAAAGAAAATCATGCAGTGTGAACATAGATGGATACATGAGCTGACCTTCCGTTTGGAAGGAGAATTTTTTCTGATCAGAGAAAACCATATTCTTTGCTGTTATTTGAAGGAATTTTTCAGTTGTTGAGCTGATGGACAAACTGAACGGTTTGTGTGCTTTGAACTTCAGCCACTGTGAATCCTAAACTGACGTGCTTAATCATAAATTATCAGTCTTCCTTTCAGGTTATTTTAGAAAGGCCTGTGATGTTTTAGCTGCTGGGTGAGCACTTGCTCAGAATCCCGTAGTAGAAACAACACTTATGGAAACTGTCAATGGAGCAAAGAACAGAGTACAATTTGTAGCTACTTCGGCCAGACTCTGACAAAGCAAGCACGGGTGGCACTTAGAGGACTGAGGAAAAGGGAGGGCAAGAGCCCTATTTGGGTTCTTTGTCATCATTTGAGATTGATGGACCAACACAATGCATTTTCCAGTGAAGGGGTGAGTTTCTGTATAACCCATTTAACCCAAGGACAAAAGGCTCACTTGTCACAGCTGCTTTCCAAAGAACACGTGGAAGTAGCACGTGAAGCACTATGTCAAAATTGCCACTCTAGAAAATTATACAGTGAAGCTGTAGAAATTCAGTGAGAAGTAATTCTCTGTGAGAGAAACAGGGTGATGAGGCTGCTTTTAGTTTGACATACTTAAATTGTTTCCATACAATGACAATATTTTCAGTACTGGAAGCGATGCAATTAATAGATCCCCAAGAAAAACATACCACAAAATGAATAATCTGCTTAATGACATGAAGTTTTAAAGAATGAGCCTGTAAATTTACAGGTATGGGTTTAATTAGAAGTGATCTCATCATGCAACAATGAAGCAAAGTGTACAAGCTCATCTTTCTGGCTACAAATTTTCTAGGGTTTGTTTTTGTAACTCCTTGCTGTTGCCCATAACTTATATTTTCTTAATTTAAAACTAAATTCAGAATAGTTTTATGACTGAATGTCTGTCATGAAGAACTTGTAATATCCCTGCTTTATGTGTTTGAATTTTCTTTAATGAAGCTATGAATTTGATAATTAGAAAGATTTTGATTACCACAAAATGAGCATTAAATTTCCACAACAACAGTAGTTGCTTTTTTTTAAAAGAAAACTCAAGCCTTTAAATTTTTTAAGCTGTTATAAAAATCCATTATCTGAAATGGAGCTAACAAGATCAGTTTTCATGAAGGTTTGATAATGATTATATTGCAAACCATATTAATCATTATGGAAGCAATTATCCTGTGTCTGTAAAGCCATAGACTACACTCAAGGAAATTTGAAGTGCCCATGCAGAGCGTGCTATACTGTAAATTTTATTTCTCCAAAAGAAGCTGGTTATTCTATTAGGGAATCCTTTCAACTAAAACATAAAGCATAAAACATAAATGGCAGTGATTCTGTAATTCATTTGGATGAATGATCACTGGGCTGCTGCTTATGCAGCTCAGATTGTAGAATTTGGTGATAATGCTTCTCTGTAAAGTATTTCTTGGCAAGAAAGGTATCAGGGACAAGAGCTTAAAAAAATCTTCCTTTTTTTTTCATAGATATGCTTAAGAAGTATATTCTTAGAACAAGTGAGGGACAAAGCAGCAATAAACTGAAATTTTACCATTTTTGCCTGTCCCTGTATTAACAAGTTATATTGTTTATGTACAGGTGCATAGTTTTGCGGTCCTATTCCTCTGCAGTAGGCAGGCTACCATGTTCTCGTGGGTCCATGAGAGTAGATTGGGTGAAAACCACCAAGGCTATGTCTGTACAAGTCAATTAAAGACTGCTAGGGAACGTTCCCAGGAACTTGGTCATCTATACTGTCATAATGCTACAGGCCTTTTGCACAGTTATCATCTGGGAGATGTAGCGCTGTCCCAAATAATTCCTGGTCTTTAGCATGGACCAGGGAGCCTCACCTGCAGCAGCCGTCCTAGAGACAGGTCAATTTATATTACAGAAGAGGTAGTTTTGTGCCTCAGTACCTGAGTACAGTGCTAGTCACGTTTAATTTAGTATTACAGAGTCAGCTGAAGTTCCCTGTGGCGTTGACGTGTTGCGGCAGAGGCGCTCATCTGGGCAGTGGGAGCGAGCCCGTGGCACAGCGATGAGGCACTGTTCTTTTGCCGCTCCTGAGCAGAAGTTCAAAGTTCAACATAAAGCCATGTTTTTCCTGCTGGTACATTTCACAACCACTAACCAGTCCTTAATCTTGGTCTAATCCGTTCCTCAGAACCTGCACTCTACTTTGGGCTGGATTTCTGGGGTGAACTGACAGCACGGCAGGGAACAGCAACTCCCTACCTGCGCTGATGATGGGCCAGCGAAGGAGATGTACCTTTTAGGCAGGGACCAAGACTTTTGCCTTGGCACAGGAGGCCTGCAACGGTAGCACACAAAAAGATTAAGTGAACTGAGTGCTAGTAGAAAACTCATAGGTATGATGGCTTTTTTTCCCTTTCTTCTGTTATTGCTTTTCTCAATACGATGAGCAGGAAAAACTTTTCATTTTCACAGTGGCTTTTAAAGCAAAAAAGTTATTGAACATGGTGTTAACTTGAGATAAATTAGGAATTAATGGGGACATTCTTTTCTGAACTTTGCTGTACAATTGCATGGCATTTTTTCGATGCTTTGCCTTGTCTTTTAATGGTCCTTAATAGAGTTGCAATGTAGACTATCAGAGTACTTCTAAACCATCTCAGCCAATCAAAGCTGCTTTCCTATTTTGTCACATAAAGTTCATAGGTGTTTTGTGATCACAGGTTTGAGGTTTTGCTGTTCATTTACACCAAAGTTGGTAAAGCATTTAAACCTAAAACTCAAAAATAGGAAATTCCAGGTTACTGACTTCTCAGCTCTGCTGTCTCAAAGATAAAGTCTTCAGTATGTTTATTTTCATGAAGATTGGCATGTTAATGCCCAGAAAATACCCGTCTATTTCTCTATAGTCTGTCTCTATACCTGTCTATCTCTACACCTGTCTATCTCTCTTAGACAACTGTAAGGCTGGGATTATTCTGGTACTTGTCAGCGAACAAATGTCACCGTTATATATGGCACCAATGGGAAATCTAAGTTAGACACAAAACCAGCTAAGCTCAGTGCAAAGGCTGTTCCATCCTTTGGCTGACTGACTCAGTCAATAATCTTTTTACTTCTTTGATTTGTTCTTTCTTTGTCTTGTGCACTATTTAAGCATGCTCCAACATTCAGGAACCACTGGAGTGCACTTACTCCCACGTGATTGGGAAATTATCCCACATGGTACGGTATGACAAAGGAGAACGAGACGAAGGCAGGGATGAGAATCTGACACTGAAATTAAAGCGCCATGGCACAACCCTCTTATCAACTTCTCTCTCCCATCCTGGGTTCCAGCCCCAGCCAGCTCAATGGCACCCATTGGACTCACTCCAGTGCATCCAGGCCTGTCTTGTACTGGGGAACCCCAAACTGGACCCAGTGTCCATATGGGGCCTCACTAGTGCCAGACAGAGGGAAGCATCGCCCCCTCGCCTGGCTGGCTGTGCTCTCACTGGCACAGCCCAGGGCGCAGCTGGCTTTTTCTGCAAGGCCCACTGATGTCGCCTGTTTGACTGGTCCACCACGACCCCCAGATCCTTTTCTGCAAATCTGCCTTCTTCGCAGCCAGCCCTAGCCCACCCTCACACGTGGGGTCATTGCACCTCAGACATAGGACTCTGCACTGCTGAGCTCAGACAAGGTCCAAGCTGAGATCAGGATCAAGATCAAACACCGAATCAGTGAATATTTCTCCCCAGTATCGTACAGGGGAGCGCTTGGATCCAAGGAGAGCCTGCAGCCGTCTCATGTGTTGGATGGATGTTCAGCTTCTGAACTATTCGGTGACAGTTGTGGAGAGGGGGAAGCAGCTGCGTTGCAGTGCACTTGCTCAGACTAATTGCCAAATACAGGAGACCTACGATGAAAAATAACCCTGCAGTTTGACTGTGAGGAGTTGCTGTGAGTTAGTGAAGCCTCAAAGAACCAATGTCAAGAGAGTTTTTGTAACATATTCTAAATGTGTAGCTTTCATTGGTTAAAGCTTAACACAACATGCTGTTGTATGTCTTATACTACGGTATCTTTCTCACAGTAAATTTTCTCTCTCCAGTGGTTTGTTATCCCAGTCTCTTCCCTGTGTCTTTATGCACTTTCCTTAGAAAACAGAAAGCACGTTCTCATTCTCACAATCCAGTTTTCTTTAGGGTACAGTTGTTCCTATTAATCTTGTTTTCGTATTGTTATTAATAGTATCATCAGATACAATTAATTGTTTCATCAGAGAATAATATTAAAATCTTATTAATTTTGAAGCATGTTTGTTGGCTTCTGAAAATGACTGCATATCTTTTAATTCTGAGGTTCAAATAAATCTTTAAAAAATAAAACAAACAACCCATAATCATAAGTGTAACTTGTAATTCACCATGCCTTCTCCAGTCCTGCCTAGGAAAATAACATAAAACTTGGTTATTCCTGAGTTGAGCACAGTTTCCACAAGGTAAACAGATCAGATGTTAGGGATAAAAGGAATTCCAGAAGACTAGCCACATACCCCTACACACTGTGTGACGTATATGTGATAAAATTTGGTTTCAGTCAGAAAGTCTTGAAGGGCACTGTTCACAGGCAAATAAAAATGAGTAAGTTTTCATGAAGAAGCTGTAACAAGTTCCTTGTCTGGTTCCTTCTTTACAGGAGCATAGGGAAGAACATTTAATCCTCTGTGATCACCTGCTCCTGCGCTGCCAGCATCCTTCTCCTGTCTGCTGTGCTCCTTTCTGTGCCACTCGGGTTCCCTTTGGCGCCTCATTCCCTGTGTGGTATCAGTCTCTCTTCAGCTCTGAATCAACAGTCACCTGAGAGGTCACCTTTCCTTCTTTTTATTTCCATTACTGATTAGATCATTTTAAAGGTTCCGATTCGATTAGTAAAGACCTGATCAGGGTAGCTGTTCAGTCTGGTATTAGCAGCCTGAGCACTACCACTGACCTATGTATTATTTTTTGTGTGTTTAAACTTTATTGCTTGGCTGTTATATCCACTTATAATGACACTAGTTGTTAAAGAAAAGCATATGAACAAGTTAACAATGCATAGTGAAAAGGAGTTGGGGTTCATCTGTGAACTTGCACTGGAAGTGTGGAAAGTCTGTCACCCAACGCGAACATAGACATTACTTCCCCTGAGGAAGAGAAGCAACAGAAAGACTAGGCTGATTCTGGAGGGGAGGGATGCTCAACAAAGCAAAGAATCTGTTCTAAGTTTTGCTTTGTTGTTTGTTTTGTTGTTTTGTTTTGTTTTTTAAACTCAGAATTAGGGTATGATGTTTTCAATATAACAGCTAGCAGAGGTCCACCAAAAACAAATTGAGGACTATGCTTGCTCTCCATTTCCCAGCTCTGAGTTCCTGCTCAGAGATGATCTACATAGCTGAAAACTATCTCATTGTAGGACCAAACTGGTGTCCTTTGCGTTTTTTTGTTGTTGTCTTGGTCCAGACTTTTTACTAAATTGCTTGAGAAAAAGCTTTTTGCATTCTGCAAAGATTCACAGAAAAGAACACACACTAGAGGGCAAAACTCCGCAGTGTTAAGCCTACAGTAAATAATGGGTAGCATTAGACTCAAGCAGTGTAACACTGGAGGGACGAGGTATTATGCAAACAAATGTTAATAAGATAATACACAGGAAATAGATGCTAGGTTCTCTAACCAGCTGAATGAATCCTTCACTAGCAATCTTTCGGGATTGCTAAAACACACTTTCAAAGAGAGCTGGATGTGGCCAGAAACCATTGCTAGGGTTAGTATCAAGTTAAAATCACTGCTCACTAATAGATGTAATCCACAGCAACCTACAGCAGAGATCAGGGTGTAAGGCACTGGTAGGACAGAGAACCACAAGGCTGGCATCGTGGGTCCTTCATCTAAGTCACACTGGCTCTTGTATGTGCAGCTTTCCCCCCTACACGGGAACCAAGGGTAGCCTGGGCTGTAGTGACCATGAAATGGTCGAGTTCGAGATCCTCGAGGCAGCGAGGAAGGTGCGCAGCAGGCTGACCACCCTGGACTTTGGGAGAGCTGACTTTGGCCTCTTGAACAATCTGCTCGGTATGGTGCCGTGGGATGAAGCGCTGGAGGCAAGAGGGGCCCAAGAAAGTTGGTCAATATTCAAGGACCACCTCATCCAAACTCAGGAGTGATGCATCCCTACAAAGAGGAAGGCAGGTAGAAAAGCCAGGAGGCCTGCATGGATGAACAAGGAACTCCTGGACATGACCAAAAGCAAAAAGGACACCTATAGGGAGTGGAAAGAGGGGCTGGTAGCCTGGGAGGAATACAGAGGAATCGTTCGAGCAGCCTGGGATCGGGTTAGACAAGTTAGAGCCCAGATAGAACTAAATCTGGCCAGGGACATTAAGACAAACAAAAAATCCTTCTTTAAGTATGTCAGCGAGAAAAGAAAGATTAGGGAAAATGTGGGCCCTCTCCGGAAGGAAACGCAAGAACTGGTTACTCGGGACAGAGATAGAGCTGAGGTCCTCAATGACTTTTTTGCCTCAGTCTTCACTGGCAAGGACTGCAGCCGCACTGCCTATGACGCAGAATGCAAAGGCGAGGATTGGGAAAATGAAGAACTGCCCACTGTTGGTGAAGATCAAGTGCGAGACCACCTGAGGAACCTGAAGTGCACAAGTCCATGGGACCTGATGAGATACATCTGCGGGTCCTGAGGGAACTGGCAGATGAAGTCGCTAAGCCACTAGCCACCATATTTGAGAAGTTTTGGCAGTCTGGTGAGGTTCCTGCCGACTGCAAAAGGGGGAACATAACCCCTATTTTCAAAAAGGGAAATAAGAATGACCCAGGGAACTACAGGCCAGTCAGTCTCACCTCTGTGCCT
>NW_009661375.1:74879-75176 GCF_000708025.1 Charadrius vociferus | reverse complement strand
AGGCTGGGCGGGGAATGGCTGGAGAGCAGCCCTGAGGAGAAGGACCTGGGTATGCTGATTGACCAGAAGCTCAGCACGAGCCAGCAATGTGCGATCACAGCCCAGAAGGCCAACCGTATCCTGGGCTGCATCAAAAGAAGTGTGGCCAGCAGGTCAGGGAAGGTGATTCTGCCCCTCTACTCCACTCTCGTGAGACCCAACCTGGACTACTGCATCCAGCTCTGGAGTCCTCAACACAAGAAGGACATAGACCTGCTGGAGCGTGTCCAGAGGAGAGCCATGAGGATGCCCTCAGGG
>NW_009661375.1:49306-74554 GCF_000708025.1 Charadrius vociferus | reverse complement strand
GGTTGGAACTCGATGATCTTCAAGGTCCTTTCCAACCTAAACCATTCTATGATTCTATGAACTTCCACCTCTACCAAAGTATTTCTGACCCAGCTATTTATCTGGATCCTTGCACTGGTTTTGGCTGCAGTAGAGTTAATTTCCTTCACAGGAGCCTGTATGGTGCTCTGTTTGGGATCCATGCTGGAAATAGTTGATCACACCACGATGTTACTGTTAGTCACTGTTAGCCCCAAGGGCTGTTCTGCTCCTCATCCCCACAGGGAGCAGGCTGTGGGGGCACAGGGAGCTAGGAGGGGACATGGCTGGGACAGCCAACCCCAACTGACCATGGGATGTTGTGCTTAGCAATAAAAACTGGGGAAGAAGAAGGAAGGGGGGACTTCCAGAGTGATGGTGTTTGTCTTCCCAAGTCACTGTCACATGTGATGGGGCCCTGCTGTCCTGGGAGTGGCTGAACACCTGCCCATGGGAAGCAGTGGATGAATTCCTGATTTTGCTTTGCTTGTGTGCACAGCTTTTGCTTTACCTATTCAACTGTCTTTATCTCAGCCCACCAGTTTTCTCATTTTCACCCTCCCGATTCTCTCCCCACCCCACAGGATGAGGGAGTGAGCAGCCGGGTGGGCTGGGCTGCCCACCACGGTGAAACCACAACAGTCCTGTAAAGCCTGCCAGATCTGGCATCTTTCATCCATGAAGGTAAAAAAAAAATTGTTAAAATCTGATAAAAACTTTAAATCTCTTATGTAAATCTTCAGGTGTCTCTGACAATGCTAGGATTTAAACCACAATATTCTGATTTAAAATGCAATTTTCCAAGTGCCACTCTCCAGTAACAACCACAATATATTCAACCTCAAATCCTTTCATAGATCCACAACAGATACATGTTCTTCAAAGCAGGGAACACAGAGATGAAGTTGTTTGTTAAAAAGGGCAGCCGAAAGGATAAAGTACTGGGAGGTAGAATGTAGCTAGCTTAAAAAAACCATAGAAGCAGACCAGAAAAAGTAGATTTTTAAAACTCCTCTCACTGTAAAAACTACAACAATGAAAAAGGTGAAGTAATTTAACAGTGGAGTAAAGGAGACTATGAAGAAAAGAAAATGTTTGAAGAAGCAGAAGGGCTGTCCAGACAAGGAGAACAGAAGAGAACATAAGTTCTATTGAGTTAACTGAAAAACATAATAAGGTCAAAAAGCTATTCCTCAGTAATCTCTGTTAAAGAATTACAAAGTCATAGTAAATACTCTCTCAAGCACTTTGTGAGTAAGAAACTTACTGGAAAGTCTTAACACTGACAGATGACAGAGATGTTCCTGGAGCACTCACAGAAGGTAAGGCTGCAGCAGAAAAATAGAACGAATTCTCTGCAACAGTGTTCCTTGTGTAGCAGCTCCCACTGCAGAGCATTTCCCCACAGAGGAGGAGGAGGAGGAGGAACCGCTTCAGACAGAAATGTCAGTAGAATGTGTTGAAACAAATAAGTTGAATATTAGCAAATCACAAGGATCAGTTGGCATCCACTCAGAAACTAATAGAACTCCACTGTGAACTTGTTGAGGTGTTAAGTAATAGGTTACACAAATCAGCCTTAGTATCACAGGAATGGAAGCAGTCGCAAAATTGAGGGATGCAAGGCAGTACAAGCCCGTAGGTTTCATATCTGCACCAGGCAAGCCTGTAGAAGTAGCAATCAACAACAGAACTGAAATGGTATATGGGTAAATATGATATATTGGAGGAAAATTAACCTAGCGCTGGTAGATTAGAGATATTCCTCACAAGTTATTGATTAGAGAAATGAAGGTGTGAACAAGGATGGAAAAGCATGCTGATTACTTAAGCTACTTACATTTCCCCCCAAAATACAATCAAGGCTCTCACTGACAATCCTCACATTCAGGAAAAAAAAAGCATTTTTATTTATTGCTCACTCAAGTTCAGAATAATCTAGCAGCTTTAAATGAAAAGGAATAACCAGAGACACCCTCAGTGATGTTAAATTCTGGTATTGAGATGGGAAAGAGGGTGAAATAACATAGTTTCTGTTTACCCAAAAATATTCAGAGTAGTAAAGAGAAAAAAATAATTACTGAATTACTGCAGAAATTTGTGGAAGAATCTCATGGTAGCAAATGACAATGTAAATAAAACTTTGTGCAGAGCAAAGCACATAGGAAAATAAAAAGTAGTTAAGGAGAGACCATGGAGAACTCAAGCTAGATCCGCACCCCAGTCAAGCTGCAGCAAGAGTGGGACAGCTTACGAAGGGAAGATGAGCCTGGAGCAACCACAGAACCTACAGCCACCAGGGCAGGGTCCTCATTGGCCAGGGACAATCCCACAGTACGTGAGCAAAGGAGCAGGGCAGGTCCAGCTATGAGTCCAGAACATAAAGCAATAGTGTGGTGACAAGGTCAAACCAGAAAGTAAACCTGCAGGTCAGGGTTAGGATCAAGTCCAGTGATGACAGGGCAGGTCCACAGAGAGAAGGCAGGGCTGAGCTCACACCAAAAGTCAGCTTGTAGGTTGAGATCCAGACTAGAGCAGGCCAAAGGTGCTCCATGGTCAGCCACAGACATGGCTGGTGTTAAGCTGGAGACTGCTCTAGCATAGTTCAGACAGGTACTGGGGCCAAGGGCTGAGCTGAAATAGAGCTCCTGGGTCCCTGCGTGTGCGTGGAGGCTCCAGGTGAGGCAGATTAGGGACATGAGGGCACTGACAGACATCACACAGACCACAGTTAAACAGTAGATCTCACCACAGGGACCTGTGTATATCAATTGCATAAATGTGTTCAAGAACAGATTAGACAATTTTAAAGACAAGCCCAATGAGGCAGATTAAATACAGTGATGAAAACACTTGAGCCAGCAATGTGCGATCACAGCCCAGAAGGCCAACCGTATCCTGGGCTGCATCAAAAGAAGTGTGGCCAGCAGGTCAGGGAAGGTCACTCTCATGAGACCCAACCTGGACTACTGCATCCAGCTCTGGAGTCCTCAACACAAGAAGGACATGGACCTGCTGGAGCGTGTCCAGAGGAGAGCCATGAGGATGACCTCAGGGCTGGAGCACCTCTCCTATGAGGAGAGGCTGAGAGAGCTGGGTCTGTTCAGCCTGGAGAAGAGAAGGCTCCGGGGAGATCTTATTGCCACCTTCCAGCACCTAAAGGGGGCCTACAGGAGAGCTGGGGAAGGACTTTTTACTAGGGCAAGTAGTGACAGGACGAGGGGGAATGGCTTCAAACTGGAAGAGGGCAGGGTTAGATTAAACATTAGGAAGAAGTTTTTCCCTGTGAGGGGGGTGAGGCACTGGCCCAGGTTGTCCAGAGAGGTTGTTGAGGCCCCATCCCTGGAGGTGTTCAAGGCCAGGCTGGAGGTGGCCTTGGGCAACCTGGTCTAGTGGGAGGTGTCCCTGCCCATGGCAGGGGGGTTGGAACTCGATGATCTTCAAGGCCCTTTCCAACCTAAACCATTCTATGATTCTATGATTCTTTTGGCTCAGGAATTCCCATCCCCTGCATGGCTGGCAGCTGTGTGCGTCTGAACACCCATGTGAATGTACCTATGTGGTTGTATGGCCACATGCTCCTTCTGCAAGCATCTACTGCTTGCTCACACAGGACGGACCCCTAGGTGAGCTGGGTGTTGTGCCCAGTTCACGGGGACATTCTTTTATCAGATTCAAACGGGAGGTAAGAACCAGATCGTGCCACCCCATGGTTCATCACCATTGTGAATAGCCACGAGCTTCCCTCTCTTTAAACACTGGAATCACACTGACACTTAACCTGCCCTTTTGCTAAGCTCCCCTGTTTGCAGAGATAGTTTGCACAAGCAGAATCAGAAAGCAGGGACCATGGCCTATGTACCCGTTCTTCTGTATTCACAAGATTCTTCCTTCTAACTTCATCAGAAGGGAGTAATTAGCACAAGGAAGTCCCTTATTGGTTCATTAAAATGTGGTTTCTTTTGATACCAATAAATTACTGAATTTTCTTTTACTTATACTATCTGTAGACAAATTAGTATCCATTAACAACAAAATGCTGCAGATATCTGAGTGTCAGATTTAAGTATGAAGCAGCTACCAGGCTAGTGTGAACCTGAATGACTTTTTTCCCCACATGCAGAAGGCTTTCCAGCCAGTTTCTGGGAGCGTAGAGCCTGGAGCTTATCTTTATGAGACACGTTGCTTCTCTAGAGATGTTAAACTGCTGACTCCAGAACATCATGTCGTAGCACATTTCCTCTTCCCCAGATGCTGATGACTGCCCAGAGTAGAGCTAATGGCAAGACAGCGAGGTTTTCTGTTTCTGTTTAGACACTTGACTTAGACGATTCCCCTTGTGCCTGAACACACCTAGAGAGTTAAACTCAGGGCCCTGTGTTTCAGGAGAACATCTCACAGAAATGGAAAAGACCCCTACTCTGCTCTACCTGGGAACAACAAAAAAACCCTAGTAGAAACAGACTGGTGGTCTACTTCCCCAGTGCCCCATCTCTGACCATGGCTGGACCCGAACACTTCTTCAGACAACACAAGCATCAGCCTCTATGCACTACCTGGTTAAATGGTCACCATGGTCCACCCTGGTCTTTGTCTCTGTGCGTAAGTTCCATTTTCACCAGCTTCTGGGTCTTGGAGAGCACAGAAGCACCTACTTTGACATAAGCATAACAGTTTCAGCTCTCCATCGACTCAATGGCAGCAGCCTTATGTCACATGCTTCACTTCAGCTGGACAATTATAATGCTCAGGTGGCCATTTTCCTTCAATGTACAGTTAACCAAGCACGTTAAGATAGGAAGAGGAGAAAGATCTCTTTCTTCAGCAACACAAGGATTGTCAGCATTTGGCTGCAGCAGGTGATGAGGTGCTAATGACACAAGTAATTGTCCTGAGTGGTGGGATGAACCCTCTTTCTTCTTTATCTCTGTGCTGTGCATTTGGAGCTGGAAAAGAAGGAAGCCCCTACAAAACCTCACCCAAGCCAAGTCAGTCTGACTGGCAGGTTTGGGATTACCTCTTGCTCATTTATCAGGTTCAGCACCTGGGAATACTCAAGCCTGCTTCACTTAATTAACTCTCCTAAATTTCAGAGGCTTCAGACATTGATAGAATCGAAGCCTTTCCTGATTACAGTGAGTTACACTATAGCATCCCAAAGTCTGAAATGCTTTAGCCCAGTAAAGTCTTCTGGGATGCTGATACAAGGCACTTACTTGAGAATTTCATGTTCATATCAGGACAAAGCAAATATTCTGATATTCTCATCTGCCCTTCATTTATGAACTATGTTAACTGCTTTTACTCATCTTTGTCTCTCATAAAGGTTATGACCTGACATAGAAAAATGAATATAGTTTCCAACATTCTTACTGATGTTTGGTCATATCTTTAAATATTCTTTATAGTAACCAATCATATTTTGAATCATGTTAGTTTCTTGACCTCAAGAACTTCCTGAGGCAATAATTTCCTCAGTCTAATCACAGCTTGCCTCATGCAGGTCCTAGTATTCGTTTTAAACTCTTGCCTTTGTTCGTTAACTGTCCTTCATCTTTCTCTTAGGAGATGGGGAGAATATATATTTCCTCATTATCTCCTCCAGATGACTCTGTATTTTGTGTGTACCTGACATTTCTTCTCCTATTTCTCTCCTTTTTTGGAGCAATAGTGCCCATGATCAAAGTCGGCATCGGCCATGATGCCACCAACAGATTTCTCATGGAGGCAGATGCCACTAAGTATGAGTTTCTAGACCTAGACCTACTTTTACCCTGGTTTCTTCCTCTGTGTTTCTTCCTCAGAGACCAAATGTTCTTCCTTTCTTTCTCTTTTTAGAGAGACAGGTCTGAAATCTCAAGAGAGACAGCTGAACGTGTGAGAATCAGAGGATGCATGAAAGAATGAAAACCATTATTTTTGTCTGTGTGCTACAATGGAAAGCACTGTTCATAGACCAGCAGTTTCAGTTAGCCTGAACTTTAATCATCTCAGCTTTCACTGTTAATCCCAAGTGAACTGCCTAAAATGCTATAAGGATACTACTTCTGCAGGGAGTATAATTTTTATGAAAGAAAAGATACTGGACAGAGAAAAGCCTCTATTGTCATCAATTCTCCTGTTAGGATAAAAAAACCTAAAGACCAATCTTTGTTTTGGGGTTCAAAACATTACAAAGGACTCATGGCTGTGAGTCTTCTGGTGTCTATTTGAATTTTTCTTTCTAACTTGCAATTTAATTATTTTTTTTTTTTAAATCCAGGAGATTTTTCAGAGAAGAAAGAATTTTGAATGTGATTTATTTCAGAATTCCTCTACATTCAAGATAGCTCCTCCTTTTACTCACCCTCATGGTTGTTTTTAGAAGTGTCATTTTACGCTGACACACACAAACTGACTTCAAGTGTTCTTTCTGGGGCTTGGAATAAGATATTGGCCAGAAAAGGAAGATAATTTTTTGCTTTAATTAATTTGAAGGAAAGAAAATAACGTTTTCCCTCATTTTGTTATATCATATTCTAACAATACCCTTACTTATTTGCCAGTGTTTAGAGCCAGGGCCCAAGCTTTTCGTGGCTGCCTGTTCTGTAGAACCTAGATGGCAGAGAAACACACAACTTTACTTCAATATTTTCTCCTCCTAATAAATGCAAGCAAAGGTTCCATTTTTCAAATTGTTTAAGCTTTTTTGTCAGAGAGACCCATTACAGGGCTTAGCCCCATCCTGACATTCTAGTAGCAACTCCTCCCCTAACCTGTTGGTGACTTGAAAATGCAAGAATCCTGTTCCTGGAAGATGGCATTTCCGGGCTAAGCAGTGTCCATGCTCCCAGAACCAGGGGTATTCAGGGTGTGACTGAAAGATTCATTCATTTTTGTGTGCTTAATCTGAAAACCTCTTATCAAGGCTGAATAGGGCCCTTGTGCACATCGGTTCCAGAAGATAATTGGCTGCCTCTGTAAATTTGTGTGAAAGAAAGAAACTGTCCTGTTAATTGACGTGGAAGAAGAAATCACTGCAGAAGTTCCTAGGCCCAGCATCGGCCAGGACAGGGCTTACACGTCATGGCTCATTCATGCACGTTTTTCCCTCTCAGACAGCTGCAGTTAATGAGCTGAATACACTAGAGAGCAGCTCATGTCTTGTCTCTAGGTAACACGTGAAAATTCCCATCCTTTCTGTTCTTTTTACGTCTTTCTGGCTATTTATACACAGTTACCTGTAGTGCATGCAGAACAGACTCTTATTATCGCTGCCAGCTCTAATAGTGTGATATCCAGGAAATTCAGGCATGAACGGCAGCCCTGTTCTGCTACTTGCTGTACAAGCACAGACCAGAAAGGACTCTGCTCAAAAATATCAGCATAGATGCTGAATACGAGAATAAGACAAATGGAGCATACAGGCAGGGGAAAACAAGGCAACAATGGGACAATAGAAGGAGGAGTTTATATCTTTTCTATTTTATGCTGACCAGCCATCTAGATGTCAGAATCTTAACTCCCTGGCAAGTACCTGTAGGCAGCTGTTAGGTTGTCCATTAGCAGCCTTCTCACCAAACTAATCAAGCTCAGCTTCCCCTACCTCTCTTCATATGTCATGTGCTCAGCCCACCATAGAACCCCTTTATTACGCTCGCCCCAGTCCTTGATAGCTTTCTCATACTGGGGGCCACAAAGCTGCAGGCAGCACGCCAGACGCAGCACTGGACACAGGGGAGCGCTGACTGCCCTGGACCCACTGACGGTGCTCAAGCTACAGCAGCCCGGGATGCGGCTGCTTTTCAACTTGCTGTCCAGCAACAGTTCCAGGTCTACGTAAAACTCCGGTTGTACCACACAAAGATTAGCAAAAGCAAAGCAGATGAGGCGCAGGCACCTGATGAATTAGAAAAATTGCGCGTCACACCGAGTTCGGACACAGGAGGCGTGACAGGCCTTGGTGCTGAGGGCTGGCAGACTCAGTACAGAGCTCATGGCCTGTTGCTCGTAATGGCAATGCCACGTTACAGGCCTGCGTGGTTATAGCACGACAGACTGCTGTGAAATTTCCTTTCTTCCTTCCCATCCATCTCCACCCTTCTCCATCGATTCCCTCTCCCTTGATAGGATATTTTTTGAGGGAAAGTTGTTGGAAAATGTTTTGACAAATATTTTGGAGGGAAAGCTGTATGTATTTTCTGGTAACACTGATTTCCTTACTCTTTACTACCTGAACCAAAGCAAAAGCATGGGTGTAATTTCCACCAGCCAAAGCCTTTCATCAGCAAGGGTTGGAACATGACCTGGGCTGCTGCAGTGGTGCAAACCGTGTGATGGACTCAGCACACCATTGAAACAAATGACCCCGCAACACAGTAAATCGGTGCATTTGTTTTACAAAAGTAAATAACACCTATGAATCTCCTTCTCTGGAGCGTGTTTTACTGAAGCCATAAAATGCTGCGACACAGTCTGCTTCACAGCAAACCTAAGGTGAAAGCCAAATATCCCTTATGCCATAAAGCCAGAGCTCTGGAGCACTGCTCTGCCAGGCTGCCACAGTGCAGGATTGCCATCTGCAGGGCAGCCTGGCATCCAGCTGCCCTGGAGGCTGCTCCCCGTGCATATGCTTCAGAAATGAAGGAAAGGAGAGCTCTGCCGCTGCCAGGAGGGAGGCTGTTCCAAAAAATGCACGTATCTAAACAGCACTTGCATTAAGAAAAGCCCGGTAGCTCTACAGAGTCACAGAATTTGCATCCAGCTTGGCACAGGAATTACTATTATCTGTTTCCTATACATGGTTTCACCCCCTCTAGTACCTTGCATACTTCCCCTCTAGTACTTTGCATACTTTATGCATATGTTGCTAGACATTCAGGAGGGAGAACAAGCCCGGGAGGTCGCCTGCAGGATAGCTAACCTCTTCTGCCCATTATAGAGGTCAAATCACTCCTTTTGAAGGTAGGATCTATGCCAAAGTCACCTCAGTAGTGTACATAGTCTGCTTTCTTTTCAGATACATTTGTAGGTGGGGAAGTAACCTGCACATCAAGCCATGCTCTGGTAACAAATGTCCGCTGTGGTCCAGGCACAAAAAAAGAAGGGGATGGTCTGGTCCCTAAGGATGGGGCAGGGCTTAGTCGGGTTTATGTTATTTTCCCCATTTGCAAGACCAGAACAACAGTCCTGTTTTCCTCTTGCCCTTGCAGTGTCAAGGTGTTTAGATGTCTGGTGTTTAGATTCCTAGTCTTTGCATCTGTATAGTCCCTATTAAAATGCTTGTGGTCTCCCATTTCCCTGGAGCTGCAAGAGAATATAGCAGTGACATCATAGAATCGCAGGATGGTTTGGGTTGGAAGGGACCTTAAAGACCATCTAGTCCAACCCCCCTGCCATGGGCAGGGACACCTCCCCCCAGCCCAGGTTGCTCCAAGCCCCGTCCAACCTGGCCTTGAACACCTCCAGGGATGGGGCAGTCACAGCTTCTCTGTGAAACCTGCACCAGGGACTCACTGCTCTCAGAGCAAAGAATTTCTTCCTAATATCTAATCTAAATCTCCCCCCTTTCGGTGTAAAACCATTTTTCCTCGTCCCATCACTCCCCTCCCTGATCAAGAGTCCCTCCCCAGCTCTCCTGGAGCCCCTTTAGGGACTGGAAGGGGCTGTAAGGTCTCCCTGGAGCCTTCTCTTCTCCAGGCTTAACACCCCCAACTCTCTCAGCCTGTCCTTACAGCAGAGGGGCTCCAGCCCCCTGATCATCTTTACATCCCTCCTCTGGACCTACTCGAGCATGTCCATATCTTTCTTATGCTGGGGGGCCCAGACCTGAACACAATATTCCAGGTGGGGTCTCACAAGAACAGAGTAGAGAGGGGTCATCACCTCCCTCACCCTGCTAGCCATGCTTCTTTTGATGCAGCCCAAGATACGGTTGGCTTTCTGGGCTGCCACCGCACATTGCCAGCCCATGTTGAGCTTCTCATCAATCAACATCCCCAAGTCCTTCTCTGTGGAGATGCTCTCAATCCACTTATCACCCAGCCTGTATCCGTGTTTGGGATTGCCCCAACCCACGTGCAGAATGTTGCACTTGGGCTTGTTGAACTCCATAAGGTTTGCACGGGATCACCTCTTAACCCTGTCAAGGTCCCTCGGGATGGCATCCCTTCCCATTAGAGTATCAACCACACCGCTCAGCTTAGTGTCATCAAGACATGGTACTTGTGACTAAGTTAAAAATAGCTATCAGAAATATATCCTGTCAAATGGATACGCTGGGCTTTGTGTTGGGCTGTGGCAGCAGGTCAGGGTTGGACTGGCTGGCCATAACAACCACAGCCCCTCACAAAATGATGCCAGACTTCATGGGGCTTTGGGGCACACTTGCAATGCAAGCAATAAACACAATGACCCTGCCTTGGGACCCTCACTCGTCACACCCTGCTGCATTGCATTGCTGCCTTGCCTGCCAAGGCTCACACACAAAAACTTGGGTCTCACCTGGAGTGGGAGAGTTTGAAGATTCGGCCTTCAAACCACCATACTAAAAGAGAACTTTGATACTGCTTGTTACATACTCATAGTTATTTTCCATTCTATTAACAAGCTGGACAACTTATTTTACATCTGTCAGGGGGGTCCCTGCTCTGTCACGGGGGGTCGGACTAGATGATCTCCAGAGGTCCCTTCCAACCCTGACCATTCTGTGATTCTGTGAAATTCTGTTTGCTACCATCACCAAAACACGTCAAATGATGGATTTGGGGCAGTGCTCCTTCTCCTAATGTTTCTATGAAATAATCACCCTGATTTACTTACGTGACTAGTCCCACCTCATCAGCTGGCCCTAACCTTACAGACGCAAATATTTCAACAACCAGCCAAGACCAACCTCAAGCAACTACACTGGAAAAGAGACCCTAGCACGAAATAATAATAATAATAAAAAAGTTATGCTAGGGAAGGACAATCCTCCTTAACTTTATAGCATTTTGCACACCATCAGAATAACCCCAGATGAGACCAGTGGCTGCACAATGGCTGAAGGGTTAATGCCTCACTACCCCTTGATGGGAAGATCACAGCCTTTTGCTGGTCTCATTCCGCCCTTTCTCTTTTCTGCTGCTCTTTCTCATTGATATTTGTGATAACATGATGTGAAATTATCTCAGCTATCCTGAAGCTGTCTGTACATAAGAACTTTTGTAGAAATGGGAGAGACCATTTGCAAACTCCGATGTGTGAAATGATCCATAGTGCTGAGCAGTACATTATCACAAGTTTCTCCTTTGCTTAGCAGCGTTGCCCTGTAACCCTGCTGTAATGAAATGTGACACACACCACCGCTTATTGCACTGCCAGACAGTGAGCAGAGCCTTTTCCTCACAGCCTGCTTTTGGCTGAGGGAAATGCGTTATGTGCAGGAAAGTTGTTCAGACAGCAGTGTGGTATCACATCAGCCATACCTGAGCGGTAATCATGGCCCTTGCTTTCCTAGAGTTTCTCATACAGGTCTTCCTATGGTTCTACAGCTCTGCCCCAGCTGCCAGTAACGGGGGGAACTATGTATTTCTGTGTATTTTGCAATCAAAATTGCCATTAATTCCCCATAAAGTCAGTAGAGCCACACCCCTATTGAGAGCAGAGTTTACAACTGCAGAAAGGATTTCAAAGATCAGTTTTCACTTCCAGTGCTAGATGGTCCGGTCAACAGATGAGATTGCTTGGTGGCAAAGCATCAGGCGCAGCACAGCATGCCATTGCATGCCATTGCAGTACAGACACGTTGCGGGCTCCCACACGACACACACAAATATCCATGGTCAACAACAGCTGCTCATCATCTGTAGAACTGATCAGGTGGGTTTTGGGCCACATGCAGAAACACACGTGCAGCTCATAGCCATAGATTTACATGACAGTATTAGCATATCTAGCACTGAAAATAGGCTTTTCATTTTTTAAGTGTTCAGTGACTACTACTTGGCTGCACAGCCTTGTTTCAGCTGAAAAAGCATGCAAGTATGCAAAAACACCACCTGAGGATGCACTTGGAAAAGACACAGTTAATGCAGAGGAATCTCTGAAATCATGAATGACCTGAAGGTCTGGGGTTCTCGTTGTTGAAAAATAAGATTGAGATAATCAGGGAGCAGCTTCAGAACATGCAAAAAGATGTACATTTTCAGATAGATATAATTAAAGTGAGAAGTATTTTTCCAGAGAGTAAGATAGAAGCCAGAAGTTAATATGAGTTAGATAAGGCAGACACATAGAGGATAAGGGCTGTCAGCAGTGATCCAGGAATAATTTTCACTTCAGGAAACCCTTCAGCTGCCAAATTTGAGAGGCTGGGCTTCCAGGCAGCAGAAGAGTCCTGTACGTCACTTTTATTGCTCACCTCTCCAAGCATTTGTTCCTGTTTTTTTTCGTCTTGGGGTGTGTTGTCCTGAACTTGTACTGAGCAAAGGCCTCTCCAGCCCAGGAGATAAGGAGACACGCAGTCAGCCACAGAGCCATGAAGTGATGAGAGGCACCACAGGTTTAAAAATAATTTCTGAAGGTGAAGAGCTGACACAGGTCCAAGTAGTACACATTGTTCCTGGAGGGCACTGGCGGAACACCGGTTGCTCTCCAGAGGGACTCTGGCCAGACATGAGGACCAAAGGCTCAGAAGAGACCAAAAAGGCACCTTCTTACCAGGTTTGTCCAGGTGCTGTAAACAGCCAACTTGTCTGGTGCATCGAAGGTGTGGGGAAATGGTGCTACAGCTTCCAAAGGCTGTGAATGTGGATGACAAGGGAGAACGCAGAGCCAGAATTCTCTGAAGGAACCAGGAGAGGTACTGTAGTGGGGAGCCAGGCCAGCGGATATGCACCAGTGTCCCTCCCAACACAGAATGGAGGCACAGAGAAACGTCACTGCTGCCTCTCGAGCTCCGACATGGCACTGCATGGGAGGGGACCCCGCTGGCCAGGCACACAGAGCTGTCAAATGATTTCCCACCATGTGCACAGGAGACTGACACACCAAAGGCCTCAGGGAGTGCGTAATGCCCAAGGACCCCATCAGCAACTGAGGCAGGGGAGAGTTTGGCTGCAGCGAGAATCAAGGGTGACAGTGTTAGCAGGAATAACAGGAAAATGTACCGATCTCACAGCAACTTTGGTCTATCTTCTGTCTGTCTTTGCTGTGATAGTAGTCTGCAGGTCATTCTCAAATGGAGGTTTTAGTGCCCAGCAAGCCACAAGGATCATGATCTCTGCCAAGCCACTTCCAAAAAATGTGTCTGATGGAATAGCTCACCTAAGACATAAAGAAGTTTGTAGTCAGAAAACATATGTAAAATGCTTTCCAAGACACTGAAAGGCCTTTATCGGGGAGGAAAGAGCAGTGTGCTGGTAACTGCTTGAAAGACCAACAACAAATGCCAGTGGCCCTGATCAGAGCAGCTTACTATTTCCCATATAGTCACATGCTGAGGGACACAAACTGTTTCTAATTTTTGGCATTTTTAGCTAAGGTGACTATCCCGAACACTCTGCATTTGTCGACCGGGCTTTAATGGTTGGCACATCAAAGACTGAAGCTGCACATTAGCGAAAATGGTTGTTCCCTGCTTGGATTCAAAAAGCTCTTTCATGAAGCATAATGATAGCAGAAGAGAGGGTAAGAGAACGATGCTCAGTAAAGTTCTGATAACTGCATAAAATTCTCAACAAAATTTGTGAAGCTGGATAATGCTATAGCTGAGAAGCGTTGCAGGCCTATCGCAACTAATAACTGATATTTGTACCTGTTGTGGTTTAACCCCAGCCGGGAACTAAGCACCATGCAGCCGCTCTGCACTCCCCTCTGTGGGATGGGGAGAGAATCGCAAGAGTAAAACTCAGAAAACTCGTGGGTTGAGATAAAGCCAGTTTAATAAGTAAAGCAAAAGCCACACACACAAGCAAAGCAAAATCAGGAATTCATCCACTGCTTCCCACAGCAGGCAGGTGTTCGGCCACCCTCAGGACAGCAGGGCCCCATCGCGTGTGACAGCAACTTGGGAAGACAAACAACATCACTCCAAACATCCACCCCCTTTCTCCTCCTTCCTCAGTTTTATACGCTGAGCACGACACCCTCTGGTCTGGGACATCCCGTGGTCAGTTGGGGTCAACATTTCTGAGCACATGAAGGAGAAGGTGGCTGGGAACAGACAGCATGAATTTACCAAGGGTAAATCACACTTGACCAACTTCTAGGATAAAATGACTGGACTTCTGAACAAGAGGAGAGCTGTGAATATCATTTATGTTCACTTTACAAGGCTTTGGACACCATCTCCCACAATACTTTTGTATCCAAGGTCATTGAGAAGGTGTCAAAACAAGGCTTGAGGCAAGTTCAGCCTGGAAGTCCCACCTGAATTATCCTTTGATGCTCTGACCTTTCCCAGCAACACCAGCAGAGTGGTGATGCATCTCCCTCAGTGCAGGACTTCTCAAAAACTCTTCTTCATTCAAAATGCGCTCTTTCAAACCGTGTGTAAACAGCTCCTATTCCTCCTTCAGGGATTACGCTTACTTTCCCCAAGGTGCACATATGTGTTTGGACTCTTAAGCACTGAGCGTTACCAATAGGGCAACATGCTTCCCAGTATGCCGGAGGACAGTGTCCCCACAGAGGCTGAGCTCCCAGTGCAGCCTCCCTCTCCGAGTGGAGGTTTGCCGTGGGAGAGCCATAAGCCCTTGCTGCCTGACACCCTCCCCACCTTGGTGCTGCTGGAGGAAGCCTGGCTTACCCATTTTCCCATTCGGTCCTTTCCATTAAAGACACTTGCATCCCTACGCCCAGCGCCACAGACCCACACTGGTGAGAAACCTGTTGCTAGGCAACACGAAACTGCGCAGTGGAGTTCCAGTTACTCTCTGATGAAGTCAACAAGAAAGAGAACATGACATCAGTGGGTTTTTAAGTTTCTTTTACATTTACTTTTTATTAGCACCTGCAATGTGAAGAGAGACGAGAAAAATGGGGCCAGAATTTTTGAATGACGCAAAGAGAAGATGGACAGTAAAACCAACCATGCAGAAATAAAGAGAAGAGCAAAAAGTGCCAGAATGGAGGACAAAAATTAAAGGAGCAATAGCCACAGAAAATGAACATGGATATGGTGTGCTGTCTTCACACAGAAAGGCAAAGAAACATAAGGCATGCAAACTCAGAAATAACAATACCACATTCAGGAACATACTACTTAGGAGGAAATTATGCATCCCTAAGGAAAAACATACCCATCACAAACTGGGAGAAACAGTAGCAGGGACTGGCGGTGATTTTACTTTGCACCTCCCAGCACACAAGCTTCCCTATTCTGTTCTAATTTGCCAATCCTAAGGTGCTGGGCGTAGGATTGATCTATACTGCACGTGTCTGTTACGCGTGGAAAGCCCAGCTTTGCAGAGTGTTGGGGTCAGAAGACACTGCAATTGTCTAGCAACTCTCCTGTGTCCCACAGGCGGCTCATTTTTGCCACAATGGGTAAATTACTCCCCCCAGATGGCCCTGACCCCCTGCTTCAGCCTTATAGCTTTTTCTCCACCTTTGTTCCCCCATTTTTTCCACGTGACGTAGCCAGTAGTGAGCAGCTCTCAGTGGCAGAGCCCTGTGTGACTACAGCCAGAGCTGGCAGGCTGATGTCTGAGGAGCCTGAGGAGAGGGACAGCAGGAACTGCCTACTGCCAGTGCGGGCGAGCAGCAGCCGCTCGTCACATCGGTCATCTGCTGAGTACACAGGGCACACCATAAACCAGGAAAGATTCCTCAAAACAGGCAACTGAACTAGGCTAAGAGCAGAACAAGGAAGCTGAGCATCGTTCTTCAAGACAGTTATTAATCACGCCAAAGATGAGGCGAGTTGGACAGGGAGTGCCATAAACCAGAAAGCCCAAAGCGTTGCACTACACCGAGTTGCCAGACCCATTCATTTTCTGTCAGACCATGTCAGAGCAAAGACAAACTCCCCCTGGCAACTTCTTTTTCCAGAGCCTATTTTTTGAAAGAGCTGAGCATCAAATCTCCATAGCCTGAGCCTGCTTAATCTTGCAGCACACAGTTGTGCTGCATGTCTGAGGTACCTGTCTCAGCAAAAACCTGCCAGTCCTCTGCTTACTGGGGAAGCTGGACCATGCTGGAGACAGGTTAGAGGTGGCACTGGGCTATGCTGTGCCACAACCTTGCGCTGTTTTCCCCATGTCTTGTGTCTCAGAGTTGCACAGCCTTATAAATCATAGAGAACTGAACATATTTATAGGCTGACCTACCTCACTGCAAAGCAAATGCCGGCATACGCATTATTCTGCACACCCAGGACTCCCACAGAAATGTGGAGGGCCACCAAATTTGAGAACAGGGCTTGAAGAAATAGTGTGTTTCGTGCAAGGGAAGAAGGACGAGATCTGCCTGAGCGGGCACCTGGTGCTGACCATTCCCGCACCTGACAAATTAAACGCGCACAAGTGGAACACTGATATGCTTTGCGAAGCACCCTGGAAATTTATTCACGGCACATTAGCGAGGACGTTGGTAATAGTGCTTTGTGCAAAGAAAGTAAATAGCAGAAATTAATTTATTAGCATTAGACTTGACTCACAGAATTTTCCTGACTGTTTTTGGCAGGGACCGGCATGGGGAGGCTGCCCCAGACGGAACACGGAGCGGCGCCAGGAGGGTGCCCGGCAGCCCCGGGCCCTGCAAGGGGCTGGCAGAGCATGATGGCGAGAGGAGCCGGGGCTAGTCCCAGTTCCAGTTGCCAGATGAGTCCACAGGGACCAGGCAGTCCAGGGCCAAGCAGACTGAGGGCAAGGTCAGCGAGGGACACAGCCAAGCAGGTCCGAGGCGGTGACACAGCCCAGCCCAGGAGCCAGGGGCTCGCACTCAGCCCCACACTGCACCACGGGCACCCTCAGCACGGCCTCCTTGCTCGCCCAGCCCTTTCCCGGCAGCCTGACCTCGGGTGTCAGCCACACCACGTCAGGGCTGGCCACCGGCACAAACTTTAAAAAGTTGCAAGAGCTGGAAAAACTCTTTAATACACTCTCCTGCCTTAGAGCTGATGTCGTGTTGCAGTATCTTTCTCTAAAGCGCAATGTCAGGTTCATGTGTTTCAGTCACCTTTGTTGGCTACGAACCATTATTACAATGTCAAGAAAAAAACCCTACTTTCGATACCTCTCTGCTGCTCTGTTTTATGTTGCCACATTCAATTAAAATAGCTAGGTTTCTGAAGTCTTAAAAATTTTTCATCATTTTATGGGTTAAACGAAAAGTAGAAATCTTTGACTATCACATGATAATAAGTAATTTATCTCATAAACCTTTTTGAGATACATATATCAAAGGCAGATGTGCAGTGCATGGACCAGAGAACATCTTAATTTATAGTAGCGTTGCCTACTTTGGTGCTGGAGCAGCAGTGGCCAGGCAGCTGCAACCCTTGAGACAAGCCCAGGAAAGTATCATTTCTGTAGTATTTGGTTTAATTGTATTGTCAATATATATCAATACACCTGAACCTGAAAATATTTCATCTGTACTTGTTCCAGCGCCATTGAGTTGTTTTGCAACCCATCCTTTTTATGTTACTATGCATGTTTTTCCACGCATCCTTCATGAAATGCCAGTTTAAATCCCATTCTCCTTCATACACCTCCTGCTCGGCTTTACGTCCCGGAGCATCTGGGAGCTGGCAGGCACACACCTCCCCCAGGGAAGCCCCACCACACAGCTTGAACCCAGTTCATGCGTTGCCACAGAAGTTACGAAGATTTTGTCTTGCTTTTAGCACAGAATTTTAAGTTCAGGAAACACAATGCACTGAGGTCTTAAACGTTCAGGTTTACTCTGCACCTCAGCGTGTTCCCTGGGTTGTGTTAAGGCCAGCTGAGAGAAGTGTCAGGTTTTCTCCAGACCGACTGCCCTTTCTGTCACTATCCGCTGACACTGGCAAACTTCTGTGGAAGCAATCTGCGTTTCTTGGGCACTCTGCCGCCTCCACCGCCTCACACACCAGCTGAACACAGAGCGACACCCCGTCAGCCAAGCATCGCATCACGACCGCCCCTGCAGCACATCGTGATGGCCTCTGCAGCACCTGCTGACGCCTCAGCTGAGCCTCCTCCTGTCCCCGCAGGCCTCCAGGAGGCTGCTGCAGGGCCATGCATTAAATTTGGGTGGATTTGCAGAAATGACAGCAGGGCTACTCAATGCATGTGAGAGACAGTGGGAAACCTGACTGACAATATTGGCTCTCGGTCCCGAGTAGCAGCAAGGGGGCTGAGACAGCGAGGGATGGGTTTCCGGTCAGCTGTTCCAGTTTCTTTATTTCTTTCATGTTAGTGAATGCTGTTTCTCTTTTTCCTGTTTCATATAGAGGGTAAATAAGTTAGTGCTAATTAAGACAAACAGCATGATATTTATGAATACATAAATAATGAAAAATAATGCATTTTTCAGTCAATGTTAATTGAACAAGTATCATAAATATAGATAATATACCTACTTGAATAATTTAGAAATGCCTATTATTGTCATTAGTAACAATCAAGGTGTTTGTCTATGAATATTCATATAGTATCATTAAGATATAATGCCAAATAATGAACACGTTAGACATGAGGGGTGACCTCATGGCTCCCTACACCTTCCTGCGGAAGGGACATGGAGGGGGAGGTGCTGAGCTCTCCTCCCTGGGATCCAGGGACAGGACGCCCAGGAATGGTTCAAAGCTGTGCCGGGGGAGGTTCACAGTGGACACCAGGAAGCATTTCTTTACTGAGAGAGCGGCCAAACACTAGAGGAGGCTTCCTGGAGAGGTGGCGGATGCCCCAAGCCTGTCAGCGTTGAAGAGGCGTTTGGACAAGGCCTTTAATAACATGTTTTAACTTTTGGTCAGCCCTGAAGTGGTCAGGCAGTTGGACTAGATGGCCATTGTAGGTCCCTTCCAGCTGAAAATTATTGTATTGTATTGTATTGCATTCTATTCTATTCTATTCTATCCTATCCTATCCTATTCCGTTCCGTTCCGTTCCGTTCCGTTCCGTTCCGTTCCGTTCCGTTCCGTTCCGTTCCGTTCCGTTCCGTTCCGTTCCATTCTGTTCCATTCCATTTTGTTACATTCTGTTCTGTTCTGTTCTGTTCTAACAAGGTAACACTTTCTGTCGACATGGGGATAGCAGTGGATATTGTTTACCCGGACTTCAATAAAATATTCAACACCATTTCCCAGAGCCTTCTCGTGGACAAACCAGCAAGACACAGGTGGGATGGCTGGTCTCCAAGATGGGTAGGAAGTTCGCTAATAGTCCACACCCAGAGCATAACGATCAATGGGTTTTACTCAGGCTGGCAGCCTGTCATAAGTGGGGTCCCCCAGGGATCTATACTGGCCCCCATGCTGTTTAACACCTTCATAAACGATCTGGATGATGGGATTGAAAGCACTCTCACCAAGTTTGCTGACACTAAAATGGGTGGTGTGGTTGACACGTCAGAAGGGAGAGCCATCTCACAGAGAGACCTGGACAGGTTGGAAAAGTGGGCTAGCAAGAACAGTGTGAATGCACCTGGGATGGAATAACCCAAGAGCACAGTAGAGGCTAGGATCTATGTGACTGGGGAGCAGCCTTGCTGAAAGGGACCTGGAGGACCTGCTGGGCAGCAAGCTGAACACGGGTCAGCAGGGCGCTGCTGCAGCAACAAAGGCAAATCGTATCCTGGGTTTCATCCACAGCATTACTAGCAGACAGACATGTGATCGTCCCACTCAGTGCTTGTCAGGCCGCACCTGCAGTATTGTGTCCAGTTCTGGTCCCCACAATGCAAGAAAGAGGCAGACAGACTGGAGAGGGTCCAAAGGAGGACTATGAAGATGATCAAAGGGCTGGAGAACCTGCCCTATGAGGAAAGACTGAAGGAGGAGAGGAGAAGGCTCAGGGGGGACCTCATCACAGCATTCCAGTACTTAAGAGTGGCTCCAAAGAGGACGAAGGCTCTCTCTTCACAAGGAGCCCCATGGAGAAGACAAGGGGTGACAGGTATAAGTCGCACCAGGAGAGGTTTCATCTCAATATAAGAGAGAATTTTTCTACACTGAGAACAATCATTCAGTGGAACAGCCCCCCCAGGGATGTGGTGGAGTCTCCGTCACTGGACATTTTTCAACATGCAGACAGACAGGGTGCTAGAAAATCTCATCTAGGCTCCCGTTCCCATGAGAGGTTGGAGCAGATGATCTTTTGAGGTCCCTTCCAACCTGTGCTGCTCTATGATTCTGTGATGATTTGTAAGCTGTCCAAGTCTTAAATCCCTCCCCTGTTTTGCCAGGCAAATGATGATGAATCTTAAGGAGACCTAAAGCTGAAAGACGGCATAGAGAGCTCAAAGACTTCTTTACATTGTGACCTTTTCCATAATCCAGTATTTCATAACCCTTTTATCTGCTCTTGCTAGTAGAAGTTAAACCATTAAAGACAACTGGCCTTTCTTGCATACTCAGCACTGACAGATGTGCCAGTGAATGTATTTCTGCTATATGGTAATTTGGGGTTTGCTTCTTTAACGGACAGATTGATGATATCCATTTGCTACCTAGAGAAAAGGGAACAGTAGTGATACCACTTCCTTTGAAGTAAGAGTTTTAGACGGTGTAACTTTTGTCATATGTAGTGTTCTTGAAGTTTGACTTCTACTTATGATAAACATATATAATAAAGCACAGGAGTCACAGCAAATCTGCTCTTTGGTTTCATGTATTTGAGAGCAGGAAAAATGGATTCACGTGAGGAGGTTATGCCAAAACAGAAATAAGTCAGGGCAGCCAGCCAGAAGTTGATGAATTTGTCATCTGGCACAAGAGTCCAAAGCTGAAGTACTTCTGCATTTTGGGGGGTGAGAAATAATTTGTCTTCCTGAATTTTGGTGATTTCAAACTGAGAAGCTGTTTCTTAAGTGAGGAGTGAAAGCATCAAATTATTTGCTTCAATGATGAAAGGTTGCCCAGAAATCCAATCAGAGATCTTTTCAGCAGATGATCTGGAAATAACTCAAAAGAAGAGATGTCAGCTTGTCCCCCTGCAGTGTTTTTCAACATCCCTATTTGACATTGAAGGACTTGTAGAAGTTCTTCTTTTTGCGGTTGTCCCTGAAACAACCAGAGTTCATTTTCAAATACAAACAGTTTTCACATGTCAGGCAAGAGCTTTAACAGTGTTTGCAGCTCCATATTAAGTTCACCCAAATAAAACAAGATATAACGCAGAAATGCGCTGTCTAAAATCCATGACGGTTTGTTAGTTCAGAGTATTTTGTGTTTGTCTTTAATGAATAGTTTTATGCATGTAACAGTTTTTAAAATAAATAATTTACTTCATGAGAGTTGTTACACGGTGCAGCGAAACACCACTTTACAGGAGCTTTTCCATAAGGTTTTTGGATTGTCTCTGCATGCATATGAATACACCTGACAATTTCCTCAACAATTTTTATAATGCAGCATACACTCAGCTGTTTCCATATTAGCAATTCACAATGGAATAGTGCAGTCAACTATACAAACTTCAAGAAAACAAGTGTAGCTCTACAAAATTCCACATTTTCTTTACCACATTTTCACAGCAACTTGGATCCAGTGCAGCCCCCAGCCCTGGGCAACCCTGAGATGTGCTTCGCTGGGCCTCCTCAAATCTGAAGGAGATTTCCTCAGGTGCTCATGATGCTTCCCACCCATGCGATGTCTAGGTATTGCAAATGAATTTGGCATGGCCTCCTCAGCTATCAAGAATATTGTATTACAGAATCACAGAATCACAGAATGGTCAGGGTTGGAAGGGACCTCAGGAGATCATCTCGTCCAACCCCCCTGACCGAGCAGGGTCACCTACAGCAGTTGCACAGGACGGTGCCAGTGCTCTGCCACCCTCAAAGGAAAGAAGTTCCTCCTCATGTTAAGATAGAACTTCCTACATTCAGGTTTGTGCCCGTTACCTCTTGTCCTGTCAGTGGCCACCACTGAAAAAAGACTGTTCCCATCCCCCTGGGACCCTCCCTTTAAGTATTTGTAAGCATTAATAAGATCACCCCTCAGTCTTCTTTTCTCTAGACTAAAGAGACCCAAGTCCCACAGTCTTTCCTCATAAGAGAGATGTTCCAATCCCCTAATCATCTTCGTTGCCCTTTGCTGGACCCTCTCCAGCAGTTCCCTGTCCTTCTTGAACCAGGGAGCCCAGAACTGGACACAGTGCTCCCAATGTGGCCTCACCAGGGCAGAGTAGAGGGGGAGGATGACCACTCTCGACCTGCTGGCCACACTCTGCTTGACGCACCCCAGGACGCCATACACCTTCTTGGCCGCCAGGGCACATTGCTGACTCATGGTCATCCTGTTGTCCACCAGGACTCCCAGGTCCCTCTCCACAGAGCTGCTCTCCAGGAGGTCAGCCCCCAACCTGTACTGGTGCATGGGGTTATTCCTCCCCAGGTGCAGTACCCTACACTTGCCCTTGTTGAATTTCATCAGGTTTCTCTCTGCCCAACTCTCCAGCCTGTCCAGGTCACGCTGTATGGCGGCACAGCCTTCTGGCGTGTCAGCCACTCCTCCCAGTTTTGTGTCATCAGCAAACTTGCTAAGGGTACACTCTATCCCTTCATCCAGATCATTGATGAATATATTGAACAGGACTGGACCCAGTACTGACCCCTGAGGGACACCACTCCTTACTGACCTCCAACTAGACCCTGCCCCACTAACCACAACCCTCTGAGCTCTATCCGTTAGCCACTGTTCAATCCACCCCACTGTCCATTCATCCAACCCACGCTTCCTAAGCTTGCCTGCTAGGATGATGTGGGAGACAGTGTCGAAAGCCTTGCCAAAGTCAAGGTAGACAACACCCACTGCCCTCCCTTCATCCACCCACCCAGTCACACCATCATCGAAGGCTATCAGATGACTTCCCCTTGGTGAATCCATGTTGACTACATCTGATAACCTTCTTTTCCTCCAGATCCTTTGAGATGACACCCAGAACAAGCTGTTCCATCATCTTTAGCTCATCTGCATCTAGGAATACGCAGTGCCTTAGCACCATTGCACCACCACCCCCTGAATTGCTGCCAGAGCTGGTCCTGAGGGTACCTGCTCCGGCAGCTGCATCTGGTCACAAGCCCCCAAACCCCGTAGGAACTGGCCCTCGTATTTTCTTAACATCTTTTTCTGAAGTTTGATTGTAGCTCAATGTAACATTAAAAACAGCAGGACAGCTGCAGCACTGATTTAATCCAGATCTGGTCATTTAATACAGGCCCGCAGCCTCTGTCACACCGTAGCCCACTGGGACACCACAGTCTGGAGCAGGCTGCAAGTGCTGGGTGGAGACCAAACACCCCTCTGCCCAGCAGCCATAGCAATTAGTGGACTTTTAGTACTGCATTTGCTTTGTCAATCTTGTTTAAATTTCTATCGCAAGGAATGGATGTTCTTTGTGAACAAATGTTACCGTTTGCGACTTTTAAAATAAATAATCATACCTAATTTATATCTTCTGCTTGTGGGATAGAGCGTAGACATGCTCTGGCACTGAAAGATGCTCAAGCACACAGAAAGACATGAAATATTTCCAGTGCAGTCACAAGAGGTATATTTTGTAACAGTTTGAGCAATGTTATTTCCTAATAAGACCCTATTTATGCCTTGAAAATTTTAAAATCATGGTACAACTAACCACAGAGAATAGGATAAAATGTCTGTTTTTTTAATGAAAACAGTCTACTGAGAGATTGAATTCTCAATTGATGGAAGAAGACCAACTGACCATAACTGACTGACCGAGGGCTGCTGGACAAAACGTTTCTCCCAAAGCCAGACAATCCCTGCCGAAGGTGAGGCAGCACCTCTGCTGTCACTGGAGTCACAGTGGGAGGGAACATTCAGGTGGGGGGAAGGTCCCAAATGTGGAAAGTGTGGTGGCAGGATGGACACTGCCTCCTTTGCATCCCAAAGAGAAAGAAATCAGGCAAGGGGAGAAGGAGACCTGCTTGGCTGAGCAGGGACCTTCTGAAAAGGCTCAGGTGGAAGAAGGGAGTTTACAATAGGTGGAAGAAGGGGCTGACGAATGGCATCCTGGGGTGCATCAAGAAGAGTGTGGCCAGCAGGTCGAGGGAGGTCATCCTCCCCCTCTACTCTGCCCTGGTGAGACCGCATCTGGAGTACTGTGTCCAGTTCTGGGCTCCCCAGTTCAAGAAAGACAGGGAACTGCTTGAGAGGGTCCAGCAAAGGGCAACAAAGATGATTAGGGGACTGGAGCACCTTTCTTATGAGGAAAGGCTGAGGGACTTGGGTCTCTTTAGTCTAGAGAAAAGAAGATTGAGGGGGGATCTTATTAATACATACAAATACTTAATGGGAGGATGCCAGGGGGATGGGAGCAGTCTTTTTTCAGTGGCGCCCAGTGATAGGACGAGGGGTAATGGGCATAAACTTGAACATAGGAAGTTCCATCTTAACATGAGAAGGAACTTCTTTACTTTGAGGGTAGTGGAGCACTGGAACAGGCTGCCCAGAGAGGTGGTGGAGTCTCCCACTCTGGAGACATTCAAAACCCGCCTGGACGCTGTCCTGTGTAACGTGCTGTAGGTGACCCTGCTCTGGCAGGAGGGTTGGACTAGATGATCTCCAGAGGTCCCTTCCAACCCTAACAATTCTGTGAATTCTGTGAATATCTGGGCTTCCATAAAATTCAAGGGTATACAGGACTGGGCAGAGGATCCTCTGGGTGGTGCTGGTAATAACGAAATGTAAGTAACCCTGAAAAGCTGCCACCCCCTGCAGCAGCGGCTGACACACACTAGGTCAACATCTTCAAAAACTCAGACATGATATGCCTTTAATAATTGTTTCTGTGAGCAAGTACATTAAAAGAAGAAACTGTATGCTCTTTAAATACTTTTACTGGTGTATTATTCTTTTATACAAAGCCACATTTGTTTAAAGATTATATGTATGTGTGTGTATATTTAGGTATAATACATTAACGTTCTTTATCAGTCTTATGCACACGTAGTGTGACATCTTGTAAAATGTTACACCGCTGACTGCAAACGCGAAATTTCGCTGCGCTTAAATACATGCTGAACACCCCCAGAGCAGTGGGACTCCGTCCAGTGCCGGTTTGCCCCTAAAGACAGAAAGGGCAGCTGTTGGAGTGC
>NW_009661375.1:41186-49261 GCF_000708025.1 Charadrius vociferus | reverse complement strand
TTTATATTATACGACAGCTTACAGAATGGGAATGACTGTTCTTTAGGGACTTTTTCCCCACATATATGGAAACAATTCAAGGAAGGGTAGGAGGAATAAGAACCATCGTTATAGTTTTCTACAGCCCCCGATAATGAAAAGACCGTCAAGATACAACTACAAAATGACTACTCCATATATGCAAATAAGAGAACGGTTGAGGGTTTTTTGAGATGGTTATGAGAAACTGCATGCTTGAAACACACCCATCCATGTACTTGATTTCCTATGCTGTAGATCCATGCCTCAAGCACTATTAAAATTCATTAAACTTTGGCACTGTTGGTCTTCTGAGCATTTCTAAAGACTCAGCAACAGCCAGGAAAAGAAGGAAAATAATGACAATATTGTAAAAGGGCACACCTCCATTCGTCACTGTCTCACATTCCCATCAGGGTGTAGCACACAAGACAGTCTCCAGGAGTTCCCATCACAATTACTGAACTCAGCAATTAGGACAAATGAGAAGTAGAATCATATCCAGCAGTCTTGCTAAAATTGAATAAAGGATGATGAACAAGTATATACACAGGGTACGATTTAAACAGTCACATTCCATCTGTCAAGGACACAGTGAAAAATGATTGCATAGCTCAATAGAAAAATCTAAATATGTATGGAAGAAAATCAAAATATTCAGGACTCAGATAGCAAAAGACAACTGCTGTTTCTTTATCAAAAAGAATATTAAGTTTGTGTTTTGTTGTTTGTTTTTTTTTCAAGAAAAGCCATTTGATTGAAACAGAAATCTTCTGCAACCTAAGGAGTGGGAATGCATGTATGAGGGGAAAGCAGGCAGTGTGGGACAAGGCCTGAAAGACAAGACTCCAAGTGCTGCCACAAACCCTGAGAGGACAAAGAAGTGGAAAACCCCCGAGGGAAGGTGGACTGATGAGTCATACTGAGATAAGATGTTAAAAAGAGGAGCAGAACGGGGATGTAATAAAGTTGTACAATGAAGGCTGATTGCTGTTAAAGTGCCTTAAAGTTAAAGGTACTTAAGGTGCCTTTTGTTTGTTACTAACCAATCAGGGGTTAGCGAACAGGCGATGTTTAGCTTAAAGAACCGATCTGTTTCAAACACGCAGCTAATGAAAACATATATAAACTTGTGGTTGTGTACAATAAATTGACATTTTGCTTGCATCAAGCTGTGTCCCGTCTCTCAATCGCGGCAAGGCAGTGATCTTCACTTAGGAAGACCACAGTAGGAACCACTAGCACTCCAAAATCAGATCTCCAGCAGTCCATCTCCAGTAAAACAGAAAAATTAAAGGGTGAGAATGGAGATAAACTGTCCTCTGGTCCAGTTCTGGCTGGCTGCAGCTTAGATATGATTTCCCATAAGAGAACTTGCAACTCCCAGAATGGAGATGATACAAAATATTGCAGGTGTGTGGAGCTGAGCTGTGTACAAATTGCACAGCAAGAAGCTGGCTGCTCACACTCCCATTTCTCCCAGTGGCTCCCAGCCCAGGAATCGGGAAGCTGAAAGGAGTCACGTGCGCTGGGCAAGGCACCACGACCATCGTCCGCACAGGCACGGCAGCAGAACCCTTGCAGAGACCGCCTGGCCCGTAACACGGGCACATCCCTACTGCAGGGGCGAGCAAAACTGCCCAGGTGACTGCGGGACTGCAGCACACAACTTTCTCATCACAGAGTGAGAATTTACCAGATTGGCCCAGATTAAATGCCATATTACAGAATATCCTGGCATGCAGACTTGACTCGAGTACACCAGAACTCGGACAACTGTCTGTTCCCATTAGTCATTTGTTCCATTGCCTAGCTTCTACCAGCTTCGTTTGGTGCTCTTGGTTTTGTGTCAGAAAAGGCTGCAAGTATTTGATCCATAACCAACCTCTTCACGTTTTCCAGTCATTTTCAAAAGTCATCTGGTGAAATTTTCTGCAAAGCTACTGAAATGATCAATTTGATCCCTTCTAAAGCACAGGAGCAGCAGAACTGTACTCAACAGCATCATGCTCAATAGCAACTCACTTTGTGTCACTGTGCAAAAGCTCATACTGTGGCACAGGCATCACAGCAAAAAGTAGCTTCCCAATTTCCCTCACTCCCGATTCACATTAGGAAAAGGTTTAGACTTTAGGGAAAAAGACAAGTACCCAATATCCTGAAGACGAACTATGTCCAGATAAAATCAGAGTCTGCTTCTCACTCACTCCCTGATCCTTGCAGGAAGCAATCAAAACCTGCTGGAGCTGCCAGTGTGAGGGCCCCATAAGCACTCCTCCTTCTCGCCCAGCCGGCTGGTCCAAGGTTGGCTTCATCATTGACAAGTTATTGTGCAGAAAGCTACGAGCGAGAACTGCGCTCCATCCCTTGGGAGCGTCTTTTAAGCAGAGGCTTTTCTGCTTGGAACTGCCCTGCAGGAAATAAAATCCCTGGTTTTGCCATTCTCTCTGAAATCACCCCACACCAAAAAAAAAACTGATGGTGAAAATGTGATGAGTTTATTCTACCAAAATTCTAAGCACAGAACTCTGTAATATTTGAAGACAGGTGCAGAAAAAGTGAAATAATTGGGTGCCTTATATTTACATCTCACTCTTGTTTTCAAGACAATTTCTTTTTGTTTTATAGAATCATAGAACGGTTTGGGCAGAGTCCACCCTCTGCCCTGGGCAGGGACACCTCCCCCCAGCCCAGGTTGCTCCAAGCCCCGTCCAACCTGGCCTTGAACACCTCCAGGGATGGAGCAGCCACAGCTTCTCTGGCCAACCCGCACCAGGGGCTCACCACCCTCACGGGAAAGAATTTCTTTTTAACATATAATCTAAATCTCCCCTCTGTCAGTGTAAAACAACTGCCCCTTGTCCTACCACTGCAGGCCCTGGTAAAAAGTCTTCCTTTGTCGTTATTGTAAATCCCCTTTATACACTGAAAGGCCACTGTAAGGTCTCCCTGGAGCCTTCCCCAGGCTGAATAACCCCAACTCTCTCAGCCTGTCTTCACAGGAGATGTGCTTCAGCCCTCTGACCACTCTTGTGACCCTCCTCTGGACTTGCTCTAACAGCACCATGTCTTTCTTGTGTTGGGGACCCCAGAGCAGGACACAGCATTCCAGGTGGAGTCTAATTTCTAATTCCCTAAAAGACTCCTTTGTATCTCTTTTCCAAAAAAATCTTTACCAGTAGTCTCCAGTTAAATGGGTCTTACTGTTCTTAGGAGCTTCTGATAGCAGAACTATGGTGGTGTGGTTTAGCTCCAGCGGGCAACAAAGAACCAGGTGGTCTTTGGCTCACTCACCCCCAGTGGTGGGATGGGGGGAGAATCAGAAGGAAAAATTCATGGGTTGAGATAAAGTCAGTTTAACAGAACAGTAAAGGAAAGAGGAAAACAAGAACAACGTCACTGATGAAGGAATGTACTAATACAACAACTGTACCACGGCTCACCGACTGGACCCGGGAAGCCCCCAGACCCGTCCCAAGTAGGGAATCCTGCCCTCCCCCCACCCTGGCCAGCTCCCCAGCCATAGACTGGGCATGGTGTCCCATGGCATCCAATACCCCCAATGGCAATTGTCAAACCCTTCCCAAAATCCCTTTTTTTCTGCTCCGCAGTGGATGGAAATTGCAGCTGCTTTTACTGACGGTGCCTCCTTCTTTCCCTTGCGCTTTCTGAGAGCAAAGCCCAAAGCTGTTGGCGCACTGCAGTGGGCTACAGAGGCCACGTTCTGCTGTATGTGTGCTCTAACCTGCACTACGGTACTGACATACCTGCTGCATTTCTGACACCACCACATTTCTTCAAGTTACATTCTTAATTCACTGTAATAAATTTGCTTGGTAGTTTTTGCATATTTACAGCATCCAGAACATAAATACAGCGAGTAACATACTGCATTTTTCACACAGAAAAGTTCATGACTGCTTACTTTAAGTGAAAAACTCATGCAGCCATGACAGCACTACCATAATGCTTGAGAAAGTAATTAATTGAGAGCAAATTCTGAAACAGCCACAACAGTATATCTTGTTTAGACTTTAGTAGTATGTAGGTTCTTCAGATTTAACTTTGTTGCTCCTGTGTTTGTATTTCTGGAAGATATTATTAGTCAGACATAATTATTTTCTAATTCAAAGACATCAGTAAACAAAGAATCTAGCACTTCTCTCCAAAGTTGGTTCCAGTGCTTAATTATGCTCGGTATTAAATTCACAGACAAATAAGGTATATAAATCTGTGTGAGCGAAGCTGAGAGCCTCTGAGCTTTTGGCACGTTCCCTCCCTGGGTTGGGTTGCTGCTGTCAACCCAGGTGGCTGCATGCCGTCCCTTCACAGGGGTACAGAATTTGGTCTCTATGTTTGATATCGTTCCACCAGAGGTAATTCAAACCTACTCTGACTGGCTTGTAAATACAAGACACTATTGCACTATCACAACTTTTCACATTTGCCGTATTCACCAAGACACAGTGTGGAAATAAATCAATAAAACGTTCTCACCACCCTGTTGGCAACCTGTTCTGCACTGAATTTCTGAATAGCTGCCGAACCGCAATTCACCTGACACAAGACACTCTAGCATAAACAATACCCCTCCAAAATAGTCACACCTTGTTCGCACAGCGCTGGTCACAGAAAACCCAAAAGCTCATGCAAAACAAATTCTTCGCTGGGAATGTCGTTGAAGTGGAGACTCGTCAGAATAAATCAAGGAATCTTAGTTTTATTTTTCACCCCATTCTGTTCAATGTAAATACATTAATGAAATCAGTGCAGGACGCTTTATGTAAATAAAACTGATAATCCAGACTCAGTGCACTCCATAATCCTGTTTAAACTACATCATCTTCTATTACTTTAAATGTATATACTTTCAAAGGAATACAGCTAATTCTTTGTGAAAATTACAGTTGAAGCTAGCACTATTTAATGATACTCTGAATATAACATCACCCAGTGGGAAGCATTTTTATTGGCCCAGATTACTCAATAGAACAAGTAACCAGGTCTCTAATTAATCACTGTTGAGCTGTTACCTAACAGTTTCTCAGAGAGATATTTATACTCTGCATGTAACCCTGAAATTGTTATGCAAATTTCTCCATTTGTAGGAGTAAAATTAGTACTAGCAGCACTATCTGCTACCAGCAGAAGGTTTAAACAGGATTTGGTGAGGCCACTTATGTTATATGTGATTCAAATTGACTTCTGTACTGACAGTCATGGCATGAGCACTTCCTGTTATAAGGAATTTATTTTTATTATACATATTATACTTCCAGTCCCTAAAGGGGGCCTAAAGGAGAGCTGGGGAGGGACTTTTTACTGGGGCATGGAGTGATAGGACGAGGGGGAATGGCTTCAAACTGGAAGAGGGCAGGTTTAGATTAAACATTAGGAAGAAGTTTTTCCCTGTGAGGGTGGTGAGGCACTGGCACAGGTTGCCCAGAGAGGTTGTTGAGGCCCCATCCCTGGAGGTGTTCAAGGCCAGGCTGGAGGTGGCCGTGGGCACCCTGGGCTGGGGGGAGGTGTCCCTGCCCATGGCAGGGGGGTTGGAACTCGATAATCTTCAAGGTCCCTTCAAAACTAAACCATTCTATGATTCTATGATTATTTTTATTATACATTATATATAGATTCTATGTAATACACATGTAAATAATGTGTATATAATATAATACAATATAATTATCTTTATAATAATACAATGATACTTATAATGGATTCGATAAATTATCTATACTAATTATCACTGTTTATTATAGAAATACAGCTCAGCCATATGCTTTCTGGATCTTTTGGGGGGTTGGAACTCAATGATCTTCAAGGTCCCTTCCAACCTAAACCATTCTATGATTCTATCGTTCTATGATCTTTGCTGGGTAGGGGCTTATACTCAGCAGACCAAGTCTCAATGAAGGCTCAATGACCTCTGGAGATCACTCCTGCCTCTCTGTCTATGGTACCTGTTTCTCAGGAGTAACATTTTCCTGCCAATCATTTCCTGCCAATTTTTTGGTTTTCAGCCTGTTGGTAGAGTCAATGTGACTGCATCAAATTAAGCCCCACAACAGAGGTCATTGCAAGATCAGGTCTGGAAAAGAGCCTGCACAAGAAAGCATCAAGTTCCTTTAAAAGTACGAGAGATTTATTAGGATTTCAAGTGTACATGGAAGAAAAGGTGGGAAAGTCTTCAGAATAAACTTAAACATGAATTAAAGCAGAATATTCCATTTCAAAAATTAAGAAAGCACAGATTTATGGCCAGAATGTTGAGAAAAAAGAACATTTCGGGTTCATCAACTGCAATAATTTAATGGGGATGGCTCTGTGTCAGTTTGCAGAGTTGTCTTATGACTAATTACCATTCTGACCTCTTTTGGTAAAAAGCAGGTACTATATGGGAAACTTTTACAGAAATGGATACAGAAACATGATTTAAGGTCCAGAATATCTGATTTTGATCACATGAAAATGTCTGTTTTAAAATGTTGGGATGAAATTTTCCAGGGAGAGGAGGGAGAGCTCCTGATCAACGACTGAACTGAGTGATCTACTGAAATGAAAGATCTTTGCATTACACCTCTCTGCTCCTTCTTCATACTCCTGACTGTTCATAGGCTGCACTGCTGTGCACTAGGGTTAGTTCATGCAGCACTTTTTTTACATTAAATATGAGCTAGGAAAAAAGGTCTACAGAGTGCTTTATTAAGATTTTAAGATTAAAAAGGCACCCTAGGAGTATGTGAAGACTCTGACAGCAACCTAATAAAATGTGACATAGCATGGCTTTGCAGTAACGTCTAGGGATCAGTCTGCACACTTCTACGCCATAGTTTCATTATTTATTACTGCTGTCTTTTACAAAATCTTGGAAGAGACACAGAATTACAGGAACTAAGAAGCAGGTTTGCCCTTCAGGTCTCAGCTGAAAGAAACCGAGTTGAAACCGAGTTTTGTTTCCTACCAGCCAACCATCAGTCCCTCAAGGACCCTCATTAGTTTCTCGTGAAGTTCCTCCTGTTTGGACTCCCAGAAGGATTTTAAAACTCAGCATCAAGTGCTTGCATCCTTTTTCTCAGGTGTTGGCTCTTTCCCAAAACTTTAACAGATTTGTGAGACACAGTTTCCCTCTCCAGGAAGCTTTGCTGCCTCCACTGCTTTAGATCCTGTTCATCCTTGTGTCTGCCTGTTTCATTATTTATTATAAGCCCTACTACACGGAAGTTAGACTGTCATACATAGACCCTCCACTCACAAAGAAAAATTTAAAATGAACGTGACAAAATACCTGGATCTCTGTTGTCTTTTGGTACTAGGAGAATTCCACATGGTACGTTACACACCAAAGTCTGCAAGATCTACTATTTCATAACCCGCTTCATCTGGAGAGGACCATCTCCTTCCTCTGATGGCTTTAGTATTCCCAAAACCTACACCCGTAGGATAACACTGCATTTTTCCCTGCTGTTTCCAAAAGTGCTTAAGCCGGTCCAATTGGCACCAACGCCTCAGGAGAAAGGAGACCTTTCCTTATGCTACACTCGCAGGATCATAGCTCCTGGCTTAGTCTCTTCAAAATGTTCTTTTGCAAGAACCTCATTTCCTTCCCCATCTGTCCCTGCTGCCTTTAATCCGGCCAGGCTAACTAAAAGCCCAGCAACTCCTGGCAGCGCTAGCGCACTCGTTGTACCGCGCCAAAGCACTGCCTCCTGCGGAGCCCACACCAACCGCTGCAGCTGAAGAGCAGAGCGCTGGTGGCGCACAGCGCTGGCGGCGGTGCCGCTTGTACCAGCCAGGCTCCCCTGCTGTCCCTCACCCGTCTGCCCTTCCTCAGCGCCTGGTGCTCATCAGCGGTTCGGAGCAAAGACAGCCGTGCTCCTTTTCCCTCCCTGTCTCCTTTCACAGTGTGACGAGGCTGAGTTTCAGGGATTACAGGTAATTAACATTGGGCAGAACCGCACACAGCGGTGCTCCAGAGAGGGGCAACACAAATCTCAGTTCTTTCAAAGGTTTGCAATCAAGTTATCTTCCTGTAGCTTTGCTGAGAGATACTAAAT
>NW_009661375.1:8776-41144 GCF_000708025.1 Charadrius vociferus | reverse complement strand
TCCCTACAAAATACACCAAGTTCATGCAAAATATGCCAATTCTTCGACATCTATACTGTGGTGACAACTTGTCATTTTACAGTTTTGGTTTTTTGTTTGAGTGCTGTTTTATTTTTTTTGCCAAAAGTATCTGTTCAGGGAAAATAAAAGCTGCTTGAGGGAAAGTACCAGACTTGATGATTCCTGCCAAATATTTCGGATGGATTTTAAAGTAGTTAGAAAAAATCTTTAAAACTGTCAAAAGGAAGAGTTGAGAAAAGAAGAGGGATCATTGTCACTTTTTATAACCTCCCCAAAAAGTGCAGGTTACAAATGAAATGAAGATTCAATTCATCCAAGCTCGTTTTTCCCCCAGTATCCCTAAGATAGGTGAGTTTCATTATAAACTGGGAGAAGCAAACTTTTCAGGAACAGAAAAAAAAAGAAACATTAAAAAAACATGCACTCTTTCTCAGACGACAGAAGAACCCTCCCTGTTCATTTCTAAGTCATACCTTTAGGACATTTCACAAGAAAGATTTTAAACCCTCCCACCCAGGGACAGCTTTTAGACTGGGACAGCAGCATCCCACCCCCCCCACTCCCCCCGAGCTTACCGTTGTAAATTCTTTCTGAGCTTTTTGCTTTTTGCTGAACAGGGAGCGTTGCAGCAGATGCGCCAGCGCTGCGCCCCGGACAGCAGCCACAGGGGCAGGGCACACGCCAGACGAGGCAGCGCCAGTGGAGGGGTGAGCGCCAGCCCCAGAGCCCCGCTGCCACCAGCGCCCCTGCTTACGTGGTTCCCTTCCTCGCCCACCCGCCAGCAGGTACCGCTTGCAGCATGGTATGCACTGAACCGCGGTGCCATATGCTCAGTACTCCCAACGAGAGGGTACTCTGGAGGCTGAGCAGAGTCCATACCATTCATCTGGCTAACAGCAGGTGGGTACTGCTGTCTCAGGTGCCATACGGATTGGCAGCAATTCATCCCAGTACCTTCCGTGAGGCGAACGCAACTGCAGATGCCCAGCCGCAGGCTGCAACCGCATGCCTGGACCAAGGAGAGCATCGACTCTCATGGATACACTGCAACAACAAACAGGGTGTCTCATACCCACGTCTCCCTCTGTTCTGCTTTCTCTACTCGTGGTCTCACCGTTCAGAGCAATGCCAGCGCTGTGCCTGCCCAGCGGCACGCAGCACCTTGCACTGCGCCAGGCGCGCTGCTCTTGAGCAGCAGAAGGGGCTGCGCTCACCACGGAGTGCAAACCGCAACGCTTCCTACCAGCTCCGCGGCCAGCGATAATTCGATTCAGATTGTAAGACGGGGGTTGGCATCTTTCCATGACTGCCCACCTGCACAGTTTATGGAAGTGTGTGTGACAGCAGATGAGAGAAAAAAGGTACAAAAAAGAAAAATCTCTCCTTCAGTACTTTCCTCTTTTCCAGTTTGCATGGCAGTCCCACAGTGCACTCTGCCAGTTGTTGGGCTGCTGACGTTCACCCCAGCTTGCTCTTGGCTGTGCAAAGCCACCCAGCAGCTTGAGGTCTCCTGGCAATTAGAAGGGCTTGTTGGGCAGTGCTTGGAGGTCATGGGGAGCACTGGTGGCAGAGACCAGGTGGGGATCATCTGCCTAGCTGGGCTAACCTGGGACCAGCCAGGCAGAGCATCCTACCAGGCAAGCTGCTGCCCACCAGGAGGGCTGCGGTGGCTGAGCCCCATGCTCCTGGGGGGAGGAAGGTGCAAGGCCCCCCCGTGCAGGGTGTGCTCTGGTGGAGTCACTCTGGAGCTGGTGGAGGAGCGGCAGGAGGGAGTCAGCAGGTTAGACTACATTAGGGAGGGGGAGCAAAACGTACAGTAGTTTTGGAGCGTGCATTGAAATAACGAGGACCTGCAGTCAGAAGGTTTCTTTCAGTGGGAATCTGTGGCTCACAGCCTTTTGCTGAGGATCTCTCTTTCACTGGCAGAAAGTGGTAGGTGTGGACTAAGTACATCCCTTATCTGCTTACAGCACAACCCGGTGGCTTTCACAGACACCACAGGACTGGCATGGTGTATAGTACTTTGAGACGAGGAAGCCAAATGTGCTTAAATAAATACGCACCTGTATTTCCAGGAAAAATCATCCCTAAACATTTCTTCAGAGAAAAATACATGATTCTAGAAGATGAGTAAAATCAATATGCAGACAAGCTGTAAAAACACAAGATATTTTAATAATTGCCTCAAATATGTTTTAAAGTGAGTCGGAAAACTAAAATTCTAGCCTCATATAAAAAGTCTAAGGCTATGGACTGAAATCTTATATGAACAATGGTTTACAAGACATTTATGCTCTTTAATATAATTCTCTTAGGCTAAACTGTGTTTTAAAGGGCTGCATTTGAAGATTTGATTTGAGAGCAAAACATACCTTGATCCAGTATTTTTTTCCTCCTATCACAATATTTTATAACTGCCATAATAATTTAAAATTTTAAAAGAACTAGATTTTTTTTTTCCCACTTGTGATGATCTTTTCCCCTGAGGTTAATGCTCCTAAACAGAGAAGCATTCACTATGCTAATTTACTGTTCATTACCTTTTCCTGGTAATGATTTTATCATGAATCAAGTGTTTTAGTTTACTCTTGTTTACCAATAAATGTTAGCACTACATACATTTTAATAGCTTGACATTTCAAAAGAGCTAAGATATATTTTAAAATCTTATATGAAACACGCATAAATTTGAGCTATGCCAGAGTTAGTCGAATAGCAATAGCAAATCTTTGTTTCTTTCCATCTCCAATAAATAGGTTGGTTTCTTCACATTCTTTCATTACACTCCCTGGAAAGAATGTGAAAAATAGATGACGTGTGTAATAAAAGCCATTTGGCCCAGGACAAAGTGATAAACTGAAATTTTGCACAGGAAAAGAGAAAAAACATACGACCTCAATAGCAAGCTTGTGAGACTCAGCATATTTTTGTAGTCATGGTGGTTGAAGCAAAGGTGTGGAATCTGTAAAAGGAGGCAGAGACCTGCCTGCTTGTCACTGCTGTCGAGACCAAGCTGGCGCAGGTGCTCTGGGCAGAGCAGAGCGGGCAGCTCTGCCAGGCATCCCCCGTGCACTGGCGCTTTCCTTTAGATATCCTCTCTGTCTCCTTGGACGCTGCCACTCTTTTTCTCCCTCGCTCATTTTTATTCAGAACATCTTCTGGATCCCTAATCTATAAACTCTCACTAGTGTCGGGAAATTTCTATAGTACACCTCGAGGTGAATTAAACACAACTTTGTGCTTAAATATATACAAAAATGTTAATGAACAATGCATTGGACAGAATCCTGCTGCTGTAAGGAGCCTGCAAAGATGCATCACCAGCCGATTCCTCACACACACCTGCACCACACCAGCCCTGCGAGCATCAGCGTGAGGCACCTCAGCCTGGCCCTGGGTCCATCCCCCAGCCCAGCTCTGCTGCCCAAAGGAGGAGGCCCCTGGCACCCCCTGAGCGTTGGGGGATGGTGGCTATGAGACAATGCGGGGCTTTTACTTACCTCACCAGCAAGGTAAACTTCACACCACCCCCCCCAGGAGTCCTTTTTGCTCTGGCATTCCAGCTTCCAGCGGTTTAACTCCTTCTGCAGATAGGCCTTCTTGCCCTCCCTGCCAGATCAGTCCTGGGTCACAAATTACCACTGCTGAGCAGTTACAATTCAAATTTCCCCTACGCTAGCTGTACAGCTTGAGCTCTTTCCTCCAGATTTCTGCCAGAAAAAAGAGCTGCAACAGCAACTACCTCTTTTTATCCACTTTTAGTTTATCTCAGGAGAAAAATAATGTGATCAAGCTGGTCCTTGCAACATCTGAAAATCCATAAATCACCGTATTGCTATGAAATTTTATGTGTTCCTAAACTTTGAATTTTCATTCGGGTTTTTGGGAGACATTTTTGGTAACTATTGCCATTCAAGCATTAGCGTTAGAACCTGATTCCTCAACAGCTTCAATAAGCAAGCACCTCATATTTTTTTCAGTCAGATTCGGGATAGGTGATCAAAGCCAGAAAGTATTACTATAGCAAAGCTCAGAACAAATAGTGTTAAACATGACAGAAAATCCTATCTTGCTTAGAACCTGTTCCAGTTTTCTTACTGAATCACTCACTCAGCAAATGGTCACACTCACCATTGCCTTCAAGTGATACGTAGGACAGGAAACCAAATAGGACTGTTTAGAAAGGCTTCACAATGAACTTGCGTGGAAATCAGTTTCAGATTTTTTACTTAGTAAAGTCAGAAGTATTTCAGGACATGTGTTGAATACGTTAAACAGGCCCTAGAAACAAGTACTTATAAATGAATATATCGCAAGTAGCCAGCAAATGTTGATTGTAAGTCCCAGAGGTCACTGTTGGAATCTTTTCTCCTTTTAATGTATATAAATGACCTACACCGAGGAACTATCCATAAGCCTGCTAGATTTGCTGATGAGACAGAACTGGGAGACTGGTAAGTGCACAGCAAGCAACAAAGGAAATTGCAGGTCTGCTGCATAATTAGGCTAAGAGAAGTTTAATTCAGACTTGCAGTGGATCGCATGCCAAAATGAAAATGGGAATAAGTCTGATTAGGTTGAAGTCAAAGAGGAAGTGTCTAGTATCTTGTCTCTTAAACTAGTTACATAATTTGCAGACAGGATTAAATTTAATAAAATTAACACAATATAACAGAATGCAAATCAGATTATCTGAAATAGCAAGAGGAGCAAGAAACCCAGAAGAATTCAAGGCGGAGGTAATGCCGCCCCTCATCATATGCTCTTCTCCTGTTTGACTGGTCCAATGTGTATCTGGGTCTCATACTGGAACAGCCTGAGATGCCCCCAGTACTGGATCCAGCTGTTCAGACAGACTTGAGAGGTAAAAAAAGATAATCTCCAATTGTTGCAGAAATTGTCGAGTCATTTCGCTGACTCAAATTTTACACGAGGGATCCTCTAGGACTTTGCAAGTGTGGAAACCAACATCCACTGTTCAGAAGATCAGATGCTTCAAGCTTTAAGATTTCACTTCTTTATTCAGGATTTGGATGGTCATCATTGAGTTGTATAATCATGGATGTATGAGATAGAAAACAGCTACAAAAATCAATCACATAGTACTGCTGAGTCCACACGGAGGTTTATTTGTGTGTCACGTGGGTACTGGAATTACAAGATTTCATTCACATGCTGCATTATTTTTTAGCATATGGCAACCGTTTCCCAATCACACATTCAGGTCCTCTCTAGTAACAGGAATACAAACCATGTCTCATTTTTCACTCCATAATTTAACATGACCCAAAGCTATTCTGGATTTGAAAGGGGGGGGCGGGAGCGGTGGCAGGGATTAACCTTGAACCGTGTGTAAAAGTTGTGTGTTGTGACAACACAAGGAAAAAACCTTGACAATTGTGAAGAAAGTATACATGGAAGCACATTTATGGGTTTATGTGTATTATAAGATAGGAATAGCTTTATTTCCACATGCATATTTGTCTTCAGTAATCAATCTGGCTGAAACAGGGTCTTGAAGAATGCAATTCCACAGTTATAGATAACGTCACCAGTGAAGTACATAAGAAACACTTGCAAAGACATATATATACTGTTTTCAAATAAGACAGATCAGTTATTTCAGCTGTTAAGTCTATTAAACAATTTTACAGCCACACTGTGGTGTGTGTTTGACTTCGCAAGAGTCAGCCTTCCGCCCTTTCTCCCTGAAAGTCAGCGACAAACATGAAGCAGCAGAAGTGAACTACATCACAGCTGAAAAATACGGTGAGCTTAATCCTGACCCACTCCAGAGGCCGATGAAATTCGTAGTGACTTGCACAAGTAACCCACTGAGCCTAGCCGAGGGGAGCATGTGGGGTGTGACTCAAGTGACTCACCCACATCTCTGTGGTCTGTTGAGGCTGACGTCCCAAAGACCACCCTCAGACAGGGCAGAGCATATTCTCAAATCCAGAAAACACCTGCTTCCAACAGCCTATTTGTACCTGAAGTATGAGGTTTGCACCCAGTTACCTAGGACACAAATCCACTGGCCAATATAAACACAGATTTACAGTGACGTTTGCCGAGGAATTGTCAGTCCTTATTAAGCAAAAATTGTTTTAAAATACAGAAATATATGTGTTTCTGTTCTCCAGCATTTCACCAGCCAAAAGCTGTAACTCACATCAGCAAAATTATAAATCTCTAACAATTTATCCCTGGTGAGCGCTCTATAAATAAACTTTACAGCCTCACTAGAAATGCAGCACTAAGAACCCCACAGCGGTGCAGTTCCAGACACTGGGGATCGGGCGGTAACAGAAATGGGATCACCAGCCTCATAGAAGTGATCTCATTTCCTTGTAACTGCAGGAGCATTGTGGACAGGCATTGTTTGGTAGATCTTCCTCTCACATTGAGGTAATATTTGCATACTTACTGATATGAGCAAAATCCTCTAGTAATCTATCATTTAAAGTTCCCTTGGAAAAGATTTTTGCTTGTCAGAGCTGTAATAAAAATGCTTTTAATATCAAGTTTAGAGTAACACCTTGTGACTGACAGCAAGAAATCATAGCAATAGCATAAAGCAAAGCGGCAGACCTTGTCAGTAATCTTTTGATGAAGCATCTGTGTCAATTGCTTGAAACTTCTTGGCAAACATCGGTTTGAAAGCATACTGCATTTCTTTTGCAAAATTCACATTTCAAAACATGACATACAGCTTTGGTGTGATTCTACTAAACCAAGTAAGTTCATGGTATTTATATATGTTTGTGCATGCATGTGTCTGACAAAAACATCTTTTGCTACAGTAGCCTGATAACTTTTTTCAACAACTAAAAGAAGAAAAGTTTTTATTTATTTCAAGGGTACATTTTTTGGAAGCAGTAGGTCATAAAAATCTAAATTATTATGTGATGTATTTGGAAAAGCAACAGATTAATGGAAAATTATTTAAGACCTGTAAAATGAGAAAGCAAAAGTATAACAGAGATGATGATGGATACAGAAAAGACTGAGCTACCGAATACCTTCTTCACCTCAGTCTCCGTTAGCAAGACCCTGGCCCCAGACATCACGGGGAAAGTCTAGTGCAAGGAAGACTCACCCTTGGTGAGAAGATCAAGTCAGGGAATACTCAAGCAAATCACATACATAAACCCATGAGGCCTGATGGGATGCACCCACGAGCACTGCTAGAGCTGTTTATTTTGATCCTGAATGAACTTTTATCTTTGCTTCGAAGACTTTGTCCTCTCTACATTTTTATCCGTGAGTGAGCATTTCTCACATCATCAATGCATACAAATGTCTGAAGGGAGGCTATAAAGAAGGGCGACCCAGGCTCTTTCCGGTGGTGTCTGCTGACAAAACTAGAGGCAATGGCACAAACTGAGACACAGGAGACCCCATGTCAACATAAGGAGAATTTTTTTTACCATGAGGGTGACCAAGAACTGGCACAGATTGCCCAGAGAGGTTGTGGATTCTCCATTCCTGGAAACAGTCAAAAGCTGTCTGGACATGATCTTGGGCAACCTGCTCTAGGACAGGTTGAACAAGATGTCTTTCAGAAGTCCCTCCCAATCCCAACCATTCTGTTATTCATCAATGCCATGCAGAATTGCCTAATGATAGTTTGCAGGTAGTATTTTTGCCTATATGCAGGAGCACAGTCTGTCTTGGTTTATTTGGGGGGAGAAGAAAATAGTCTGTTGGTAGTTCATACTTGATTGATGAATCCTTGTGATTTCAAAATCTTTTTCTGGAGTTCTGTTCAGATAATCTTGTGATAAATACTGGGTGAGGAATAACCCTGACATTTAGGCATCTGTTTTTATATCCCTCTTCATTTAAGTTAAGAAAGGGATGGCCAAAGGAAAGGTTAAATGAAGAGAAGATTTTTCTCTTCTGTCTTCCAGTGGAAGGGATCTACAACGATCATCTAGTCCAACTGCCTGACCACTTCAGGGCTGACCAAAAGCTTAAGTATATTATTGACAGCATTGTCCAAATGCCTCGTAAACACTGACAGGGATGGGGCATCAACTACCTCTCTAGGAAACCTGTTCCAGCGTTTGACTACCCTCACAGTAAAGAAATGCTTCCTCATGTTGAGTCTAACCCTCTCCTGGTACAGCTTTGAGCCATTCCCAGGCGTCCTGTCCCTGGATCCCAGGAAGAAGAGCTCAGCACCTCCCTCTCCACGTCCCCTCCTCAGGAAGCTGCAGAGAAGCATGAGGCTACCCCTCAGCCTCCTTCTCTCCAAATTAGACAAACCCCAAGTCCTCAGCCGCTCCTCAGCGGACATGCCTTCCAGCCCTGTCACCAGCTTGGTTGCCCTTCTCTGGACCCATTCAAGTATCTTCACATCCTTCTGAAGTGCTGGGGCCCAGAATTGCACACAACATTCAAGGTGAGGCCTCAACAACGCTAAATACAGCAGGATAATCCCCTCTTTTGACCAGCTGGTGATGCTGTGCTTGATGCACCTCAGGATATGGTGTGCCTCTTGGCTGCCAGGGCACACTGCTGGCTGCTGTTGAGCCTGCCGCCAACCATCACCCCCAAGATCCCATCTGCAGGGCTGCTCTCCAGCCACTCTCCCAACTTCTGCCCGTCATTACTCCTTCCAAGGTGCAGAGTCCGGCATTTGGACTTACTAAATTTCATGCCATTGCCGATTTCCCAATGCTCCAGTCTATCTAGATCCCTCTGCAAGGCCTCTTGTCCATCAAGAGACTCAACAGTACCTCCCACTTTGGTCTCATAAACAAACTTGCTGAATGGAATAGGAAATGAGTAAGGGACCTGCCCTAATAAAGGAGTTGTTTTCATGTTAATTGTGGTTTAGTTTATATCACCTTTCCCAAGGTAGGTAAGGTTAGCTTAATGCAACTCTGCACCAGTGGAATTGTCTGGCTTTTGGTTGGCTTAGTACAGGCACACAAGTATTGGCCTGGGGTAATCTGTAGGGCAGCACTCTGCTGCAACAGGAACACAGTGCCAACAGTGGGGAATGTCACACTTTATTCTTCTTAAAGAACGTCTTAAAGAATGTTTTCTTTATTCCCAATGAAACCTGTGCGCCCTCCTTGTCCTGACACAAAATTTATCCCTCCTCCTCTTGACTTGCCAACAGAGTACGTTCCCTGGCTGATAGGCAGGGTGGGAAGTGAAGTCCATCCAATGTAGTTCATTGCAGAGGCTATCGAGTTCATGGACCCCCAAGTGCAGGTTTACACGCTCTTGTTTTCTGCATGAGGCTTCTCAGGCAGAACAGCAGCACTTCAGTCCCCAGGTGGCCTCCTGGGAGCAACCTGCCTTTCAGCTTGGGACTGATGAATCACAATAGCCTATGCTTGAGCTGCTGAAAATGCCTTTTCAGCATTCAGAGAATTTCCCCCCACTGCCAAAATAAATTCTCTTTTCATTTCTATAGAAAGAGCTAATTCAGAACAAGCCAATAAAATAGAACAATAAATGTGAAAGTCACTACAACATTCAGATTTAAATAAATAAATAAAGCACTCAATTGATTTGCTGCACCTGAAATCACTCCTGAAATCCCAGAGTTCCCGTTTTGAGACTTCATCATTTAAAGCACACGTTTTTCTGTAATGCTTCAGAAGCTGCATATGACAGCTTGGAAAAGAAATAATCCGATTCTGATGCAGTGCCGAAAGGGACTATTAATGAGCGTGGTGAGTACTGTTGATTGGCGCAGATGCTTAAGATGGAAAAAGAAAGAATTTGTCTAAGCAGATGGTGTTGCTTTCTCAACCCAACGTCTAAGTGCACAGCGCCGTAAGTCACAGTGAGTGTGACTGTGTGGCACGTGCAGACCTTTCCCACTCTAGCTTTTAACCTCCTTCCAAATCAAGGGGTCTCGTAGAACTACAGCCCTGATCTGATTTACGAGTGGTAGATAAGGCTATTTAAAAAAAAACATATAGCAGAATACAGTGCTTTATGCACCTGAATTAGAAGCTTTCTTGTCCAAAAGGAAGTTGAGGAAACAGAAATAAATAATGGCCAAGTCAGCATCTGTAGCCTGGAGAGAGGCCAAAATAAAACCTGAATGTTGAGTTAAACTACCCAGGGCCCACAAAGAGTATGTCAGTGTGGCTCAAGGCAGCAATATACAGCAGTTCTTGAACCAAATCTGGCAAATGAACTCTGCTTCAGGATGGTATGCAGGTATATTGGCAGTATCCTTATCTAGCACTGTGGGTACTAAGGCATCCTTTCACACCTGCACTAGCTCCCCAGCTACCACAGCCGTCCACATTGCCCTCTCCCACGGAGGTACCAGAAGTCTATCAGGGGACCGGGGGTCTCTGTGTCAGGCCAAGGGACACAGCTGTCACTTTCCCGTTTGCAGGGTCAGCTGCTAGCAGAGCTGAGGGCGTATCACAGACACGCACACAGTATCAGCATGATACACGCGCAGCCAGTCCCAGGTCTGGGGAAGATAGAAGCCCTGTCCCGCGTCCTGTCCCCCGCTGGCAGCCAGCACCAGGCACACGGGCTGTGACCCGCCGCTCCAGCTGTCAGAGCTGAGCCCCTCTTTCGCCAGGGGTTTTTCCTGCACCGGTGGCTGGTGGCCAAGACCCTCATGCACTGCAGCTGCTGGTACAGAGACCCCACTCGCTCCACTCACATTGAAATGGCATTCGAATACTGGATTAACACTGGGAACACTAACTAGCCGGTTTCACTATGTTTCTTGCCTCCTTCTTGCCATCAGTGCTCTCTTAGGTTTCGGTGGCCCACAGGTGCCCTTTCCATCACATGCATCCCTGCCTTTTCCTAACCAAGACATAATAAGCAGTTGGCACACACACAAAATAGGGGCACCTCCATAGCTTGTAAGTGCTTAATACAAAATGACGCTCAGTTTCTGTTACTAATTACACCCTTTGTGGTAGCGCCCAGTGGGATCTTAGATCAAAGACCCAGCAGTCTAGCTTTGCACACATCAGTCCAGAGCAGTCAGCATTTTCACATGAGCCACCAAAGGGCCAAGACAAACAGTACTGCGCTCATTAGAAAACCAGAGTGGCAGCACAGCAGCTTTCTGACACTTCGTTTTAATGAGTCCTGAGAAAATTCTGCCTGAAGAAAACAATCCTTTAATTCCAACGGGCAAAAGTTTTCTGCAGACCAGTTATGAAGCACTGCCACCATGAACATTACAGCAACGTGCTGCCCTCTTTCACTTTTCAACTTTTAATACCTCTGGTAGAGAAACTACATTTTTTCTGCTTTGATTTTCTACTGAAATGAATTTCAGAAAGTTCCTGTGGGTTCCAAACCTGAAATACTGTACATAGTACTATTAATTTGGAATTTTCTTTCAGGTTTTGAATTCCACCCGTTTCCGTTTTAGAATAGGGTTTTTTGCGTGGCTGTTCTGATTCCTGGGATTAAGGAACATTCATCTATTTTTACTTCCCAAAAGATTCATGTGAATTTTACTTATGTTATAGGCTACTTAGCTTCTGTGTAAGCAAACAGACAAGTACAGCATGGGTCAAGGAGGGATGGAGTAGCAAACAGCATCTTTCCCTTTCCAGAACACTGGTGAACATATTACGTGGCGCTGCTTGAAACAGGTTCATCTGCCCTCACTGCGCCCGTGTCTGTGCCAACAGAGCGTGAGTGCAGTGCTGTGCAAGGGGGCTCCCAGACACCCCGGGTGGCCTGGGCTGCAGCGTGGGTCATGCAGGAGAGGCTTAGCTCAGCAAGTGTGTGCAAAAAAACCCCTCCCTTGAGAGCAGTGCTGAGTGGGGATAGCCCGGAGGGGCTGTAGTATTGCCAGCGTTGGAAATTTTAAAGACTAAGCTGGACCAGGACTTGAGATACCTGATATAATGGCCCTGCTTTGAGCATCCGTTTGGACTGGAAACCAGTTTGGTTTCCAGTAATTTCCAGCCTGTTACGTAATTTCCAGCCTGTTATTCTGTGCTTTCCTCTGACTCCTGTTAGAGCAACAGAATTTATGGTGGAGAACTATGTGGAACCTGAGACTACTGGTTACCCATCACGTATCAAAGGAGTACACCAACCTTGGCCGTATGGGTTGGTGCATTTGCACGTCAGGATCCAGGAGCGCTGCTGAGGACATCTTCCGTATCATCACCCTGTTCTTCCCACAGCTCGTATTAGTGCTAAAGTGCCCACTGAGAGGCTAAACTAAGCTATAACTGTTCAACTGTCCAGAATTGAAAGTCCCTATTGTATTCCCCCTTTTTTGGCCAAAAGGCAGCTGATACTTCAAATCATTGTTAATATTACTGTTTTAAAGAACAGATTGCCTTTCAGCTTTGCACCTTAAGGAGAAAATAGTTGCCTATACAGCCACAAGTTGGTTTACCTACAGTGGGTTAGCTGATGCCATCAGTGACAACGCCAGCAGAATTTGGTTGTACCACTGCAACAGCAAACACCAAACCTGTTTACCAGGTAAGATACCAAATACCATAGTCCCCTTTGCTCCTCAGGAAAAATATGCAAATGAGCTGTTCCATTCTAACTTCAGAGTAATTGGTTACCTTACCAAAATGTAAGCACTTGGTATCTGTCCCAGCTTTTGGTTCAGGAAGGTAACAGATTTTTCATAGTGCATCATAATGCTTCTTTTAAAATGCTGTGGGTTTTGAGATAGTAAATGGGATTTAGGACTCATAAGCCTTGACTGTGTCTCATCAGCTGAATATGCATTGAAAGATCTAGTGATTAGTCCTTAGGAAATTCATGAAAACTGCATGAAAGTTTCACGAAGCAAAAGCCAATTTCCAGAGTCTAATAGCAAGCAGTTGACACAAAGGTTGTTATAGAAGTAAGCCAGTGCTTACAAATGCACTTCCTAGTTTTGGTCTATACTGAATTTCTGACAGTATCAAAAAAAATAAGCAGAAAATCTAAATTAAGGCTGCTTAAATCTAAATAAAGACTGCAGTGCCTGCTCCTCAACAACCACATACTTACTCCTTCTCAGTCTTGCACAGATCACTCGTATCCATAAATGGTTTTAGCCTTTTTTTTCAGTTTTCTTGCAGTAGAGCTTTGTACAGAGAAACAAGAATAATAACTACGAAAAGACGCTCATGAGTTAAGTCCCAGACTGTTTTTTTGACTTAATCACCCATTTTTATGTCATTGGTAGATAAATGCATTTGCTTTAGGAAGATTTTCAACTTTTTAATCAACTTTAAACAGCAAATTGTTCCTCAGCTACAAATCCAATAATTTCAGATTTATGATTTATGAAGTTTCTAAATTGTTTCCTCTTAAAAGCTGCTAATTGAAGCTGGATTTTCTCCACCTTTTAATGTGAGACAAAAATACCATTTAGCTTTTGGAGTATGCTCCAAGCTTAAAAGGCTTCTTCTAAATAAAGCTTCATGAAAAATTTTCAGCTTGTATAGGAGTTCATGTGAATTTGTGGATTTTACAATAACAAAATAGAAACATTATGAAAAGGGTGAGAACACTAAGAACGGGAAGAAACCAGGTGAAACTATGGTGACCTAGATCTAAAAACACACTGTGGGGTTAACACGACAGTGTTGTTAATGACGAGGTCTCAGCTCCCTTCTGCATCATACAGAGGCAGTGGGCACACTCAGGCTGGAGGACAGGCACAGCGTCCACCCGCGCTGCAGACTGTGTCCCCCTGCACTCCAGCAGGTCTGGGGTAGCTGCGGGTGGTGATGCCACCAGGGACCCTTCGGCTCCAGGTGACAACCAACAGGATAGTTGCACTCCTGACCCCAGGGCATCTCACAGGGCTCAGCACACCACTGGAAAGGGTACCAGGAGGGGGACTGGAGGAGGACGAAGATTAGTAGAACAGCTGACAGTTCTGCTGAGCTCTGCAGAGGAAATTTAAATTGGGGAACTGGTCAGGTAAGGAGACTGAAGCCAGTGTTCCCCTGTGCTGGGGAAGGAGTCTGGCCCTGGCATGGCACACCTCCATGCCCACTTCCATCCTTCGGGGCCAGTGAACAGCAGCATCCCCCCGGCCCGCGGAGCTGCATGGCACAGACACTCCATGCTTGCACAGGCATGCCAAGGAAATTGCAGGGGTTCAGGCATCAGTCAGACACTGCAAGGCTGCAGAAGGGCTTACCTCCTCTGAAGCCTGTGCTTCAGACACATGAAGAGCAGAACTTCTTAAAGAGAAAGTACAACAATGTTGAAAAGGGACAAACTCCTTCAGTCTGAGAAATAGCTAAACTGCTTTGCCTGAAGTTTTCCAGAAGGTGAAATATAGTGATAAGATCAAAACAGAAATGTAACATTAAAAAAATTTAAACCAAACTATAAAATTTTGGCAACAGAAGATGGTACTTTACAATGAGAACAACAAACAAACTTTGAAATTCACAGCATTATTAGCCTTGCCTATAATGACACTGGTACCTTGCATTCAGCCTTGTTTTAATTCCCTCTTCATGATGAACTGAACGAAACAGTTTGCCCAAATTTTCTTCCACAGAAAACTGACATAAATTACATGACAAGCTATTGACCTATTCACCAGAATTCAGATGTTTTGCTTTATCATCAGTTACAGGATATACTCCGACAAAAGCTCCCCTACAATCACAGCAACACAGTAAATCACTGATTCTTCATTTTCAATAGGCTGTTGATTAACACGGGCGGTGTAAATCAGCTGTTCTAACTGTGATCTGATTGCAAACTAGCCTAGCACAGCCACACAGTTCTTGAATAAAGAAGGTATTAAGATAATCGAGGGTTTAAAGGAATTCACTAGCTATTTTTGCTAGTGCAGGAAACGTGGTATTTCTCGTACTCTGGCACTGCCAAAGGGGAGCTTATGATGTCTCTGATCATGCAAGCTTTGCTCAGACAAGTGCTTTAAGCCTGTTGCTTCATGCAAGTCCAGGCTGACCTGCTGGGGTGGTGGTCTGGGTGCTCCTAACGAAGGCATCGGTTACCATAGGCTGTTCCAGCCAGCGGAGCTGCCTGGGAAGACAACAGGTAAAGAGCAAGTGGGCTGGGCAGAGCTTAGGAATAGTGGGATTTCATCCCGAGGATCTAAACACCGACTCTTCTGACAAATGGCATCAGAAGACCTAGCCCTCCTTTCAGTGGTCCTGACTGGCACAACAGCAAGTGAGCATTTAAGAATCTCCCCCCAAGTAGCAGAGAACTGCATGTGCTGTGAAAGATGGTACTGTGGCAGCCTAGGAAAGTTTATGCTGTAAATGGTGGATGGAGGTCACCTGCGCTCTGGGGCAAGGTAGGAAAAATTAGCCTTAGTCTGCCGCACTGAAGGCAACATATTTGAAAAAAGTTGAAGCTTTAGGTGTTTCAGCCTCCTAAGGAGGAAGTTGCTGGAATCAAATATTTCTCATCTGAAGTTTACAAACCCAGTCAGGGAAGGTCTAGATACATTTGGTTCTCTGCTAATAAAGGTTGCTGCAGGTGGTGTGTTACCATCTTTTCTAGCTTAAGTGAAGACTAGTCCTACTATAAAGGTAAAAAGACTATCTTTTTTTGGAAACAAGATAAATTAATTTTTAAATCTTCTCTTCAAAATATAAGCTATTAGAAAACTTAACCAGAGAACAAGAAATCTAAGCTGTAGAACAGAATTATGCAGTACTGAGGCACACAGCCATTTCTTCGGTTTAATTTCTTTTAATCTAACTATAGTCCTCTTGGGAATGCCAAAATCTCTATTACAGCCAAACTGGTGCTAGATTGGTGAACTCGAGGAATGAGCATATGTTATGTTTACGAAACACATTGCATCTTGTATCCAAGGTACAAACTGTTCTAAGTATGTTGTGTTTTGCTGGCGACTGTCACCAGAGCTGAATATAGAAAGGAAATATCATTTTTAAAGGTTTTTGAGAACTCAGTGTGGCTTTCTCTCCAAGCGCAAAAGTCTCTCTAACAGACTTTAAAGCATACTTCTAAGAATGTCTTCATTTAAACATTTTAAAAAATAAGAAGTAATAGAAGACATAGGCACTTATCAAAATCAAAACATTTTGTTCCACAAAAACAAGGATAGCTTATTTCAATATTATAATGAAAAGAAAGCACTTCCAAAAGCAGGTGGCTGGGGGTTTTTTTCTCCAAAAGAACTCAAATATTTTCAGATGTGCCTTTCCCAACTGAAATCTGATCTGTTCACGATCACTTAGAGCAGATCAAACGTGTAAAGCAGCAGTTTTCTCTCCCTTTTAAAGGCTCCCACTACTCTATAATCTACATAATGTTCTGTTCCTGCTGTGCTGTAACAACTCTCTCCGAACCTCTCTCTTTGCTCCCTGAGCACTGCAGAGAGGAAACTCTGTCCTGGGTCCCTGCTGTGCCTCTTGCACTGGTCTTCTGCTCCTGCAAGCCCTTGTGACAGTGTGCTCCCCTGCCAACCTGACCTTCATCTCCCGTAACCCTGCCCAAGTGATAACCACCCACGGGGGAAGAAGGGCTCAAGGTGCCAGAGCAGGTATTTCCCTGTAGCCCATGGGGAAGACAATAGTGAAGCAGGTATTTCCCTTCAGCCCATGAGGAACCCCATACCAGCACAACTGGATATGCCCTGAAGGAAGCTGCATCCCATGGAGAGCCCACACAGGTCCTGGCAGGAGCTGCAGCCCATGAAGGATCCCATGCAAGAGCAGGTTTTCTGGCAGGAACTGTGTCCTGTGGTGGACCCAGACTGGAGCAGTTTGTGAAGGATCACAGCCCCTTGGAAGGATGTTGGAGCAGTTTGTGAAAGGCTGTAACCCAGTGGGAAGGACCCATGGTGGAGAAGGGGAAGAGCATGAAGAGGAAGGAGCAGCAGAGACAAAGTGCTCTGAACTGACCAAAAGCCCCATTCCCTGTTTCTTTGTGCCACTCAGCAGAGAGAAGGTAGAGAAATTAGGAATGAAGTAGAGCCTGGGAAGAAGGTGGGGAAGGTGGCTTAGTTTTTGTCTTTTTTTTTTTCCCCCCACCATCCAAATCTATTTAAATTGGCAATAAATTAATTTCTTATCTGATATTACTTTGCCTTTTTCAGTACTTGTTTCTGACAGCAAGTGATGGTCATATTCCAGCAAGCAAACGATGTGGAGTAGGATCTGCTGGCTGGAGACCAGGCAAGGGTTACTGGTACTGCCAGGGCCCTCAGTTGTGGCAGCACAAGTACTGGCAAGTGACAGCGGATGCCAGTGGAGGAAGGCTTCCGACTGGCAGTGGCTGATGCTGCCACACTGTCAGCCCCTGTTGCCAAAACGTGTGCAGGCTCATAAAATTCTGTAGCACATGTGGTTTTCTTTTGAAACATTTTTCTATCCAAATTAAAAAAAAAAAATAAAAAAATCACTGATGGTGGGCCCCTGGTCACCTCAGATATTTACAAGGTCATAGCAATAGAGAGGAATGAATCTGTCCCTTGAGCCCTTCTGAGGAAGTAAAGTAGCAGGTAGGAGTCACGGTTCAGAGTAGGTTGTATATGCAGGGGTGGCAAGGAACCAACAGAGTGAGTAAAGTGATGGACTCTGAACTAACCATTTCCTTTCAGAGAAGACAACTTGGCACTGCAAGAGCTAATTCTGCATATACATCAGCTCTAGGCTCAGTAGATGTTCAAAGAAAAAAATAGAATGTAAGGAACTATTGGAAAAGAAATACTGAAAAGGGAAAAAAAACATTATGCATAAATCCACAATGTCTTGGCATCTTCAATATCGTATTAAATTCTTGCTTTAAAATCCTACATAAGAATTGAAATAAGTTATAGAGAACAGCAATGAGCGTAATAACAGCATAGTACTGCTTCTGTATAAGGAATATTGAATATAGACTGTGTGACTTCAAATTGCTGAGTGAATATTAGAGGGTGTAACCGTAACCTGTGAATCAATAAATAACAGAGAACTCTTCCCTGTTTCATGTGATTCAAAAAGTCAATTTCAAAACAGCAAATACTATGTTTAAGACAGGCAGAAGACTTTTTTTATACAATAAAATTAGATTAAGGAGCTTATTTCAAAGATGTTATAGTGGAGTATAAATAGATTCAAAAAGAAACTTAAAGTCACAGACATATTTCAGCACCAGTAGCTGGACATGGTTACTGGCTAAGTGATCCTGGGGGCTACCCGTACTGGAATTCCTGTGGGAACAGGTACCTTGGTGGGCACCAGCTAGCCAGGAACTGCAAACTGCAAACTCCATCCTCTGTGGCCCTGAGATGCCATGTAGCCCACAGCCACCAGCTGTTTGTAAGGACCTGAGCAGGGCTGGATCTGGGTGGCTGTTGAGATTAGGCAGATGACAGTCTGTCCCACAGCAGATGTGCACTTCTTGAGACAGAACAATTCTAGTTTAGCAATGGGCCTGTCCTTAGTTTAACATTTTCTGTTATTTTGGCTTTTAAAGCTGACTTATTTGAAGGAATACAAAATAGGACTAAGCTGTCCATCACCCAGACTCAAATCCCAGAAATCACTCCAATAACCACATGTACTGGATACCTGCAGAGTGGGAGACTCCACAGCCTCTCTGGGCAGCCTCTTCCAGTGCTCTGCCACCCTCAAAGTAAAGAAGCTTTTCCTTATGTAGAGATGGAATTCCCCATGTTCCATTTTGTGCCCATTGCCCCTTGTCCTGTCACAGGGCACCACTGAAAAGAGTCCTCTGGACACCTGCCCTTTAATAAGCAGTGATGAGATCCCCTCTCAGTCTTCTCTTCTCCAAGCTAAACAGACCCAGGGCTCCCAGCCTTTCCTGAAAACAGAGGTGCTCCGTTCTCTTGATCATCTTTGTAGCTCTCCAGTGGACTCTCTCCAGTAGTTTCCTGTCCTTCTTGAACTGGGGAGCCCAGAACTGGACACAGCGCTCCAGATGTGGCCTCACCAGGGCAGAGTAGAGGGGGAAGATAACCCCCCTCGACCTGCGGGCCACAGTCTTTTTAACACACCCCAGGAGACCATTGGCCTTCTTGGCCACAAGGCCACATTGCTGGCTCATGGGCAACTTGTTGTCCACCAGGACTCCCAGGTCCCTCTCCGCAGAGCTGCTTTCCAGCAGGTTATCCCTTAACCTGTACCAGTCCATGGGGTTATTTCTCCCTAGGTGTAGGGAGAAATACTTGCCCTTGTTGAACTTCATTAGATTCCTCTCCACCCAACTCTCCAGCCTGGCCAGGTCTCGCTGAATGGCAGCACAGCCTTCCGGTGTGTCAGCCACTCCTCCCAGTTTTGTGTCATCAGCAAACTTGCTAAGGGTACACTCATGTCCCTTCATCCAGGTCGTTGAGGAATATGTTGAACAAGACTGGACCCAGTACCAACCCCTGGGGAACACCACTACTTACAGGCCTCCATTTGGACTGTACGCCACTGATCACAACCCTCTGAGCTCTGCCATTCAGCCAGTTCTCCATCCACCTCACTGTCCACTCATCTAATCCACACTTCCTAAGCTTACCTATGAGGATGTTATGGGAGACGGTGTCAAAAGCCTTCCTGAAGTCAAGGTAGACAACATCCGCTGCTCTCCCCTCATCCACCCAGCCAGTCATGCCATCATAGAAGGCTATCAGATTGGTCAAGCATGATTTCCCCTTGGTGAATCTATGTTGACCACTCCCAATAACCTTCTTTTCCTCTACATGCTTAGAGATGACATCCAAGATGAGCTGTCCCATCAACTTTCTAGGGAGGCAGGTGAGGCTGACCAGCCTGTAGTTTCCCTGGACCTCCTTCTTGCCCTTTTTGAAGGCTGTCATGACATTAGCTTTCATCCAGTCCTCAGGCACCTCTCCTGTTTTCCATAACCTTTCAAAGATGATGGAGAGCAGCTTCACAATAACATCGGTCAGTTCCCTCAGCACTCATGGCTACATCCCATCAGGGCCATGGATTCGTGGGTGTCAAGTTTGCCTAAATGATCTCTAACCTGATCCTCCTCAATCAAGGGAGAGTCTTCCTTACTCCAGGCTCTCTCTTACCTCTAGCATCTGGGATTCCTGAGGGCCGGCTTTAGCAGTAAAGACTGAAGCAAAGGCGGTATTCAGTAATTCCGCCTTCTCTACATCCTCTGTCACCAGGGAACCTGCCTCACTCAGCAGCAGGCTCACATTTTCCCTATTCTTCCTTTTACTACTGACGTACTTGAAGAAGCCCTTCTTACTGTCCTTGAAATCCCTTGCCACGTTTAATTCCAAGTGGGCCTCAGCCTTCTTCGTTGCATCCCTGCATACTCTGACAACGTTCCTATATTCCTCCCAAGTGGCCAGTCCCTTTTTCCACGTTCTGTAAATTTACTTCTTCCATCTGAGTTTTTCCAGAAGCTCCTTGCTCATTCATGCAGGTCTCCTGCCCTCTTTGCCTGATTTCTTACTCATAGGGATGCACTGATCTTGAGCTTGGAGGGAGTGGTGCTTAAATATTAACCAGCTCTCTTGCATCCCCTTCCTTCTAGAGCCTTAGCCCATGGGATTCCTCCAAGTAGGTCTTTGCAGAGGCAGAAGTTAGCTCTCCTGAAGTCCAGGGTTGTCATTCTACCTTTTGCCCTGCTTCTTCCATGCAGGATACTGACCTCCAGGATCCCATTGACCATTATATACTACAACCCTGAAGTATTAATATTTAATCCTTCACTTTCTAATACTTTCATTTATGAAGATGCTAAGTTACTTGGCAGGTATTCATAAAGGGCACAGCAAACTCCTGTCTGCAAGGCTTTCATACTGATAAGAGGCTGTTTTGAAATCAATGATGCTAAATGATATGGGGTTTGCTTAAGGTACCCTTCAATGACATCCTAAGAATACATTATTTTTCATAATGACATTTGGCTTTTCATTACTTCCACTTGAATAAAGGAACCAAAAACATCCACGTCCAACCAAAGGTGGATTGAATAATGGATATTCTTTCAGAACTGATAAAGAACTCTTCTATGAAGGTGGAACAGAAGAACAATGAAATAATGTTTCTGAGAAAAAGACCAAGTTCTAAAGTGAGACCTGTTCATTAAAAATAAGTCCTTCCCATTCTGAATTTTAAATGGAGTTTTCCTTCCTTGTACATATGAGCATGTCACCTAGCTTGTCACCACTTTTTCCAGGTAGATTATTCATGTTATTTCAATAGGAATATAAATTAGCCTTGCAAGTGCTTTAGACACATGTGGGTCAGTTTACATTTAAAAAAACAGGGGGGAAAATCCCCACTGTCCACAATACCAGATAAACTATGAGCAGAAAGAACTCTAATATACTGCTGAAATAGTTGCTACTTATTAATAGAATCATAGAATTATAGAACTGTTTGGATTGCAAAAGAGCTTTAAGATCATCGAGTTCAACTGTTAACCCAGCACTGCCAAGCCCACCACTAAACCATGTCCCTCAGCACCACATCTACACATCTTTTAAATAACTCCAGGGATGGCGACTCAACCACTTCCCTGGGCAACCTGTTCCAATTCTTGGCAATCCTTTTGGTGAAGAAATTTTTCCTAATATCCAATCTAAACCTCACCTAGCATAACTTGAGGCTGTTTCCTATTGTCCTATCACCTGTTACTTAGGAGAAGAGACTGACAATCACCTTGCTACAGCCTCCTTTCGGGGAGCTGTAGAGGGTGATAAGGTCTCCCCGCAGGCTCCTCTTCTCCAGACTAAACAACCCCAGTTCCCTCAGTTGTTCCTCATCAGACTTGTGCTCCAGACCCCTCACCAGCTTCATTGCCCTTCTCTGGACACGCTCCAGCACCTCACTGTCTGTCTTGTAACAAGGGGCCCCAAACTGAATACAGTACTCAAGGTGCAGCCTCACCAGTGCCAGGTATAGCAGGACAACTGCTTCCCTCATCCTGCTGGCCACACTATTCCAGATACAAGCCAGGATGCTGTTGGCCTTCTTGGCCACCTGGACACGCTGCTGGCTCATATTCAGCTGGCTGTTGACCAACCCCCCCAGGTCCTTTCCCCCCCGGGCAGCTCCCCAGCCACTCTTCCCCAGGCCTGTAGTGCTGCATGGGGTTGGTGTGACCCAAGTGCAGGACCCAGCACTTGGCCTTGTCGAACCATATACCACTGGCCTCAGCCCATCAATCCAGCCTGTCCAGATCCCTCTGTAGAGCCTTCCTACCTTCAAGCAGATCAACACTCTGGCCCAACTTGATGTCATGTGCAAACAAGAACCTTATGAAGTTCAACAAGGACAAGTGCAAGGTCTTGCACCTGGGAAAACATAATCCAGGGGTGCAGCACAGGCTGAGATCTACCCGCCTGGGGAGCAGCTCTGTGGAAAGGAAGCTCAGGGTCCTGGTGGACAACAAGCTCAATATGAGCAAACAGCACGCTGCTACAGCAAAGAAAGCCAACCAGATGCTGGGTTGCATCAACAAGGCCATCACCAGCAGAGATAAAGATGTCATTATCTCACTCTACTCAGTACTTGTCAGGCCACACCTGTAACACCACGTCCAGTTTTGGTCCCCAGTATACAAAAAATATGTGGACAGGCTGGAGAGGGTCCAGAGAAGAGCCACAAAGATGATCAAAGGACTGGGAAGCCTGCCGTATGCAGAAACGCTAAGAGAACTGGGTTTGCTCAGCCTTGAGAAAAGGAGGCTTAGGGCAGACCTTAACACCACATTCCAGAATTTAAAAGGTGGCTACAAAGAAGACTGAGACTCACTTTTCCCAAGGAATCACATGGAAAAGGATGAGGGGTGATGAGTACATCTCCAGGGGAGATTACAATTGCACACGAGTAAAATTTTTCACAATGAGAACAATCAGCCATTGGAATAATCTCCCTGGGGCAGTGGTGGATTCTCCAACATTGGACACTTAAGGTTTATCTGGACAGGGTGTTGGGCCATCCTGTCTAGAGCATGCTTTTACCAAGAAAGGTTGGACCAGATGATCCTTGAGGTCCCTTCCAACCCAGTATTCTATGATTCTACAATGAGTAATAAAATAATGTGGAAAATACAATAAATAGGTTAAAAGACAGCTGGTAAAATTCATAAAGGATAGGTCCACCAGTGGCCATTGTGTCTCAAATCTTGAAATGGTTGTTTGCTGTGAATCAAGACATAGAATTCCCCTTCTCCTGATAATATCAGCTCCCTGATAATATCTGCTCCCTGATAATATCTGCTGTAATATCAAGTTACAGCAGAAATTCTTGAGTTAGTAGTTTCATCTTGTATGATGCACTATCAATTTTCATTGCATTTCTATTAATACAACCTACAAGACCATTTACTGTTCTTGCATGCTATTCTCATCTATATAACCACTACCTTCTAGTGTTATGTCTACAGCAAATTTTACCAAGCCTTCCTTTCTTTTGTTAACAGTTTTGAGGTTGTGTTCTGCATCTTAGCGAATATTATGCCATGATTCAAGTGATGAGATGCTTAAAGTTCAGCTAAATTAAGACTTTTCGATTTTCTTTGTTTAGAAAATCGGTTCTCTCATCCAAGATCAAGCATTAGCTTAGTCTAGCACATTTATTCTAGAGACATCTTAATATGAAATTTCCCCCCTCCCTGTTTACCTTCCATTTCTGAATATTCTTTTCCTCAAAATCTGTTCTACAGCCCTGACACAGCTGAAATGAGATGAAAGGCTTCTCGTTTCTCGTATTATGCCCACCTACTGCTCTACCACCTGTCCCAATACAGTCACCCTCTTCATTAATCATCAGTCAGGGGATAAGACTTGCAATCGTATGCCAGGCCAGCTGAGCTCTGATGGCCTGACTCCTCAGCACTCTGACATGCTTAGGCACATCTAGGCTCATACCCTTTCCAAAAAGAATAAGAGAGGAAAGAATGTTACTCTGGGATTATGCTCCACATGCTATTTAAGCCCTTTAAAACATTTAAATATGACTGCATTGCAGTTTCCTCTGTGCAAGTTTTGCTATAACTCTGATTTTCCTTTACGCATTTTTACTTTGACTAGGAAATTATTGAGTACAACTGATAAAACCGCTCCAGTTCTTGAAGCTTATTTACCTCATTAGAAGATCAGAAGAACTATTGAGCACTGTCATTTAGCATATTTTTCTCATGAGCAGTGGTAGCTCCCTGCTGAAATTTCATGGTTAAAGTCTGCTCCTGATGATGTAAGAGTACACAGAAATAAACAGTGTCAAGGTTTAGGCTGGGCTGGCCACTAAACGAACGACAGATGCTCTTTATTAACCCTGCTCCCTTCCCGGAAGGGGAAAGGAGAAAGAATAAAGGAGAGAGACTTATGGATTGAAAAACAAACTAAAGCAGCTATAATGAAATATTGACAATATGAAAGAAAAGATAATAGTATTAATAAGATAATAATGAAATATATGCAAATGTATACAAAACCAATATCTTGCTTCCAGGATGACGATCACATGACCAGCAAGCACTGGGCCTGGACTCAGCAACAGATGGGAACTGGATTCAGGAATGCATGGGTCAGGATCAAAGGCAGAAGGACAGACAGAGTCCTCCTCGGACGCCAGCCATTGAAGAAGCAGCAGCTTGACCCCTTTGATCCCTCAGCTTTTATACTGAGCATGAGGCAGATGGGATGGAATACCCCACTGGTCAGTTTTGGGTCACCTGTCCTGTCCGCCCCTCCCCGCAGGTGGGACCCCCCTACGCTTTTCCACTGCCAACCCCCTAACAGGACACGTAACAAAGTGATCTGCCCTGGGTTGGTACAGCAATAAGGATAAGCAGGAGCCTCTCTGCACACCATCCCTTGGTATTCAACATAAACATCAGGTGTTATCACTACTAGAAATGGGCACTGTCAGGAAAATACACCATTAATTTCAGAGTGCAGTCGGTTAGATGAGATTTCACTGAAAAGTAAGATTACTGAAAAGGAAAACTGGTTTTGTTCTGTCTCAAATCAGGACACACAGTTAAATTTGTTCTTCAGACTGAAAAAAAAGTACACAGAAAAAACTTAATTGGTTTAACAACCACCACTACAGTAAGACAAAGACAAGTATGAACGCTAGAGATTAAGACTATTTTAAATTCTGACATAAAAAGATAGGATTAAACCTGCTATTTTAAAATAGAAAGTCTAAAAATGCATATATTTTTTTTGTATACTTAGTGGTTTAGCCCAGAAATAGTATTGAAAACAGAATACACTAAAAATAGTCTTTAGCAAATACCCTGGTTATTTTTAACATTTATTATTTCTTCCAAAAGTAATGAGTCAGCTATACTCACAAGAGAGGCTACAGGCTTCCTTTTCATGCTGCAGTGCCCTCTCCTGGATGTAGTGAAAACACTTGATTGATTACTATAGATCTGTCCGTCAAAAGAGTTGCAGCAACATAATTCATAAGAAAAAATAGCAGTTAAAATCAGGATTAATCTAGGTGTCTTACTGATGTGTTTTAGAACCCAGAAAAAATATTAAATCATTAAGCTAATTAATCTAAACATGTTGGAAGAAATAGAATTAATGTGAGAAATCTGAGTCATTACACATTAGACCATTTCATAAGATCATAGAATAACTCGACTGGGAAGAGAACTTGGGGGTCTCTGCCTCAGCCCCTGCTCAGGGCTGGGCCAGCCCTGGGCTCAGACCAGGTTGCTCAGGGCTTTACCCCCTTGGCTCTCAAAAACCTCCATAACAGAGACCCCACGGCCTCTCCAGGTCCCGCTCCGCTGCCCGGGGATAAAGGGTGTCTCCCCACATCCACCCCCAGCCACTCCTGCCTGTGGCGTATGGCCTGCTTTCCTATTCACCCACTGGATCCTGCCTGTGCCACTGCCCCATCTCCCCAGTAACACCTCACGGGTGCAGGACAGCAGCCATCAGCTCCAACCATGCCACCTTGTCTGGGGCTGCTCCTCATGGGGCGACTGCCCCAGCCTGACTGCCCCATAACCTCTACCACTGGGCAATGGCTGTCCCATGCTGGGGCCCAGCTCTTACCCCGCTCACTGCCCATGGGGACACCAGGCATTCCCCAGTGCTGCTCCTTGAGAGTCACCTCCAGCCCCATTTCTGCCTGGGGCAGCACCTGGCATTTTCCCGTGCCGAGTCTCATGGGGTTCCTATCACCCCATTCCTCCAGCCTGCCCTGGCCTCTCTGGATGGCAGCCATGCCCTTGCACAGTCAACTAGGTCCACAGGCTGGTGTCATCTGCAAACTCAATGAGAGCATGCTCCGTCAGCTGCTCTGGGTCACTGATAAAGATGTTCAGCAGCACAGGTCTCAGGACAGACCCTGCTGTGCTCCAGTAGTCAGTGGGCCATTAGCCATCACTCCTCAGGGCCCAGCCACCCAGCCAGGTCTTACCTTTTCGTTTGATCCCTCAACCAGGCAGTGGCATCTTATCATCTAGTGGGAGACAGCACTGAAAGCCTTGCTACAGTCAAGGTAAATAGCATCCATCCTCTTTCTTCATCCACAAATGAATGTCACTTTATGCTAGAAGGCAATCAGGTTGGTCAGGTGTGATTTTCACTTGGTAAGTACCTGCTGCCTGTTCCCAATCACTTTATTCTCCTTTGTGAGATTTCCTCCCAGAAACCTGAGAGGATACTCTCCATGATTTTCTCAGAAGCCAAAGTGAATTTGATCCACCTGTAGTTTCCCAGATCACTCTCTTGGCCGTCTTTGAAGATGAGTGTGGCAGTTTCCTTTCCCCATTCATCACCATGGACCTCCCTGATCTCCTCAGCCTTTCAGCCATGTCATACTGTACTGCCGTCGCTGGTAACCAGCCAGCAACTTTGTATGGTGCTTGCAAGGCCTCAGGCCAGAGGCTTGCCAGCCCTGCTCTGATTTGTTCTTGACCTGCCTGCAGCTTTGTTTTACTTGGTTCACCTTGAACAGCATTCTTCCCAACTGGTGTCTGTGACTAATTTGTTTTGCTTTGTTTATATCTGCATTATACCAAGACGGTTTCTTGACTAAGAGTGATGTAGTGTAAGGAAATACCAGCCTGGTATAACAGCAGAGGTTTGAGAGGTGGAGACACAGGATCATAGAATCATAGAACGGCTGAATTTAGGATGCAGCACAGAGGAGCACAGGCATGGGGCGATAGGAGATGGGGCACAGACTGACACGGGAGACCTCATAGCTACAAACAACGTGCCGTTAATGAATGGTCAGATAGAAAAATGTAGACTTAGAGCTGGACAAAACTGCCTGTAGGTGTAACAAAGACAAGAAACAAACTGTTTCTAACATAGGAAAAAGCCCCAATTCAGATGCAATGTGGAGCTGAAGAAAGAGAAGGCAAGAAAGCATGATAAGAAACATATAAAAATGAGCCCTAGTGGATCCTAGGGTGAGGAAGAAGAAACCATCAACATGAACAACATACTTGTCCTGGCAAAGGACTTCAGATGCTGACGACGTGCTGTAAAACCCCTCACTCCACCTCCAACATGAAAGAGATCCCACCGGCCCGAGGAGCCGCAGGAGTAGTGGAGGGGTGAGCACAGCACCAAGGAAAGCAGAAGCAGGGAAGTGCAAGTATAACAGTTTTAATGGTATTATTGTATCTATTATTACTAACATGTTTTCTGCATATTCACATTCTTCTCTTTCTGAAATTATTAGACCTGGACTACTAATGATTCTCAGATTAAGCTGTTAAGATTTCATATAGTAATTCTTGGCCTCATATATAAAGTGTGTTTTCTCTTTGCCCACAGATGAGATTTTGAGCACATACACCACCATCTTCTTGCCCTGCTCTTCAGTGGGGCCCTGAGCACCCAAGGCCCGAAGGCCATGCTCTCCAACACCCCCCAGCGCTGAGCCCAGGGCCTGCTGTGCCACGGCTGGGACTGGGGGCTGCACCCTGCAGCTCCTCCCAGCCACCGTGGCCATGGGGTGTCAGCCTCTGCTGCCAGCAGCAGCGTGTTCGGCCCCTTCTGCACAAAGGCAGCTGGTGCAGGGGTCTGCCCTGGCCTTGACTTTGCCTGGCCGAGGCAGTGGAGCCGAGCACAGAGGCCACAGGCAGATGCCTGCTGTGCTGGGGCAAGCTGTCATCGCCTGCTGTCCCTTCCCACCTTCTCCTCCTGTGGGACCATAAGCCAGCCCAAGGTCTCCAGAGCATGGCTCGCTGCACATGCCCTGCACCCACCACCATTAATGCAGTTCGTCATTTCTAAGGAACACAAGACATGCCATTCATAATAAGCATTGGTCGAAAATAAAATATTTTTGCTATGCAGTAACACAGAGAATCAAACTGCAGTAGATTTTCAACCTCAATGAGGAAAATTTAAAACAATTGAAAAGTATTAAAGCCTTCAAGGCCTTCATGAAAATTCTTTCTCCCTTAAGCTTCCTAAACAATACCTTCACAATCTTCAGTTGCATTTTGGCTACTAACACAGAATCAAGAGGTAGACATGGTGAGCTGTTATTCATCCCAAGGCACATACTAGACTCTCTAGAGCCTTACACATTCCTCAGAATCAAAAGTTCATTTCTTCTCACTTATGCTTGTTCTTTCTCCATTTTATCATTTATCTCCACTTATCTCAAAATAACATTATTTTCCCAAATATTTTTTTAGCTAGCTCTGCCACTAATCCTAATTATTGTGCTGGTTTTGACAAAAAAAAAGAGGAAAAAAACCCCCACAGATAAAAGCAACACTTTTTGAAAACATGTGCCTGTAAGAGAAATGTTTGAAAATATAACATCACGATAGCTGGTTAGAAAGCTTATCACTAAGTGAAGCATATTTTCTTCCAGTGGCTTGAAGAGGGTATCACAAACTTACTAATAATGTGATTAATAATCCATTTAAAAAATATGACTCCAGTATGCAAATAGAATAACTATGCCAGTCAATATCAGGAAGATGATTTAAAGACAGGCAAGAACTCTTTCAATATTTTTTTTTTTCCACCGTTACAACAATAGTCTTCAGCATTTTATGAAAAATTTAAACTGACTAACTGGAGGTTTTTAATCAATGCTTTGATTACCCTTATTAGAAAGGGTAATTGCGCATTGTATTCACAGCTGCAGGCATGGGCAACTGCAAACACTCATCCCTCCAGGGAAGCACTAGTAAAAGCAACGCACAGCCTCATGGCAATGAGAGGACCCGTGCTCAAGGCTGCAGATGTAGGCTGGATCTGTTCCAGATTGCAAAAGGCATATGATTTTTTTTTTCATTATTTCCTGTGGTAATTAGAGCATCTTTCCTACTCATTGCTACAAAACTGCACCTCGTTGTCCAGCCCTGCCAGCAGCCAGCCACAGCATCCGTTTGTTCTTTGCTGCCAGCACCACAGCATCTGTAGCAATAGGACGCACTGGATTCCACTGCATCTCTGCAGATGCTCAGGCCACCCTGCAGTGCTTCCGGGCTTCAGAAAGCACCCTTCCAGCCTCCTGGTTCCCTCCCTGTGGCTGGTGACTCATCCGCTGCTCCCTCTTCAAGAGTGGCAGGAAGATTGCTGCTGCAGGAGTCCAGTCGGCAGCGTCTTCTTCCCCGCACACTCCACATGCTCCCCAGGGGCTGGGGGCTTCTCCATGGAGCCCATCAGCCCTTCTAGAGGGGTACAAAAAGCAATGGGTAAGCAAGAAAAAACAGTTAAACATCAATCACAACTGCATTCTGTCAGATGATATCCCTCTAATTACCTAGGCACTGTTTTACAAATGAGCTAGTTTGTTAAGGGTCATACAAAACACCACACAAATACTCCTAGGAGAAATATGGCAACTAGAATTTCCCAACACTGTGGTTTAAATCAAGTTGCACTTTTCAAGGCATACCATGAAAATAACATAAATGATGTCTAGGTTTTGTTTTGTGTAAACTTGATCAAACGTAGCAGAATGTATGAAACATATTCTGAAGCTTTTCCTGCTTATGGAAATAATGTCCATCAGTAAACCAAGGCAAGCTCTTTTTTACTCACCTAATGAGGTAAGCCTGAAGGAAGTAAAACAAAAGACGTTGTAGATGGCCTAGATTTATTCTCAGTAAAGTAAAACTGATGAGGCCTTGGGTACCCTGAAATAGGATTTTTCCAAAATTTTCCATTACTTTAGCAGGTCCTTCTTTCATCTTGTCCTCTTTCTCTCATTGCTCTGTCCAGAAACTTTTCCTAAAGCTTGTACAGAAGAGCATAATGACCATTTAGATACTCACTTTTTATTAGGCTAATCAAACAACCCAGAATACAGTATTTTCACTCACATGTGAGAATTTCAAGCTCTTTTAAGTTAAAGAATAGCCAAGTTATTATTTAGCTTAGAAAAGCTCATTAATCTGTAACGTTAAGCTCAAGTACGTGTTCTTTAATGAAGTTATGTTTGTATTTTATTGGAAGTTCTTCTCAGCAGTATAAATAAATGGTTGAAGAGGTTGCCTCTAGCATCTCTGAAGTCCGCAAGAGAGCTAGACCAAGAATACTCTTACATATTATTTTATTTTTATTAAGTCTGATGAAGTTACGTTTTCCAAATGAGGGGATACTGCATTACCTTAGGGAGCAAAAAAGTGGGAGAACCTGCCTGTCAGGATGAGATCAGACAGAATGAAGGAGAAACACATCAAAAAACCCACTCCTGCAGGGAGATGCTCCCTCGGAGACAAGCACAAAATGGAGATACAGCAAGGCCCCAGGGCAGAGCAGAAGAGTTTTCCTGTCCTGAGTTTATTGCAACTCAAAGGCCCCTTGGAGATCCTGGACTGACAGAAGGACTGAGTAAGAGGGCTAACCTTGAAGGACAGGGTGGGCAGAGAGGCAGAACAGATTTTCTCTGTTTAAGAAGGATCTTTTATAGTTTCTATCCAGAAAAAAAGCTGGCTTTGGAAACACTAGCTAGTTATAAGACGGCAGAGGAAGGCCTTAACAAGAGTGAATTGTGCCACAGTAACCTGGCGAAGTAAGATAATTAACATTAATAACATTAAGAACCAATATCAATCTCGATACTAATATAAAATATACCAGGATTATACTCAGCCCCTTCTAGCTGTAGGAAGCTGTGCACCCCCAGCAGTGCAGATCAATTGTGGGACACTGTGAGTGCCGCAGGTTCGGGAGGAAGGGAAGGGCTCAGGGCTCCAGCACTGAGGCAAGAAGTTCTCAGGATGGCAGCCATCAGGGGAGAGAGAGAACTTTGCAGCAAACTTTCCAATTTATACTGAATGTGACGTTCATGGTATGCAACAACCCTGTTGGCCAGCTTGGGTGAAGTGCCCAGGTCTCACTCCTCCTCATCCCTGCAACTGGTGAGCTCCAAAACACTGAGACCTTGAAACCCACACACCATAGATGGCTGTAAAGTAAATATTTTCACAAATTCAGACACTAGAGTCTTATAAAAATACAGTTTTCCCAAGCATTAGAAGAGATCTTACCGAAAAATAAAATTACTGAAAGATAAATGAATCCTGTGTCACTCAAACCAAGACAGTATCTTGTGGGTAAAAGCAAGATAAAGATCAGAGTCCTGCATTGCTTCCCTATGGGTGGCTGAACACGAATACCAACAGAAGAATGTAAGAAGCTTCCCAAACCTCCTTGGAGCAGAACCCACTTGCCAGAGAGATGTGTTTGCCACTGTTAGAAGTGACTGAAGACAGTCTGGCATCCCAGATCACAGCCCCCACATCGCCCACGTAGCTGTGACCACTGCCACAACCCTGCTACATCTCTCCTCTCACCAGGATGGACATCGCTCTGGACATGTGTGCACACTCGCCTGCCTCAAACCACCTGCATGCCCACAGCCCTGACTTAGGCCAGACGCTGTGTCTGTCCATACCCCAGGACTGGGCCCTGGGCAATGTTTACCCAGTCTCTTGCTCCCTCCTTGGGTCTTCCCACCAGTTTGTCTGTCTGGACATTTGTGAGGGAATTAAACTCATAGGACAGATAGCAATCAGCTAGAAACCAGCCAAAAGCAGGTTAATAGTTAGGCATGACAGGCTGCAGTGACTAAGTGTGGTAGGTTGACCTTGGCTGGCCTCTAGGTGCCCACCAGGTTGATCTATCACTCCCCCTCAATCAACAGGACAGGGAGAGAAAATATGATGAAAAGCACATGAGTCGCAATGAGGACAGGGCGATTACTCACCAATTACCACCACAGGCAAAACAGACTTGACTTGGGGAAATTAATATAATTTATTGCCAATTAATTGTAACACAGTAGGATAGTGAGAAATAAGAACAGGTCTAAAAACACCGTCCCCCCACTCTTCCCATCTTGCCAGGCTCAACTTCACTCCCAACTTCTCTGCCTCCTCCAGGCAGCGCAGAGGGATGGGGAATGGGGCTTGCGGTCAGTTCCTAATGCTTCATCTCTGCCACTCCTATCTCCTCACGCTCTTC
>NW_009661375.1:2540-8762 GCF_000708025.1 Charadrius vociferus | reverse complement strand
TGCTCCAGCGTGGGGTCCCTCCCATGGGACAGTCCTTCACAAGCTGCACTGATTTTCAGCACATTGTTACCGCCCCAGCTGAAGCACTCACTTATGTAATTAGACCAACTGGTCACTGTGTCACTCTAACTCCGCAGAACGGCTGAGCTGGCAGCCAACCACCATGTTTCTAGCAGGTAAGTATGCCAAGGCATCTTCTGCCTTTCAGTCTTTACATGATTTTCTCACACTCTGAAAATTAAACAGATGTGCACATTTTGATGCAGATCTTGGGGTGGGGGTGTATACAGGTTGGATAGAGTGTTTTGGCATTACATTGCTTATTCTTTGTTGATTCGTTAGCATAATCATAGCAAACAACACATGGAAGAGACACAGCCATTCAGCATATACAAACCTCTCAGGTGGGAGGAAAGATAAGAGTTGTTACACTTATAACAGCAATGCACCCCACATGCAGCTAGGATATTAGTGCCATCCTTGATGTCAGCAATAAAGCAAATTGACCGTATTGCTAGTTTTCCCAGGTGCAAACTGTAATCTGCACTTTAATATTATAGCAACAATACTGGCTCCTTTGAGAACAATATATTGTGTCAGAATTTGTCTAACAGACAAATTTTTAAAATGAAAGCAAAATGATGTGCAACTTTTTCACACTACTCTGTGCATTTCTGAGAGCTTCCATCTCTCCTGTCCTCAACTTTAAAAGTTCCACGTAAGGGAAGAGGGGCTCCAACTTCGCACTGCGCGTCACAGCAGAGTGCTGGACTATCAGCTGTGTTACGTGACAGAGAAGTGACTCAGCACTGGACTGACCAAGAGGACTGTCCCCAGAGGACCAGCCTCACCAGGTGGCTGGAAATCTGGTCTCTGTCTTGTACTATATGAGGGCCCGTTGACAGCCTTTCTTTAATGTCCAGGTGCTCTCATGCAGCAATGTAAACACCAGTGTTTGTTGACATTTATTTTTATACATATCCTTGCAGTGTCTGCTGGCACTTACCATATCCCCACCTTGTGAGGAGGAGAGGCTGATGTGGGCACGGCACAGCTGACCCACAGACCAGGGCTCCCCACTTATATGCTCAGAAACTTGTTTGTGGGCAAGCACGCCTCATATACATATGTGTGTATACATACATAACAGAGCCAAGAATTCAGTGAGTATAACGGAAATCTGACCAGTCTAATTAGAGATTCATTGTTAGTCTAGATCTAAATAGAAAAATGAAGAATAGTAATGCAGTTGTAGCAGTTATATAGAGAAAAAGTTGCAATAGTAGCAAAAGAAACAACTAAAATTGTAACACACACAGTTTCTACCCCTTCTCTAGGTGTTACGCTCTCCTCTTCACTGCTTCCCTGGGTCCTAAAGTCACTGGTTTCACTCTGGTGTTGGAGGTGGTGGGTGTTATGATGAGTCCTCAGTATCTGGAGTTCTTTGCCAGCATGAATATGACGTTTGCATTGACGGTTTCTTCTTTCTCAGTCGGGGAGATAACAATGTGCTGAAAATCAGTACAAGAATTAATGGAATGAAAAAGCTGGGAAAAGAGTGGAGCAGTTCCTCCTTGGGAGCATTTTTTTATGTTTGCTAACAAGCTTTTACACCTTTCTCTTTCTTCATTGCTCTGCAGCTTCACGTTACATCCAAATGCACTATATATGGTTCCCTTTCCGTATGTTAAACACTATTTCTTGTTCTCTTTGTTACACCTAAAGCCAGTTTTGTCTAGTTCTGAGTCTGCATTTCTTTAACTGACCATGGGAGAGTTGTCTACCACTGTGGCGTCTCCCATGCCCACACGTGCCCACCTCTCACCACCCCATGCCTGCACGCCTCTGCACCAAGGCCCCCATCTCCACTTCTCAAGCCTCTGCTGCCATACCAGGCCTATGTTTCTCTGCACTACCTCAGTATTTCAGCGTTGTAAAAATCTCATCCCACCTACAATAACTGCTTGTTACTGCTATCCATATAAAACTATAGTTGCAACACACAAAGATAAACAAAAGTAAAGCAGATCAGATACAGAAACTGCTGTCACAGCTAAACCAAGGGGAGCTGCAGGCAGGTCACACTGAATTCGGACAGAGCAGGCGACCAGCCTTGGTGCTGAGGCCTGGCGAACTCAGTGCAGAGCTCATGGCCTGCAGTATCATACTACAAGGCCTATGAGATGACACCACCACTGCTGCTGCAGAGGCTCTTGACAGCATCAAGAGAAGTATAACTCCCTTATACACATCCCCTCAGAGCCCATATAAATTGTAAGGGAGCAGAGGCTTGTTTTTCCTAGTGTCTGCTTCTCTGCAGGTCAGCTGCAAGGCTGCTCGTTGACTGTTGTGCTGCCAGGCTTCACTGCTAGCCAAGGCCACTTCCTCCTTTAACAGGCAAAGAGTAGTTGTTAGTGGACTGATGAATTTTCTTATAGGAACAATTAAAACAAATGCCGTGTTTTTAGTGTCTGTGCTACAGATTAGTTGGTGATTTCCAGAGAACAGCACCTTCCCTTTAGCTTCCTAATTGGGATGCACTTGCTGCAAAACAATTCACAGATGAAAACTTTTCTTCACACAGCCAGCATATACTCTGCCTAAGTGCAGTGAAGTATTCTTAGTTGAGTTCCTTCAACTCCAGCTAAGTGATGTAGGACTCAATTTTGATGCAAGTTTTTAGAGCAAACATCTCTCCTCCCCAGTATCTATGTCAGTATTTTTTGCACCATTTGCTTCCTATGAAAAAACATATATTTGCCTGCTAGCTGGGTATCCTGATACTTTCACTCTTGCACACTTCTCTTCTGCATCATCTGAAGGATGATTTTCTTTTCTAAGCACAAGACTGTTGTATCTGGCCTACCACTTCGATGTTTTTACAACTCTATGTATTCTACCAATATGTGCCAAGTAAGAAAATCAATTCTTACCACTTCTCATTAGTTTTCTTTTACCAGCAGGTCCAATTCATTATCACCTCCTCCCTGAGCACCTCAGAAATGAAGCAGTGACACTGAAACTCACTTGGCGGGTTTTCAGCATGCAGCAGCAATTCCAAATGACCTTGACAGGAGCATCACAGTGCCTACCTATTCCCTTCACCCTAGGTCATTATAAGATTGAGAATATGAACTCGGGGGGGGGGGGGGAGGAGAAGGAAAAAAAGTCCCATTTTGCTGAAAGAAAAAGTGTTTAAAAATAGATTGTAAAACATATTTTGGGAAAATAAATCTCATTAGAAAATGATTTGCCGCTATTGGCAACTGAAGAACAGCTCCAAGACAGCAGGAAGAATATAACATTTATCTGATTTCTGAATGCCATAACCTCAAAAAGTTTCACTACATAATCCTGTCACAGGTAGGCAAGGAACCGGAGGAAATTGCCCCTATATTAAGTGAGCAAAATATCCAAAAGCGAAGCTAAAACCACATACAGCTTGTGTAATTCAGAGGTCACACACAACTTCAGTTCCACATACACCCCCTTCTAACATTTTTGTTTGTTTACTTGAGTGGTTGGGTTGTTTTGAGTGTAAGACACAACTAGGAGAACAAGCTTACTGTTCCTATAGAAAGAGCAAACAACATCTGACTGTCACAGACACAGTCAATGGCAGTCCCTAGATAGCGCATGACTGAGATGCAGAGGAAAGCCTAATAGTTGCTCACTGTTGGAACTACTTTTATATTCTTCCTCACCAATCTGCCCTTTCCCCAGGCCATGGTTCATCTCTCTCATACTACTTCATTAGCTCCAGCCTCTACAGACCGACAGTAAGATTCATCCATGCAGCACACTGACACAGAGACCCCACCTCCCCAGCACAGGGATACATACAGAAAATGCGTCTGCCCCAACATTTCAGATCCCAGGATAACAGGGTTTAGTGGGAAACAATGTATTAGGTTTGATATTTCATGTAGCAAACAGGCACCAGTCTTGCAGGATGTCCTTGGTGAGCTCCTCAAATCCTGACATGACCTCCAGTCCCTCCAGCATGCTGAGACATCCCGCCATCCAACTGCTCGGTTGCTCCCGCCACCCCAGCTCATACAGCAAAATTTCCCTTCGCCCAGTTCTTTTGCCCTGACGGAGTTTCCCTTTCACTTAGTTAATATTTCATGTGGTTTCTTTCCCCTGCTTTCCTTAACAAGGTGTTTAGGAGTTGCTTCGTGCTCTTGGGAACATTCCTTTTTCCCTTTATGGCTGACAGATCCTCCTCCTCTGCAGACACCTGTTCCTGAAAGCAGACCCTATGTCTGTCCAGCTGCACTGATCTACTGCAATCAACTATGCTGCCTTGCAGGAAAAGCCAAAAAGAAGTCATCACCTTCCACAGACAGCCAGTGTGTCCCAAAAGCTGATGACCAAAGATGAAAACTCTCTACCCTTGAGCAATCTTTCAAGCTTAACCTCCTGCCTTTCACAGGGATGCATCCTGAACGTGGTCATGAGTTAAAACATTAGAAGGGAGTGGCTATGTCATTATCAAAAGCAAGATGAACTTATCTGGAAGCTGTGGAGAGTGGCTATATTTCATAACTGACAGGTTATCATAAAAATAAGTATGATTATCTTGAATTTTTATGGGTAGGTGTAACTTTCTATTTCTCATTTCTAATTTTACAGAAATAGTATAGTGTATTGCAAAGTACTGCTGCCACCAGCATACATTAGGAACATATTAATCATTTCTAGCACCTTTACAGATGACCTTTAAATAACACCATTCCAGAATGACCACGTCAGCTTATTATTAGCAACCAGGTCATCCACTTGTATCAATTACCAAAGGTTTCACATTTATTAGCCAGGTGAATGGATAACCAAAACTGGCCAGTTTCTTCCATGTAAGCATTGTAGCTGTAGGACACCAAATAAAAACACAGCCTTCTCCATAGACAGATGGATTTACTATGGATTGTTTACACTTTATGTTAAAATAATCCACATATTATAATTTTATATTTAAATTATTTACAAAAGTTGACACTGGAGATAATGTAAGGGTAAAGTGCAGTTGTCATTTCTCTTTTCGGTTGTCTTATTTAAGAATTGAATTACATGTTACAAAAGCAGTCTTTTGCTAGTTGTCCTCAAAATTCTCCAGCCATCCATGTTATCCTTAGCCATCTCCATGTTATTCTTAGTAGTGACCAAGTCTTTTCTCTCGTGCAGCCTACCACAGTCTTCTTGGAACACTCCTCAAGCCAAAAGGCATGCTTGAAATGTAAACCTAATAATCCCCATTTGCAGCAAAACAACATGCCTCTTAACCGGAGAGGTGCAAGAGAAAAGTATCATTCCACTTTAACATCCAGAGAAGTTCATGGATAATCTGCTATTTTGGAAGCGTGCAGACTTCTCCGGGCTGCTTATTCTGATTAGTTTCCTTAACTCTTTCAAAATACCGCTGTGAATAATTTTAATATCTACCCAGGGTATCCCTAATTTTTGTAGTTGAATAATTTGCATAATCCTCTGTCAATTAGAGCTAGAACCTCTTGATTTAAGATATATGCTGATGAAGCTGTTGCAGTGAAATTGCTCATACTGCTTCAAGTAGACCAAAATAAGCTGGGGGAACGAGTACCACAAAGGCAGTTCCAGTTAAACGTGAGGAAAAAAAATCGAAAGTCAGGGAAAGTATCCTGTGCATCTAAATCTCCACAAACAAAGTCAGGTGAAATAAGAATCTGCCTAGTTTTCTGCACACCAGAAAGTTTAGAAAAAAAATACTTCAAAGTTCTAGAGAAAGGGAAGAAAAGTTGCTGTTAGACCTTCCTGGTTCCAGCCAGTAATAGACACGCTGCTCTGAAATGCCACTCTGGACGCACTCAAGCCCACCTCCACTGGCTCAGCTGCCCACACAGCGACTAGCCAGTACAAGCAGGTACTGTGGCCTGGGAGCCAGTGGTGCTTTCAGCACCCACAGTATTGCCAGTAAGTTCATAACACTTTTATAGCGCTCAAATAAATGTTTGATGAGAGCGGTACGTGCTGTTCCATGAGACACTGTGTGTGATTTTAGCTTTCCCCTTCCCATTCGAGAAATGAATTCAACAAAACCTGTCTCCTCAGTTCGGAGGCAGGCAGTCCTCGCACCCGCGTTCGTCCCTCAGAGCGCCACTCCTGCTGAGACAAGCCGAGAGACTCTTCCACCAGCCATGGCGGCCGGCCCCTGCCCGCGGCCGGGGGGGGCGCGACCCCCCCCCC
>NW_009661375.1:0-924 GCF_000708025.1 Charadrius vociferus | reverse complement strand
GCAGAGGGGGGCGGGAGGGCTTTGGGGGCTGCGGGCAGAAGCACGGGGTGGGCAAGGTGCGTGGAGCCTCCCCGGAGGTGGGGGTCTGGTCCCGTGGGACCCCCGAGTTCAGGAGGCCGGCGTGCAGCAGGCTGAGCTCGGTGTCTGCGGGGGTCTCTGCGGGGAGAGGTGCTTTTCAGACCCAGCACGCCCTCTCCTCTTTGAATCCAGCTCTTCTTTGGACATTGCTCAGCATAGTTATTAAGTAGTTAATCCTAGAAACGTATGGATGTTTATACTGTGTCAAGCCATGGTGTTTAACCCTAACACTCAAGTCAGGACAGTGATTGGTTGATGACCTGGTCAAAAGCCCAGACTGTTGCAAATAGGTGGAGCTGGTAAGGAGGAGTTGAAATCAGCTGGAGCTTCAGTGCAGAGCTGGGGCTTCAATTACGCAGAGCTTGGCAAGTAGGAGCTGGAGGGAGATGGGCTGTCCTCTGTCCAGAGCACGTATTAGCCAGAGGCAAGACTCCCGGCAGTGGTAATGAGCAGGAGCTGCAATTAGCCAGAGCGTGTGTTGGCTGGAGCACCCGCGGGCCGGACTGTGCTCCCCGCAGGGCTGAAGAGCGGCTGGGTGCAGGCCTGAAGGGGCTCCGAGCAGCGGGGAGGCGAGTGGCCCTTCTGCCAGCAGGGAGCCTGGCCTCTTCCCTGGGGAGTTAAATCCCTACCAGGCACCTGTCTGGGCCCCGTTCCTGAGGGCAGAGGTGGGGTGTGGGGTGGGGGTCTTCCGACTTGTGCCGGTGTGCTGGCTGTGACAATCGGGGTCGTTTCTCACCTTCTCTTCTGCCAGTGTCCCCTTGTGCGTCCCGGGAAGAAAATCCTGCGGGGCTGATTCCGCCGGCTGCTCAGGTAATGGTGGGCGTGGGGCTGGGGGAGCGGGGAGAA
>NW_009661374.1:4377725-4388670 GCF_000708025.1 Charadrius vociferus | reverse complement strand
AAAAAAAAAAAAAGTCCTCATATCATCCTTTTATGCGTTCACTGCAGCCAGAAGGAGTTGCAGAGGGGTTTTGATGCTCCTGTCATTTCAGGCTATTACTATATACTGCGTTACATTGCATTAAACACCTTTGAGGGCTGCACGTGGTAGCTCTCTTATCTCTCTATCTGGGAAGTCACCCCCAGAAATACAAGAGTGGTGTACAGGGAACCCGACCTGTGCCAAACACAGCTGCTGTGTGGCCTGGACATTTCTTCTGACGGCCAAATAGTCAAATTCCCTTCTTCCATCTAAACAAGATTCAGGGCAGGGTATGAAGAAAAAGGTATGCCTGCTGGCCTGGCCATCAGGGGCCTGCAGTCTGCATCTTCAGGGTTCAGATGGATTTTGGGCTTCTCTGTAGTCATCTTCAAGTTGCTTTCAGTCAGTTTGTACCATAGCTCTTTACCTACCCTATGAATAATCTATGAGTGCATACACTGCTTTTAGTCACAGCCACAGTCTGCTAAATATATGCTGTAGAGCAGCCTACTCCATTGCAATCAATATAACTACTAAGATGTAAAGATGGTCGGAGAAGCATAAAGGTGATAGAAGTCACCCTTCAAGGTGTTCCCATTGGTTGGTTTGGTTTCATTCTCTCTCCTCCCTTGGATTTTCTTAAATAATTATGACCGAAGGGCATAGCTGAACTCCTTCCCTCCCAGCACCGTGCCTGGCAGCGAGAAGAGGGAGAGGGCTCAGCCAAGCAAGCTGCCAAGTGCTCCGGCCCTCCATCAGCAAAGCACTTGAGCACATGCTTGTTTGTAAGTATTTAAGCAGTACCATTGACAGAAAACCAATCGTACAGAGCCCTCAAGGCTAAACGACATATGTGAGATCATAAAATGCCTTTTTTTTTTTCTTCCCAGCAATGATGAAATAGTTGCCCACATGAAGAAACAAAACTGTCCTGTTGGAAGGCTGCCCATCTGGCTCCTCTCCCAGGTATGCTGGGGCAAACAATACGGCTTATCTAGTTAAGGTTGTAATTACATAAATATATCATATCATAATATATATAATAAAGATATGGTATGTAATATATATATATAAAGGGCGGGCTGTGTCTTCTTTATAGAAGACAGTAACATACATTGAAAGGAGGGCATGAGAACAACAACGGCTCTAATTTTCTGGCTGTCCTGCCATGAAAAATTTCAGCCCAAAGAGTGAAATTCAGCAAAGGCATAATAACCAAAACCAGGATTCTGGAAATAGTCAGGGAAGCGCAGTGGATATCACTGCCACCTGTGCTGCCACTGAGAAGCAAAGGTGGAAACACAACTACAATGTGAGATGCACATGCCTCTAAGTGTTTCATAAATGTGCACGATTCCTGGGATACATTTCAGAGGAAAATGCAGAGGGGCTGTGACGGGTTGCATGCTCCAGTAATTATTATGCCTGTGTACGCCATGTGTGATGTATGATGGATAACGTGTCACATATTTTTCAGGATAAACACTCTAAATTTGGCACATTTTCAGCTCAAAATAAGTGAATGGTAAGCCAAACCACTCAAAATTCAACCCAAATGTAAGCCAGTGCTTTCCTATTGAGTAATCATAAAAATAAATGTCATTTCTGTCATTAACTCTTGATGATTCATTCTTAACCTGGACTATTTTGTCCTGGGTTTTACTGACATTTTCTACAACTGCCTTTGTCTGGTTGTGGCTGGGTCAGCAATGCCTGTATTCCTTGAAACTATTTGTTAAACTGTTGACCAGCCCCTATCTTCTCTGTGATTTTGAAGTCACTAGAAGTCAACTTATCTAAGCAGACTGGCCTTCGGTGGTAATGGAAATAACTCCAGTTCAGAAAAATATACCTCCTCTTTTCCTGAAGTTAATGTTTTTCTTCTCAGATCAATGCACGGTTTATTGAACTCTCTGCTCTGAGAGCAAGTTAAGTTCCTTATTGCTTAAGCAGAAAGTTGTTTCATACCTGGTAAGAGTGAGCCTCAACTCATTTGGCTCAAAAAATACTGTGTTCCTGTAGTGTTATAGTTAATGGCTGGGTGGGAAGAAATCGGAAGTTTCTCTTGCAAATCCATCCCGGAGCCTCCATCAATCTAAATACACAAGCCATCAGCAATGGCCACCTAAACGTAAACCACCTAACTATGAGCTAGAGACCATGCTACTGGTCTCCTTTCTCTGTGCTCTCTTACAGCCCAGATACATCAGTGTGCCCCAACATCTGCCTACCCCACCAGCACGCCCCGGGCCGGCGACGTAAGTGGTTGGCTTCACTTGATGGAGATGTAGAGAACAGCAGGGAGATGTTACAACAAAAGAGTGTAAATGTGTGAGTGAAAGCAAGTGAGTTGTTAACACCAGGCAGATGAGAGGAAGCCATGGTGAAAAGAGGATGAGGAGAACGATTACACCACATTCCCACTAGAACCTGAAATAAAACCAGGATTCTCCAGACTTGGTGCCCCTGTGCCAGAGGATATCAGGGAAACATCTATTCCATGCTCTCCTTGTGGTTAGTTTGTGCAGAAGGTCACAACTGTTGTTTGCGGTCTGGTGTGGTCTGAAGTGGTAAAGGCCACGAGTCCACTGACTCAATTCTGGCCATGGACCACCTCAAGTGTCAAAATTACACCGAGAGTCAAAAAAATTGTCAATTGAAGGAGAACATGAGCAAAAGCACAGAACAAGAGCTGAGGTGTTTGCAGGAGAAGCAGCAGGTGGGACTTGGGTCCACATATAACTCCACATACATCACATACCTCCTGGCACTCGCAGGTCCCTAAGCAGTAACTCGAGGCAGGCAGAGGACATCAGCCTCCTTGTAAATATATTAATTAGTCCCCTACCACACACAGAGTCTTTCATACAGTGAGCAGTGAGCTGGGGTTGCTGGATGGCCAGGAGAACTGTAAAATTCTGCTTATTTCACAATAAAATGCTTCTTATCTCAACTAGCACTGTTGCAGGTTTGATGCTGTGCTCCATCCCAACCGCCAGCATGGAAGGCAGCTTCTAGAGCTGGTTTGTGCGTGTGCATGGAGCAGGATTCATGTTTGATACCAGGAGACATTTCTTATTTATTTTTCTAGATCACTTGCAGCCTCTTTTTACAACGTGTTATCACTTACCTAGATTCCTTCTATTCCATATATGAAAACACTATTTGCAAAAGTGGTTTTACCCATCCCTGTGAATCAGCGCTGGGAACCAGAGAGAAGATCCTCAAGTCGTACCCCAGAACCATTGCCGGACCACACCATGTCCCACAGGTATCCCAGCTCAGTAAAACTGACGTTAAAGTCCCCACGGTGCCTGCTGGCACTAAAACAAAATATTAGCTGAACATTTAAGAAGTGCTAGAAGTCATCATATTGGTACATAAGCAATGGTGCAGGCTTCGTTCCATCCCCTGTGAAGCGTGGTGCCTGCAGACACAGCATTGGGACTCTGGGCCACTGCTTTTGCTTCCTTCTGGTTCCCACACTGGCTTTCTTCCCTGCCCACACCCCCACCTCGAAATGTCGGCTTGGGTATCTAGCCAGCGTGCTCTTCCCACAGGCGAGCATAGCAAAGAAATCGTTTTCAGATGGTGAGGTAGGAAGACAGGAAGATCAAGTCGGGAAAGCAAAGTGTGCAGAAAGCAATTACCAGAGAGCCGAGAGTCTGGCCAGGGAAGAGGCCACTTCTTTTACAAAAGCCTTTGTGAGGGAAATGGGTTTTGTTGGTTGTGTTTGCTAGAGTACTAAGTAAATGAAAGACAGGATTTGCAGTGTATTCTTTCAGTTATTCTTGCCTAACATAGGTTGAAAAATCTATGCTGTTACAGCTGACAAAAGACATCTATAGTCCAGGAAATCTTCAGGGTGTCACTGACGGGATGCCCCCAGTTATGCCATCACCTCGCTGTTGTTAAATGTAGTGCTGCTGGACAACGTGAGGAAAATACTGTGCGTATACAGTATGGCATAGTTCTACCCATGTACCACAGGTTTTAGAAAGTTTTTATGCTCACTTTTTAGGTCTGATGCTATTCCCACTGAACTCAAAGCAGTATTCTCACAAAGCTCCATGTGAGAAAGATTTGACCCTAGATATCAGTGGCCTTAGAAATGAGTTCTTGTTGATGAGGCAGAGACAGAGCTACGTGTACAGTTTCCTTCTATCATCCTGTTTCCAGAGTTGAAACTCCACCGTAGTCTTTGTAGCTGAAGCAACAAGAACCTTCCTTCATGTTGGTATCATTTGAAACAAAGGATGTTCTGCCCAGACTGAAGTGAAAGCAGCAGCTTTTAGGCACATTAAAGCTAGTAGCAAATCTCAAAAAACCCCTTGAGGTTAGTGGAAGACTATCTGAGATGGAGCCCATGGAATGTGGCATGCCAGCTCAGGAATAAACTGATAAAAAGGAGAGGAGGGAAAAAGGAGTGAGAAAGAGAAGAAGAGACCATGAGTGCGAGGAAGCTTACCAGCCCTGTTGGCAAAAAGCACCCTGTCGGCAAAGAGGATGTTTCCAGTCTTGAAATTAGGACTCAAAGAGCAAGTGCCTGGCATGAGTCTGCGCTACGGCACCTCAAAGCAGTGTAGGGTTGAGAACACAAACCCCTGGGACCAGATCTCGGCATAGATGAGAACGGGAGACTTCCTACTTGTGCTCCTGGACGTACACTTGTTGAGTTACAAACAGGTCAACGTGAAAAATGACCTTAAACTGAGTGCAAACATATGTGCTAAAATCACAGCACTTACAAGAAAAGCTCTGGCAAATCTTTTTTTTTTTTTTTCCTTTTTTTCCTGTCAGTAAAAAGAAAGGGCCTGAGAAATAGAGAAATATTCATTACATCCAAATATCAAAGTATGTTAATTTCTTTATAGGGGTGCTTGTGATCGCTCCATAATTAGAATCTGAAAAGCATCCTCTGCTTATGAAGAAAGCATGTGTGTCCTTCACAAAGTCATAGCACTTACACTGAGGATAAACATTTTTCAGAGGATTTGCAGACTGATCTAATAATCAGCTCAAGTTAAACAGTTCCTTTGAGAACATTCAGGCTGTACCAAACACTTTGTAGTACTGATGGTGTTTTAATGATATTTTTATTTTGTACTGGAAAACTTATCCTCTAACAAAAATTAAAACCATTCAGCTTCAGGGGGTTCTGTGGAAAAAGCGATGCTCTTTCAAAATGCCTCCCGCCTCCTGCCGTGATCGAAACACAGGCCAGGCCGAGTTGGCCCACTTCCGTCGCCTGTGCCCATGGGTTGACATACAGCTGTGCAGAGACCCAATGATGCTCAGCCTGAAACACATTCATGCAGTTGAGGAGACGGGTGGGATCTGGGAACATTTCCCATCTTCTGCATTTCCCACCTGCATGTGCGTGGGGGAGAAGAGGTGTCAGAGATTTCAGGTGGCAGCAGGAGCCTTTGATGAAGTTCAAGTGGAAAAAGAGACATCCAGAGGGATGTGGACAGGCTTGAGATATAGGCTCATGCAAACCTCATGAAGTTCAACAAGGCCAAGTGGGCATGCACGTGGGCTGGGGCAATCCCATGCACAAATACAGGCTGGGCAGAGAATGGATTGAGAGCAGCCCTGAGGAGAAAGACTTGGGGGTGTTGGTTGATGAGAAGCTCAACGTGAGCCAGCAATGTGCACGCACAGCCCAGAAGGCCAACCGTATCCTGGGCTGCATAAAAAGAAGTGTGGCCAGCAGGTTGGCGGAGGTTATTCTGCCCCTCTACTCCACTCTGGTGAGACCACAGCTGGCATATTGCATCCAGCTCTGAAGCCCTCAACATAAGAGGGACGTGGACCTGTTAGAGTGGGTCCAGAGAAGGGCCACAAAGATGACCAGAGGGCTGGAGCACCTCTCCTGTGAGGACAGGCTAAGAGAGTTGGGATTGTTCAGCCTGGAAAAGAGAAGGCTCCAGGGAGACCTTATTGCAGCCTTCCAGTATCTGAAGGGCGCATACAAGAAGGCTGGAGAGGGACTTTTCACAAGGACATGTCGTGATCAGAGAAGGGGTAATGGCTTCAAACTGGAAGAGGGAAGATTTAGAATAGGTATTAGGAAGAAATTTTTCACTATGGGGGTGGTAAGGCACTGGAACAGGTTGCCCAGGGAAGTTGTGGAGGCCCCATCCCTGGAAGTGTTCAAGGCCAGGCTGGATGGGGCTTTGAGCAACCTGGTCTAGTGGGAGGTGTCCCTGCCTATGGCAGGAGGGGTTGGAACTAGGTGATATTTAAGGTCCCTTCCAACTTAAACCATTCTATGATTCTGCAATTCTATGATTTTGCTTTTATGCCTCTACAGGCATTTTCTGAATGGCCTTTTCTCTTATGCGGGTATGATGAAGTGTCCCTAGAAGGGTATTTTGGGACTGCACCTTCAGCACTCGGACCATGCTGCAATTTCAGCCAGTGACAACCTGTTGAGAGCACAGAAAGGGTGGTAACTGCCTTCATCAACTGCAGCCTCTATTTCTACAGGCACAGCTAATACTCGAGATGTGCAGAAGGATTTATAAAGTCAGCAATGGCAAAGATAGGTAGAGTGAAAGCAGGCAAAAAAGACATCTGTGGGTTAGAAGTTGCAGGAAAGAAAAAGTAAAGGGCCCACCTGGGAAACAACTAAACCAATGCAGTATTTGTGCCACCGTGGTATGCTCTGCAGCCAGCATTTAATAAATGGGAGCATGGAGGGGAGGAGTGGTGATGATTAAAACAGATCAGTAGATTCAGTGATCTGTTGGACATGTACAGTATTGCACATCTGAAAATGGGATACGTGGGGTAGATGAGGGGTCAGGTGGTATTTATACGGCAGGTAAGTGAAGATTCCCAATTATGGCCAATTACTTCTGACCAAAAAAGCAGGCAGCCTTGTCTTCAGGCTGTGGACGCTTTCCTGCACTTAGGGCGGAGTGATGATCCCCGAGGTCAGTGTGTGGCTTCTGCTCAGCAGGCTGCAGTGCCAACTAACTCTATCTAAGCCCAGCCTTTGGAGGAAAAGCAGTTAACGAGTGGGAAGCGGATGGGTCTATGGACTCTCTAATGGTATAAATGTTACTGGAAAAGCCATTCCATAACATAATGTTAGTCAGAGATCCAAGCCAAGGCAGCAGATGGAGACTATGCTGGCAGCAGGCAGAGGAGAAGCAGAGCTTTGCGAGTCTCAGGGGAGTCAGGGACAGCTGGTCCCTGGGTGAGGCTCCAGACGTGGGTAGAGAAGTGACCACAACTCGTCAGGAATGGAGACACCGACAAGTCCTGTTTTGGTCAAAGCCACTGATGATCAACAAGGTCTGCTGGCCACGAGCAGCCCGTTCTCTGCACTGGCCGGTGATAGATCAGAAGTCCCATGTACTCCTGACAACATGGGGTAGACCTGAAGTGGCATATGCCCCAATTTTAGAGAAGCATTGTACCAGAGGTGTACCTGCTTGTGTCTGGAGTGGTTGAGACAGAGGTTAAAGCCATAAAATCATTTTATAAGGGACCCATTGTCGACTATAAAGTTATAGCTCTGGTCACTTATCTCACAGCTCTGCCAGGTTTTATAAAGGCTACCAAGGGATTAATCTAATTTTATTTTTTTAAATGCAGGTGTCTTGGCAAAGCCAGTTGTGTAGATTCCTGTGAGGTGGCACAATGGGGAGGAATAAGCACCTGCAGAGGGGTAACCCATCCTACCCTAAGACAGGTGAGCTGACTCACCTCTGGAAGCCGTCCTCTCTGTTTACTGCCTACCTGGCTTTGATGCCACTGCCATCAGGTAAGATGGACTTCAATCAGGTGGTCCCACAGACCAACCTACACCTCCAGAAAGCAGCTCTATGGGTTTCATGCAACACCCAGCAAGACATGCCTGCTAGGTCAAAATCACCTACGTGGTGTGTCCGGTACACAGCCCTCTCTCCTCTGACACCCCTTAAGCGGAGAGCAGAGCAGACGAGCCCAAGGCCTCGGTGGTAGTCCTGTGCCTCACTGCTTGGTTACAACAGCATGTCCTGAGGCCATTGCACAGGACCAGCTGGAGACACTTGTTAATGAGAACGCCGGTATGCCGAGAATGACAAATGTGACCTTTGGAAATTCAAATTAGGTTTGGCACATGTATCTTCCCAATGACTGCTGTGACTCCTGTCAGGGTTCATGTGGATACGGGGTATGTCTCAACTGCAGGCTTGCTGCTTGTTTTACACGTGCTGTGACCCAGCCTCCTCCCCGCCACGGCAGCGCAAGCCCTTCGCTCCACATGTCTCTGTGCGTGTTGGGCCCATGCTCACACGCTCAGCTGGGGCTCTGCGACACGGTGCGTGCCGGCTTTGTAATGTCAACCTACCCACTTGCCTGACAACGTGAAAGCAAACGATGTGCGTGTGCCCAGGCTCAGGCACAGCTCTTCTGCCGTTCCTAGCAACTAAATTACGGCCTTCGCTCCAATTCGCTCTTCCCTGTGCATCAGCTTGGCTGTTCAAATACACCCCATGGAGGTCCAACCCTCTATTTTCACTCAGACAACTCTAGCTCTTTCCTTTTTTTGCCTTTTTCCTTTTCCCCTTGCCTCACTGAGATGCACGCTAGCTCTGCTCATCCCTGGTGTTAAGTACACTGTAAGGGACTGTGATTTATGGGGAGAGAAGGGAGAGCAAAAGGAAAAAATACCTAAAAAGCTCACTTAGGCCGCACTGTGGAAAGGTTATGAGAGTTTTGGGGAAAAACTATACTCTACCAGATGACAGGTCTAACTCCTCCTTAAAATCCTGCCTTTGTTAGGAGAGGTTTCACTGAATTGTCCCTCTCTTGCTGGGCAGGGAGTTCATGATCCCACAAAATGCCTTTGTAAGCTGGGGAGGAAGAAAACAAAAATCCTCAAGATATTATGCAGAGCCTTCAGCCCAGCATCAGGCTTCATAGCCCAGACTTGTGAGCACCTGAGTCTATTATCCAATAGTTTGATCAGGGAAAAAACTGGGAAGAGAGTGCCACAGAACACTTATTGTGTTGGGCTGTGGAGAATGTTTGCATGCAATGAGATGGGTTTAAGTTTGATTGAGAGTTGAAATCTCGCCATTTTCCCTGGTTTCCTTTCCCCTTCTTCCTTACATGATCCATGCTGTATTTCCAGGGAAGTACATGGAAAATTAAACAAATTAAGAAAAAATAAATAACTGACTCATTAATGGCAACTCTGAATACATAAGTAATAATACAAGCAAGACAAAGTATTAGAAATACAGACTAGACAAAAAACGTGCGTATGATGTTCTCTTAGCACCTTTGTCATACTGTTAGAATAACACCAAGTTAGTTTTTTACAACAGTTGAATTATTGTGTTGGGCCACCTGAAACAGAAATCCCAGGAAAAGTGGAAAGGGCCTTTGTGGAACTTCAGATCCCATCCCTTTGCAGGCTGGTGACACAAAGAAGCAGGCCTGCTGTTAGAAACCTGCACCTCCACATCCAGCATCCTGACAGGGCCTATCTAAGCTTTCTCCTGTTCTGGGCTGCTGCTGCCGGAGTTTTTCAGTTGTTGTTGGCGGTGGTTTATTTTTTTAGTTATGCAGAGAAAAATACAAGATGGGCAAATCTTCACTAGATGCTTCAACAACTGCTCAGTCAATGAACGATGACTTGCTGTGATAGTTGGGATTCATCAATATTAGCTGATGATCACAAGATGTGCCGGAGTGGGGGGGTGGTGGTGGTGTTATATACCCGCCAATAGCACAGTGTCCTTCAAACTCCATATTCACACGACTTTCCACAGGCGCTGTTGAGGGTTTCAATGCAATTCAGGAACTCTCTCCTCTCAGAGGTAACTATTGTTGAGGCAGAAAAATCCCCCAATTAAATATGTAACTAGTGATTCATATATACTACTTTTGAGTGTGTCAGTAACAGGCAAACAAAACCCCCGAAGGGAAATCAGGATTGTGGGTTTAGCAAACAGCATAATTGTACCTTCATATTGGCAGTTTCCACTAATCATAGGAAAACTACAGTATTACCTACCCCACAAGTCTCCACTCTTCGCAGAGTAGCATCGCAGGCACGTGGCAGCGTGGTTTATTAAGGAGCCTGCGGAGCCCGAGTTAGGCAGTTGGCAGACAGGACTTACAGCCACAGGTTGGACTGGGTTCAGCCTCCTTTGCTTGCGTGTTTGGGGAGAGGATGATGCTCAGGGCAGGTGTCTCTCGCAAAGTTTCACGTAGAGGCCGTTTGCTCCTGCAGAAGGTGTGGCAGTGCTGCCGGTGGTTCCTTGCCAAGCACGTGAAACAAGGGTGGCAAATGTGCCCACAGACGCGCAGGGGCCAGGACACAGGTGTCCACTGTAGCGCAGCCCTGCATGTAAAGTGTGCGTAATAATTTAGGAATGCTGCTTTGACCGGTAAAGTTTACAGGAAGTATTTACTCAGCTAATTGTCTCATAGGTGTCTGGTTTGGGCCGAACCGGCCACTGGGTGGAACGACAGATGCTCTCCCCTCCCTCTCTCCGAAGAGAGGCAGGAGAGAGACAGAGAGACTTATGAGTTTAGAAGGAACTAAACTACTTCAATGAAATATCAATAATAAAATTAAGAGGAAATAATGAAGAAAGTTGGGCTGAGAAGAACCTAATGACATTCAACAAGAGCAAGTGTAGGGTACTGCATCTGGGGAGGAATAACCCCATGCATCAGTACAGGTTGGGGGCTGACCTCCTGGAGAGCAGCTCTGCGGAAAGGGACCTGGGAGTCCTGGTGGACAACAGGATGACCATGAGCCAGCAATGTGCCCTGGCGGCCAAGAAGGCCAATGGCATCCTGGGGTGCATCAAGAAGAGTGTGGCCAGCAGGTCGAGGGAGGTCATCATCCCCCTCTACTCTGCCCTGGTGAGGCCACATCTGGAGTATTGTGTCCAGTTCTGGGCTCCCC
>NW_009661374.1:4305086-4377484 GCF_000708025.1 Charadrius vociferus | reverse complement strand
CTGTGCAACCTGCTGTAGGTGACCCTGCTCTGGCGGGGGGGTTGGACTAGATGATCTCCAGAGGTCCCTTCCAACGCTGAACATTCTGTGATTCTGTGATTTTGTGATTCTGTGAAATATATACAAAATCGTATCAAGCTCCCAGGATGACAATCACATCACCAGCTGGCACTGGGGAAATCCAAGACTGGACCCAGTGACAGATGGGAACTGGATTCCAGATCTGTATTCAGGATTAGGATCACAGGCAGACAAACAGAGTCCTCCTCAGACATTGGCCATTGAAGAAAGAGCCCCCACCCTTTGATCCCTCAGCTTTATACTGAGCATGAGGCAGATGGGATGGAATACCCTGGTGGTCAGTTTTGGGTCACCTGTCCTGTCCATTCCTCCCCACAGGTGTGACCCCTCTACGCTTTTCTGCTTCCGACCCTCTAACGGGGCAAATAACAAAGTTATCTGGCCTTGGCTGTTGTAGCAATAAGTATAAGCAGGACCCTCTCTGCATACCGTGCCTGGGCATCAACTATAAACATATTGGTCTTATCCCTCTGAGAGCGAACAGCATCTCCACAACATGCTGTTAATTTCAGTAGTTAGAAGAGGCCCAGCTGGAAAGTGAAGTTATTGAACAGAAAATTGGTTCTGTTTTATCTCAAACCGGGAAAAGAGGTTTGTGAGCAATCATAAGAAACAGGATAAATACCACGCAAGCCTGCAGCGATGGCTTCTCCCATGGTTTGCAATACATTCAGGTTTTCACTTAGAGAGTACGGTAATGCTTACACAATAAAAATGACAACAGAAAGGTGAAGGACAGGGTAAATGGAGCATTCATAAGAGTGGCAAAATTAAGAGATGTCTTTCTGTATTTTTGATTTATTTTACATTTTTATTTTTCTTCTCAAGCCTAAAGGATCTTCCAGCAAAAGCCCAGGTCTGCATTATTTAGAATTTGGGGTACAAAGTGGCTGTAAGTTTGGAGAATGTTTGAACTTCAGTGGGATTTTGAGCACCAGCACTTCTGCAAAACCAGGTCAACACTCGCTGCTGATAAAGACATCTGGATGCCTGAATTTCAGAGGAAATGTTTGCAGTAGACATAAGCTCGTGCCACCTCTGTGAACCTGATGCAGCATGAGCTCACATCACCTGTCACCTTAATGGTGTGTGTTAGTGCTGGAGAGTGCAGGGGGTGATGGCTGAACTCCACTTTGCACAGGAAAGTCTGCATCACAGGAAAAAATGGTTCCTGATGCAGTGTTAAAATACTGTGTCGCTTAAATAACACCACCTGTAAGCTGCTTTTTCTTATATCTTGGAGACATTTTAACCCCATTCACTCAAGACATCTGAGATATGGTAACGCATGCTTTAAGGAACAGATGTGGATACATATTTCCTGAAAGCACTCAGATGACAGTCATCAGAGGCTGAGTTTAAGCATGTGAAGCTGCTTTTCAACCTGAGCTTTAACTCACAACTCAGCATGTACCACCCATCCTCCCAAAGCCAACAGAAGGCATTCTGAGTACGTTCCAGGATTAAGAGAGTGGGTATAACCAGGCAATTAACACGATTGGCATTCATTATTTTCCTTCCTTCTTTGAGAAACAATGAAATCCTCCCCGGTGCAACCAGCACAGCCAGAAGGGCTGTCACGTTTTGCGTGGGGTGTCCCCACCCCGGGCGGGAGCTGCCCTTGGCGCTGGGGCAGAGCAGAGCCTGTGCTCAAGCCTAACCCTGCGGCATGGTTCATCCCGGTTCAAGCACGGCTACCAGCCACAGGGGATGCAAGTCCCAGCCTTCTGCATGCCTGAAGTGCTAATGTCGAGGAAGAGACACTGGGAGGGAATAGAGGCATCAGAACTGAAAGGAGAAAAACCCCTAAGGGACCTGAGCCAGGCTCGTCCCTGCAAAATCTCTCCCTGGGCACACCAGTGAACTTTGACAGGTGCCAACACCAGCTTATTCAAAAGGGTTGGATCCACTTCCTCGCAAGTAGGAGCAAAAAAAAAAAAGAAAAAAAAAAAGCCCCCCTCCCCCCGGGACAACTCCAGGCTGTAGGTTGCAGAGTGCCGCCATAGCAAGACTAGAGACAATCAGAGGGGACCACTTTAAATGCTCTCTTCCTTTCTTAATCAGAGCAGCACTTCACTTTCTCTAGAGGAAAAGATTTTAAGTGATGCCTACAATTTGTTCAAGCACTAACATCCTGTACCCAAGCAGAGCGCTTCTCAAGAATGTGTTCCTAAGACACAGAGAACCCAAGAGAGACCATGCGCACGTCTGTCGCCACCGCAGGAGGTGGGGAACCGGGCAGGGCAGATGACGGCACAGCCTGCATTGAAAAAGGAGGGATATGAGCTGCTGAAGAAAGCATTAAGGTTTTTCAATAAAAGGATAAAATTTACAGAGTTTTCCTTCAGGAAGGGAAAGGTCCAAAAGGATAATGATATAGTGGGCAAACTGCAATTTGTAGCACTGTTCTGGGTAAGAGAAAGGATGCTGAACCACAGGTGGTGAAGAAGAAAGGGGAAGAGAAAAATCAAACAAACTACCAAAAAATCAGAAGAAAAAGAAGGGAAATAGCTTAACAAAAGATAACCTTTACCAAAAAAACAAAACACCAACCTGAGCTGTCAGGGAGTACAAAATAACAGTGTTCCTCAACAATTAGGGTTTTTGAGAGGACTTGGAGATTGCAGTGTGCAGACTATATTGCACGTGCTGCAGGCTAAAAATGGGAAGACGACCACAAACACAATGCTTTGTGGTTATTGCAATGCCTAAAAACCACACCAGGCTTTAGCGCCAGCAGCACACCTACACCTACGATGGGAAAATGCAAATCATAGAATATTTTAGGTTGGAAGGGACCTTAAAGATCATCAAGTTCCAAGGTCCCTGCCATGGACAGGGACACCTCCCACTAGACCAGGTTCCTCAAAGCCCCATCCAGCCTGGCCTTGAATGCTTCCAGGGATGGGGCCTCCACAACTTCTCTGGGCAACCTGTTCCAGTGTCTCACCACCCCTGTAGTGAAAAATTTCTTCCTAATATCTAATCTAAATCTACCTTTTCCCAGTTTGAAGCCATTCCCCCTTGTCCTATCGCAACATGCCCTTGTAAAAAGTCCTTCCCCAGCTCTCCCATAGGACCACTTCAGATACTGGAAGGCCGCTATAAGGTCTCCCTGGAGCCTTCTCTTCTCCGGGCTGAACAACCCCAACTCTTTCAGCCTGTCAATGCACATGTAATGTGCATTGTAATACACAGCAATGTAATGCACATGGCTTAAACCCCCATAAGCGGCCAGGAGAAACAAGCAGCAGTTACACATACTAAAAGATCCAAGGGGACACCACAACAGAACTGTCATGGCACATGTTTAGAGACACTGGAAAGCCTGGCATTGTATTACAGAGGATGGACTGAGATGTCATTCATCTCTCAAAACTTCGTAAAAATGAAACCTTTTAATCCTGTTTTCCTGAGGAGTGTTTGAATTGCTGAAGCGTGAACAAATTTTCTCTTAGAGCTGTAAAATTATCACAGTTCCTGTATTTCACAACATTAAATGTTGAAAAAGAAAACATCATCTTTTGCCTTATCTGTGGTTAAGTGGTATACTTTCCAGAGCAACTTTTATGAATGACCAGTATCTACGAATAATAAAAGTATAAGGATTGTGATAGTCTAGGAAACATTCTTTGAAATAGTTTAAGTGCAGCAAGAAAAGTATGTGTTTGCCTCATTAGAATAAGGACTCCAGCTCTACATTTTTCCAAAGCAAGCATTTATTCCTTCAAATTATTTTTCATATTAGACAAAAGAATTCAGTATACTTTTTTCCAGAGAAAAAAAAAGTTAACAGTTGCAATGAACTATTATCTAAAGTGACATTTCATTTTTGCATCTCCTAAAATACATTCATTTATCTCAAAACAGTATTAGTCAATTAACAAAACAGAATGGACACCAAAATTTTTCGGTAGCTTGAGGTACCATGTTCTCTCACTGACTGCGTACAAGTCGCTGCCTGAAACACACACACTTCTATCACAAGAAACTTCTATCTTTTCCCTTTATCCATTGCATCTTTTCTTTCATTGAATTACTGATGAAAATGCAACTTCCTGCATAAAATATGCAAACATATTCAGAATATGTTTGCAGCATGCAGCCAAGAATCTGGGGTAGCTGCCTGCAAGCCATTTACTACGAACACAAACATGTTCTCTACATCTAGTACATGCAGTTGGCTGACATTCCTAAAACAGTTATTTCAGAAAATCCTGAAATATGGTCTGTACAAGCTTATGGAATAACATGATTTGTCAAGGATGCTGCTGACACTGTCAATATTCTTCAAGGCAAAGGGCTAGAAAGCAGTGTTGGGAATTTTAGCTTGTAATTGCAAATAATAGGCTTTCCCCTCCCCCCCCTTTTTTTTTTTAAATTTGAGAAATGTTTTAATAACAAGCCCCAATTAAACAACCTATTTCAGATACCTGCTGCCTTTCCACTTTTTACTTAGCACTGTGCATGACAGATTCAGTCTTGCCTAACCCAACTTCTGCTTCCTCTTGCACGACCACCCCAGTTGATCCAGCCTCTGTACCTCACTTACCAATAGTGGTTTCTTGGGAGGCTGTAGGCTTGAACCTGAAAGCATCTCGCAGGAGCACAAATATGGGGATGGAAAGAGTATGCTGCAAAAAGGATAACGCCTGTCATACAGAAAAACGACAGGATGGTTTTGCGCCCTCCAAGAGTCTAATCCCAGTAAAGTGGAGCACATCCCTTCATTTGTAGATGCAGTCAGTAAGTGGTTCACCTCAGATTCCTACTAGAAGCCCATGATAATTAGTCACAAGTCATTTTCACCCTGCATGTGGCACAGATTCTGTAGCTACTAGCATCAGCGAGATTAGTTTTGACACAAAATAGGGTTAAAAAGTTTGTTAGTCTAGAAGCAAATTTTGATTTTGAAATAAGCCCCACGTTTTTCACTTTTGCTTAAGAAAGCAGTGAAGTACAAGAAGTCATTTTAGCACTCAGTTGCTAAAAATCTCAAGAAATCTCAGAAAACATTTTGTTGTAAAAAAAAGATTGATTGTTGTCATGGAACAAAGAGGAAGAAAAGTATTATCTTCTTATTCTTGTGTACAAATCACTTCAACTTTACTAGTAAAACATAACAATGTAAGAAATTAATATAAAACCAAAAGATGCAGTATTTTCTTTGCCATAAATTGCTACATACTCTTCAGTGACTGTAGGCACTCTAAGTGTAGGCACACTTAGTCTCTTAAGATACACTTTCTCTTTCAGCTAAGAGCAGATATTAAACCTTTTTTTTTTCCCTGTAAAGCACAATACTGTAAATGTATAATAGTAAAGTATCATAAACAGAAATGTTAGATAATAAATTTATTACTGCAAAATACCAAACTAGGTTTCCTTTCTAAAATTATTTTTATGACCTATCAGTACAGTAGACTTGGCAGGAGAATCCAGCTTGTATTTACAGGTATCTGTTTCGAATGTACTCTCTGTACATGAGGAAGTCATCTCTTCCCAGTGGCTGCATGTTTCCTTTTCCAGCCTGAATGTGTGCATGAAAAATCTCTATTGATTTCCTATCAGCTTTTGGAGGCTGGACTTCGTAAATATTGTCTTGAGAAAAGGATGAGATGGGTATTCTGGAAAAAAAAAAACAAACACACAGAATATTTGGAACTTTAGGTAAAAATTTTCCACAGAGAGAGGAATATTTCTTTTCCTTGAAATATACATCTGAGTCAATGAAAGGGCAACTTCCCACTAGATAATTCATTTACCTAGATTTTTATCACTACTGCAGACCTGATAAGACCCATCTTTCCAAGTAGGGTAATTAGGTAAGTTGACACTAATCACATTACAGAATACTTTCTCACTTCCCTCCACTCTGTCCTCATTTCTTCATCCTTCCTCAGATCTGCCACCGTCAGTAAGTACCCGAGCTGAAACAGATCTGTGCCATGCATTATAGCAGGTAACAGGAAAACTTTATTGAGCTATCCACTTAGTAGCAATTATAACAAGCAAGTGGTTATACTCTGAACCAACAAAAAGAAAGGATTTATCAGATAAGAAATTTCCATCTAATTATCAGGAAACAGCCAACTTATTACCAGCAACAGCACTCTGTACACTGGGACAGCTAATATTTTATGAAAATATTTTTAAAATAGCTTTGTACCATAAATGCTGTCTTTGAATCCTAATACATAAACCTACTCATCTTGTGAGAAAAACATGTAGTTTGAAAGTTTACAAGAACCTGAGTATGTCAGACCTTTTCTAAGCACTGTTGTAAATCAGACTCACTCATAAAACTGGTATTTTAACTGCAACTCTTGAAAACTGCATAGCCAACAGGTCAAGTAAAGCGATTGTTTCCCTCTGTTCAGGGCTTAAGCCACCACGTTTGGAGAATTGTGCCCACGCCCGGGCTCTCCAGTACACGATAGACAATGAAATACTTGGATGAGTCCAGCAAAGGTCACCAAGATGATTAGAGAGCTGGAGCACATGGCATACGAAGAGAGGCTGCAAGCGCTGGGTTTGTCCAGCCCTGAGAAGAGAAGCTAAGGGCGACCCCTTCTTGCTGTCAGCAACTACCTAATGGGAGGGTATAGATAGCGTAAAGCCAGACTCTTCTTGGAGTGCATGATTAAAAGACAAAGTTCAAAAAGGGAATACAAATTGCAACATGGGACCTTCTGATTAGATATAAAGGAGCTTTTTTTCCACTGTGAGAGTGGTTTAAGGCTGGAATGGGTTGCTCAGAGAGGCTGTGGAACCTCCATCCTTAAGGACAATCAAAATGCAAGGGTACATAGCCCTGAGCAACCTCATCTAATTTGGTCCTCCTCTGAGCAGCGGATGGGATCAGCTGACCTCCACGGTCCTTTCCAATTTATAATATTCTATGGTTCTAAGCCAAACACTTCAGTAGTGACGTGTTCTCCACAATCAACTGCAAGGTAGCAACAGAACTATTTATACACAATACATAATAAATTAATAAACATTAGAAGTATTGTGTAGTAAATCACTTCCATTTTAAAGCACTTTAGCTAATGTGAAAGCTGTATTCACAAATATACCATGTACATTTCCCAGCAGTATTTTATTAATTTATTTACAAAATATTCCCAGCGCTGAACAGTATAGATGTTTAACCTGTGTAACAGCAGATCAGTTTGGATCCCACAACAGAACATTCAACCACTAACAAGTTGCCATCTGAAGGTAACATAAGCATTAACTTTTCCTTCTGTCAATACTACTTGATTTAGAGGAAATCAAAGTTTGAAATGAACTCCAGGGAAAAATGATCTGACAGAACTATAATTATCTAGAACAGTGGATGCAATGCACCTATAAATACTAAACCGGAGAATGAAATTCTTTCTCAATTATGAATAAAATGACATTCATGTTTTAAAGAATTCTCTAAATCATTAGTTTCATACATTTTTAGCTCCTATTTCAGCTGGAAAAGCTAATTTACTTTCTAGCTAGCTACTAAAATACTGCTGCTTTATAAAGACTCTATAGAAACAAAACTGCCCAAGTATTCAGTATGACACAAAGATTTCAATTCTAGAGACTCACCTTCCTACCACCACATACACTGAACACTTCTCTAAGTCAGATCTTTCCTTCTACGTTGAACCAAAATTTCATGGGGCCAGTTAGCCTGTCTCACGGAGTAGCTACCAGCAATTTTTGAGGACAGATTATTTCAACAGAACAGGTACTTAATAATCCCTTCTCCAGTATATCCTCCTGTATTTGAACAAACAGGATTTAGGATCTACCTCAGGCAAAATCTGAAACTATACTACTGTTTCATGAAAAGTGATTTCCACAGGTTTTCACTGTTTTTTCTAGTATCTGACACTTACAGAATACTGTGGGAATAAGTTCCATTACTTGTGTCTGACGTGACATTCCATTCATTTGTTACCATGGGCCTTGGTTCCTCATAATTCTTACACGGGGAGAAATGGTGAACAGTCATTCTGTTTGTCTCTTCCACATCACTATCGTACAACCAAGTGTATTCCATCTCTCCTCACACGCTAGTTATTTTCTGATCAACCTTGTCACCTTTGTCTGCCATTTATGCAGAGTTCCAAGGTTTTCTCCTTCCTCTTAGATAATGCGGTGAGGACCAAAACTGCATTTAATACCTGAGCTATTTTTAACTAGCTTTTCATTTGTCATCTACTATTTCAGCTACTGAAGACAAATTTTCTAAATACTTTACATAATAGCATATTGGAATAGTAGCCAGTGCCAGGGGCTGAAAAACAGTCAGAATGGTCAGAATGCCATTGTTAAATATTGTATGAGCGTATGCACATATTTTTGGGCTCAAAACTTCTCAGGTAAGAAATTACAGCAGCAACTTACTGTCAAAGCTCACTATTTCCAAAAGCAAACATCAACCAGCCCAAATGCAATGAAGATGTGCAGACAGATATTAGCATCACTGCCATATTCCACAGAAGCCACAGTCATGAGTCACTATCTGGGTGCTCTTCAAGAGACAACTTGTTTTTTGTGTGTATAATCTCCTCTTTTAAAGAGAAAAACCAAGGAACACCACCTTTGAAGAACTGGAACACTCAAACGATGGCAGACCCCTTCTGCAGATGAAATGCAGTAATAAACTTGTAGTTGCATTATGAGTATAAACTAATGTTTTTCACTGTCTCTAAACCAGGATGTCTATTAAAACTGCCAAAAAACTTCCTCCCTTATTTTGTAGCCTTTTGTTTTATTAAAATATGTTGGATTTTGGATGTTTCATCATGGGATGGTTTGTTAGTCTTATAAAATGACTGCAATGTGTTATGTGATATAGCATGCCTAATATTCCACTACAACTGGAATATGGTATAAAAAGTAAAAAGATTTCGCTATTAAAGTAATATTTTTCAATTTCATATTTAAATTTGTATTTTTCCATTTTACATAGCAATAAATTCAGTTGATCGTACTTTGACTTCTATGATAGAATTACTGATACAGATATACTATTGAATTTGAGACAATAAAATCACACTGTTTGGCTGCTTACTTAAACCCAAGTTACATTTACCAAGATGTAGACGGAATTTGTGAGGTTAGGTCATAGAAACATTTGGCCATTCTAGAATTAGAGAAAAAAGTAAAGCTAAAGTGAAGCCTTACTGCATAGAATGCATTTTTAATTTTCCTTATTTTAGATTCTATGACAATTCCTGTTTAGGCTTAGAATTAGTGGCACTACAGTGGAATGTAAACAAATACTAAAAAAAAAAAAAATGTAAGCAAGTTACCTGCCTATATGATTAAGATGAAATTTCCAAAATGCTTACCATTGTTATGCTTCTCTTAAACAACACAAAACTCTTATGTCAAAAGGGTTGAAATTCTTCTAAAGACTCCAACCTGTGCTATTATGCTCTCACCAAATCAGTGTTTTATTTTAGTTTCTGTTGGTAAACTCTATGAATAATACCATGGAAATTCTGTCATACTTAACCTTTTATTTCTTTTTATTTTTTTTTTCCCCAAAGAGTGATAGTTTCTTCTCATTATCACTATCAAATTCTTCTTAAAACATTAAGCTGGGTCTTTTCAGAACTGCTACCAAACATTAGCCTATCTAAATTTATATCTAGATGCTTTAAAAGTAGACTGCTTTTCAAAGCACCCACAGCTTCTGCAGATACTTATTTATCTAGTTTAAAGCATTCAAGCTGAGACTCTAGCAATGGTATTTGACACTAGCACACTGTACTAACTTACCAATGTCACTATCTAACACCAAAAGATGTCACTTACTCAAATGTAGCTGGCCTGTCTGGTCCGCTAGCAAGTGAACAATTAAATGAAAAAACCCCAAAGCCGTAACACTAATTTGATGCCTTCTCTATTTATTGATTTGTTTCTAAAGACATGACATTTCTGAAGCACTAATGAGTCAAAAGTCATTTCCTTAGGCACAATGGAAACTGGACAGCAAAGTGTATTTCATTTTGAGCATTTAGTAACTAAATCCCAATTTTCCACCTACTTGCTTCAACAAGATAAAAATATATTGAAAGAACTGCATGCCAATTTTGATTAATAATCCTGCATTAAGCTGTAACTATTTGTAGAGTGCTTATATTATCCAGGCATCTAATTAAAGTAATTTCTCTAACACTATTCATGTAAAAATCTAATCTACTTAATAAGTTTACTATCTTACAATAGAGTCATGAAGGAGAGCATATGACTTGGCTATCAGATCTCCCCAGAGACCTGTAGCCCTGTGGCCTCCCAATGAAAATTACATAGACAGGAACATGAACACCATGTGGTGAAGGACAGCACCCTTGACATGCAAAGTACAGTTATTTTCATCCCACTTGTGAACAGGATCCATGGTGTTATGGTTTCATCAAGAGCAACATTCTCTCTGCAGTAAAAGATGATACAGCTAAAATCTTCAGTTACAACGACGATGTTCCATACTCTGAAGGAAAAGTGCACGGTGATGTGCTTAGCTCTCAGAAATACAGCAGTCACTAGAAAGCCACCACATTCATTTCAACATTGATTTGTTCTCCTCAAGTCTCTAAAGTATATCTAAAGGGTACAAAATGTACTCTGTTGCCTTGTTTCAATCCTAAGCAAATATATCTGACCTACAAAACTCTGGCAAATCCAGAGTTTTTGTTTGGGCCTCTCCCCTCCCCTGCAACTGGTATCCCTCTAAATTGCTTGCTGTCCTCTTGAAAGAGCCTTCAACAGAATTTTCCTTCTGTAACTGACAGAGCCAACAAGCAGCAAAACCTGGACTGCATCCAGGTCCCACAAAAACTACCTGAAACTGCAATGGCATGCACAGGTTCAAAGGTTAGAGAAAGAAGAGACTCTCTTTACACAGGTACACATTTAAATGAGCATTTTACAATCCAAATTGGAAGCTGCTTCTCTACAGTGCGGATAGAAGGAGTATGAGAGAAGGTCAGAACATCTGATACAGAAAGGTGATCTCTGAGGAAAGATAAATCTTAAGTAGGGATGATTCATGCTGACTACAAACTAATTCAAAATTTAAAGACTGAGCACACAAGTAACCTAGGGGTAGTACAGGACAAAAAAAAAGTACCAAAAGAACTCACAAAAAAAAGAGGAATATTCCTAGGGGTAGTACAGGACAAAAAAAAAAGCATCAAAAGAACTCACAAAAAAAAAAGAGGAATACCGTGCTTCTTTTTGGAAAGGAAAAGCTTAGGCTTTCTGTTTCAAATAGGATTACTTGAGGAAGACAGTTTTCTTAAATCGATGAACAGAAATTTATCACTTCACAGAGAAGACAGAGAGACAGGTTGAAGAAGAGTCCTAAGAATTTTCATTAACAAGTCTAAAAGTACATGAGCTAAGATGGCATATAGTTTAGTACTCTCTGGTTTTAGCTAGAGACTTAATACTACAAAATCCCAAATTCAACAAAAACATAATATACAATGTAGAAATAACTAGATTTCCTGTCATATTTCACAGGAATGTGTTACAGTCACATTTTTAGAGGATATGAGCTCAATACTGCTGACATTAGGATCAAAATGAGACTTCATAGGCCAAAGTGAGAAACACCAGCCCACTAACCCCAAAATAAAATTAAAAATACCCCACAAGTTTCAAGCCATAGAACTTCTGAAGTATTTTAACAGTCATCACTATAGTAAAAGACGCAATAGTTCTTTATTTAAAATTTGGAAAAAGGCAAAGTTAATAACAGAACATATTTTCACACATTAAAAAAAAATAATTGAAGGCCAGTTATAAAACTCAAAATGTTTTTTTTTTTTCTAGTCTTGTGAGACTACTGCATTAGCCTTTTAATACATGACACGCAGAAATGCTAAACCAGGTGGACAGCAGATACAGACAAATTAAATTTTTATGCGTGTTGCAGTGACAACAAGGTTGCCGTCAAGTCAGAATTGCACTGAACTATTGTTTTACAGCTCAAAGTATTTTTTCAGGTTAAAAAAAAAAAAGCCCTTGGGTTTTGAGAGACGATAGCTAAATTTCATCACAATTCACGTATCATTCTGAAAGTATGCATGCCACTGTTGCAGGCTTTTTTTTGCATCAATTGATGGTATGTAATTTGAGATGTATATTTTTGTTCAGGATTCAGTGTAGATAGTGAGGAAATATGGAGTACCCAGAGGTCAAGTGAACATTGAGGTAAGTAAAAATGTATTTATGGGTTTTAATCTGAAACAGACATCAATAACTGAAAATTGTTATCCAAATCAGTATGGGCAGATGAATGCTAACAGTTTCATTGTTAAAATAATATAGAGCATTCAGTTGACAACTCTACCACAAATACTAGGCACATAAGCTTTTTCATCTGAAAAGCTCAGAGCTCAATATTGAGAGAACAGATGAATGGGAAAAAGATAATTCTTCCTACATACACGGGGATCTGAAGCACAAGGAATTCAAACCATTTTCCCCAAGATCCTTGGAAAAAGCACATGCTCTGCTCCCCGATCTGTCAAAAGGGTGCTATGCAAGATGACTGAGCCCATCTAACAAATTGCCAACAGCCACGTAAGAAAGCTCTGCTGCATTTCACCCTGTGGCTCTGCCTCTTCTGTGCTGGCCCTGATGATAACTGGGACCTTCACTGGTCTAAATAATCTCATTAACCTATCAGGAAACTATTTGTTTTGGTTTTTTTTCTGAATTAGTTTGCTGCAGACTGATGATCTGAACTGATTTATGGAGCACTGGAACAAGTAGCAAAGCTTGCACAAGTAAGTGAAAAAGTATGTGATAAGGAAAGGGGTATGTGAGGGTAAGAGCAGGACCTCCCCCTTTTGGTGGCAATGAGCTGTTAGAATTGGCTCAGCTATTTTGTTAACTTCTCCCATCAAATCCCATCATGCTGTTACTTAAACCATAATACCAAAGCGTTTCACCTGTCAAACTTCAGTACAGCATAGCCCCCCTATGCTGGGGAGGTGGAACTAGATGATCTTCAAGGTCCCTTCCAGCCTAAACCATTCTATGATTTTATAAACCATCACAACATGGACTTACTTATTCCCTTCAGACCCCAGCCAGCTCTTTTCTGGAGAGTCCTACAACTCTGATCATACTTTTTGCTTCCCCCCCCCAGACCCTTCCCAGTAGTATTCTTTTTGAGATGTGTGACTAAAAATGAACAGAGCATTCAAGCCCAAAATGACAAAATGATTCCTTTTATGTGGTGTTGATTCCCGATACTCTTTTGTCTTTTCTAGCCAACATGAAGTACCAAGTACTTTCAAGAAAGTGCCCACAGTGACTTTAAAACCACTTCCCCAGAATATAAAATGAAGATACTCTCAATAACAGTCAGCTTAGTCAAGCCACTTTGCAAGAGACAAGCACATAGACAGTGCTAAAGCCATTCAGAATCCCAATGAAGGGCAATCTTTCATCTTCAGACAGAAGACAAAATCCAGGTAATTTATAAACAGCCTGAGCAGTAAATTTCAAGAGAATTCTCACAGACAATAAATGCTGGAGAATCACAGAAGTGCTTTGTTTAAAATACTGTTAGTCAGAAAGAGGAAAGATTCAAATTAAGTGAGGAAGACTAATCCTTAAAGCTACTTTTAGAATATAAGAATAGTGAATACATGTGAGTCAAAAGAACGAGAGAAACTAAAGTTTTTGTAACACAACTATGTTGGATCAGTTAAGCCAAAGTGGTTAATTATCCTCATCTCCGCTCTGAATCGAGAGCTAATAGTGAGCTACATACTTTTATTTTATTTAGAGGTATACAGAGGTTTAGATCATATACGCTTCTTAATATAGCTGGTAAAGAATATGAGATCTAGTACAGGACATCTCAAAGTAAAATGAATCCAAATAATCACCAAAGAGGAAAGGATTTCATCCATCGTAGAGGCAAAGAGTTTTTAGTTAAGGAGGGAAGTAAGGTAGATGATTCCAAATTTAACACAGATATTTACATCTCTAAGGACTTGAAGCAGTGCTTGTTTTAATTAAGAGGCACAGCTATCCCATTTCCAAGAAAAGGAAGAAATAAAATGGGTTGTATGTAAAACCACAGTATCTATTCAGACCCTTCTGGGAGATTTCAAAGGGAAGACTACAGATAAAAAATTCTGCGGAAGACTTGATGCTGCTCTGACAAAGGGTTGTCTAGCAAGAAGTGCAGAATATAAGGGGTTTTTTTATAGAAAAAGGAAACCCTGACTGCTACCCTAGTAGGAGACAGCAACTAGATAAGACACCTTTGTGATTTAAGCTTAGTGTAAACAGGTAACAGAATATAAACAATTTATTCACCTACATTTTCCATGAATATTTGTAACAAGTCCATATTTTGTGAATAAATGCTTTCATTGAAGTTCATCTAACTTTCTGATGTGAAGCAACATATTGGGATGCATATTTAAAGCAGAGAGCACGCAAAAGAGCACGACTGTGAAACTATCAACACTCTTGATAACTTGTAATTTCCAAAAGTGAGTTGTTGACTAATTATGGCACCTTTTGATTCACTGTTTCCACAGCAGTGTCAAGAAACAATTTAGATATTTTGCATGGGCTTAATGTAAAAAATAAATATACTTAACACTCTGAACATCCTTTATTCATTTAGTTCTGCCTTTCAACATAAGGAACTGCCCAAGAACTCCTAGGATGTGAATACACAGAAAGATGACAAGTTCAATACCAACCTTTACTTTAGTACAGTAATAAATGAGTGATAATGCCATGTTTATAAATATAAAGCTATTTTTTATCTAATCCTCCAAGAAACAGACCTAATGCTAACAAAGTTATATGGAAGTACTGAATGAACAAGAGTTGCTCTAAACTGAGGTAACAGCTTTCAAAAGCAACTAGGGTTGTAAAACACTTCGTTAAAATTAGAAAATGTACTGCTCTATTTTTACTTCTATATTTTATAGTGATATTATAGATTAAAAATACTCCCGTAGAGCATTTAATTAACAAAAATGTTGGTCTCTTCTCCCAAGTAAGAAGTGATAGGACAAGAGGAAATGGCCTCAAGTTGTGCCAGGGGAGGTTCAGATTGGATATTAGGAAAAATTTCTTCCCGGAAAGGGTTACCAAACATTGAAACAGGCTGCCCAGGGAAATGGTGGAATCACCATTCCTAGAGATATTTAAAAGATGAGTAGACATGGTGCTTAGGGACATGGTGGTTTTTCCAGTGTTAGGTTGATGGTTGGACTCGATCTTAAAGGTCCCTTCCAACCTAGACAATTCTGTGATTCTAAAACGGAAAATATAGAGTGCTCCACTGAAATTTGCTTCATTACTTTTATCTTGGTGAGAAAATAACGTATATAATGTGCACATTATATACACAGAAACAAACAGTAAAATGCCCATATGCTACTTGTACATAGCTGCTAACTTGTAGATAGTTAGTTGATACTCAATTTGATTCACATTTGACCAATGCCTGGATGACAAGCAGAATATAGGTAGTCTTGATTTTTAAAAAAAAATTAAAAGTTACACATTTAACATCAGGGTAACTTTGGAAAAGACAGACTATATGATATATTTCTTAAGACAGGGCATGTTTTTCAAATATTTAAGGAGAACATAGCCCTGGATCATGCTGGTCCAGGTTCTCCTGCTTGAGCATCATCAGTGCCCCGCAAAACTGAAGAGGAGAGTAGATACCTATGTATGAATTAAAGTTTGCTCACAAGCATTGTTGCTATATTGCATAGGCCACAGTGGGCACAGGCACAGCACTCTTATCCAAAAGTGCTGCAGTGAATCAAAACACTCAATTCCCTGTTTGGAAGGGAATGAAATTTCTCAAGAGTCCTAGATGCAAGAAGTACATTTGGAAAGTGATTGAGAGTATATTTTTTCTACAGTATTATTTATACCATACCACAATGAATACTAGGGAACAATGAATAGGTGCACCGTGTCAGCCAACAGTAATTACAATACAGTACTCAAAGTCTCTCTTCACATGTATGATAATAGATTGTGCTAAAAGTAGTTCAGCTCTGTTTAGCTCTAACTAAAATTCTACCCTTTTTTTCCTTCATGGAATTTCTATGAACAAAAAGGGGAACTTCAATATCCTTCCACATTCTCCACTCCTCTTCATTATTATTTCATTTCATCACTGTAGTCCCTGTTCAAGTATCCATTTTTGCTTCTAATCTATCTTTACAGTTTCTAAATTTAAGCCAGAAGCTTCTTCTCGTCAGTATTTCTACAACGTATATTTGAGTTCATAAATATCACTGAAGTGACATTGTAAAAATAAGAAATTTTTCTTTTGGTATTGGCTTTATGTATTTGCTAAAAATGGCCACAAGGTTTAAGGTTGTGAGGTGTTTTGGGTTGGTTTTTTTTTTTTTAAGATTGAAAAAGGATGTAAAGAAAAAAAAGATTTTCTTGAAAAGTGTGGAAATAACAGCAACTAACCTAAGTCAAAATTATCTCTCACTGCTGATGAAAAAAAAAAAGTTTTAGATTGAGTACTTAATTTTACCATTAAAAGAAATGGAGTTTAATTGCATTTATATGTAGAAGGAACTACTGGAGAATCCATTTTGCCAGATTTTTTTCAATTTAAAACACACCTAACATCAAATTAGTACAAGTTAACATAATTTTTTAATTTCTTCAAGTGCTCCTTGAGAAACAAGGAAATATACAGTCCAACAAGTGCAAGATGTGCCTCAGCTGCTGTAACTGAAAACTCTCTCTCAACCTAATCTTGAGCATAGTATGTTCGTGCTATTTTATCTCAAAAAAGTTAGCATATTCTCCAAGAAAATTCCTGATTTAGAGCAGCAATTCAAACTCGTAAGAGAAAGCTTCCTTGTTTCAGAATTGAACAACATGCTTTTAAAGAATAGCTATGTTTATGACTTGTCTTGAAAGAACAATCTGTCATCATCCAAATAGTATTTAAATGTTTTTAAAAAGTTGCAGAACAAAAGCTGAAGAAATTTTTTTAAGCTGTATGAAGATATACTTGCAAAAAAAAAACCAAACCCAACTGTGAGATACCCCTTTTCCTCTCAGATCTGCACAGAACGGCACGTTTGGTAGAACTGGCAGAGGAAGATGATCTACATGACTTCAAGAGGAGGAGTGAGAGGAGGCAAAGATTTGTGTGCTTTATGACTTTTACACTTCCACTATTCAGGAGCACATGGAAATTACACTTGGGAAAGGAGAAAAATGAACAGATGACTACCCAAACCCCACCAGAATTATGTGTATAGACTCTCTTTACTGTATTCATTTTACAGCAGCATAGCATGTGGAATAATTTACTCTACTGTAAGGGGCCAAGAAAAGAACGATTATCTCCTATGCTGTCAAACATGCTGGGAGATATTGCAATTACAAAAAAAGAAATCACCTTTGTTGATAGTAAAAATATTCCTATTATTATACAATAACTTCTTAATAACCATTTCCCTTCAAAACATTCAGTGTTGTTCCTTCCCACTTAACAGTTTTACAGTTTGCCAACCTAACTTACTATTTTAATACCCATCAGATATATTTTATTATAAAACTACAGGCACATTTACCTACAAAGTATAAGCTTATTAACAATGAACCGTGCATGGTGGTATCATCACTTTAAATGTATACAATACCAAATGACTAAGCACTGATATTAGGCAGTATTGTCATATATACAATACTAAATCTGTTTCATCTTATCCTGCTCCCTCAGCCCCCAGGCTCCATCCCTGCTTGGGTAAGACCTATGTTCAAGGTTCCCTCGCTTCCCCAGCACAGAAGGGGTGGACTAGAGGCAGTGCAGGAAACAAAGCTGAGGCTTCTGTAAATCAATGGATTGCAGTAAAGGTCTTGTAGTCCTAAGAAGCGGCTGTGCTGTTGGTTAAGAGACTACATACTCCAGAGACAAAAGTAAATAAAAGCCTACCTTGGTGAAACTTTAAGCTGCCTACAGTACAGGAAGGTGTCAACTGCGAAGTTAGGACTTGATCATCTAAATTCTAAGACCCACTTCAATAATAGTATGGCATTTGGATAATATCATGACCCTTTTTTTATGTGAGTACTAGGAAAAGATTCAAATGATCTGGCCCATCACTAGAGGCCATTCTAGCACAGCAACAATCAATCCATGATCACAAACAGTTAAATTCCTTATTTCAGTATAAATTAATATGTACACCTATTGTCATTTAATGTTAGAGTTATTTTTCATATTAATGGAAAGTTACTCTATTCACAACAGAATACATCAACTTACTCCACACGGCAGATGTCCCTGGGGAGCAATCCTCCTACCATCCCACCACAACTGGCTTTGTTGAATACGGCTCCCATAGTAAACTTTTGGGATTAAAGTATTCAAGAACTGTTTCTTTGACAAGAAGCATTTGGAGCTTGATCTTCCCTTACAGCCTACCATCACCTACTTACCTGTTTGGAACAAGATGCAAAAATTATCTACTGTAACAAATGAACTGTTTAAAGAATTGCCTCTTCAGTTCAAAGTATCACTGACAAATGCATACAACCGGTATGTAACAGACCAGACAACCAAAAAACCCAAGGAGATACTTCTGATGAAGATATAGCAGACTTTAATTGTTAAAATAACATCTATGCAAGATTCAAGGTGCTCTTTTCTTCAGTTAAAACACACTGCATACCGATTCAAGCTAGCCTAGATCCTCTGACTTCACTAACACAGATGGACGAGTGCACAAAACAAAGCAGGAATCAATTCCCACTTTACCCTACTCTCTCCAACACTCACCAGAAAAATAAAAATATAAAAATATCCCGTTTGATCTCTCTAAACTCCTCAAATGTTCACTAAAACAAATACAGTGCACTTGTAACCTTCTCAGAACAACTAAATTCAAGTAACTGCACACTAAAGACTGAATTGCAACTTTGAATGTTTTTTTTTAATGAACAATACGCAAGTCAACCAATCCCTTTCAAACTACCTCTTTCAAGAGTAACCACAGGAAGAAGAAATTGCCTTTTAAACTCAGTAGCTTCAGCACTTTGTGTTGTGATAACTCAGGATTGCTAAGAATTTTGAATACAAAAATCTTGGCACTTCAAAAACTAAAACCCCCCAAAACCAAAAACCAAACCAAAATAATAATTAAAAAAAAACCCAACAAACCACAAACCAAAACCAAACAAGCAAAAAAAACCACAACCCCTAAAAAATCCCACCAACCCCCCTAAAACCCAAAAAATAAACCGCAAAAAATACACTTTTTTTTTTTTTTTAAAGTTACATGGGACAAGTAGGAACCCAATTCTTCATGCTATGCAGTAAAAGCAACAGAAGCATGACTTAAACAATTTAACATCAAATTTACCTACTGATTTTTCAGGTCTAATGACAAAAGCAAAAACAGGGTAAAGGGAAAAAGTAAAAAAAAAAAATACTTACAAATTTATAACCCTATCCAAGTGGTGTTTTGAGCAGAATTGCTGGCTGCTCTTGTCTTGTTTATGCTGACTCTGTCCCAGCTGAACAAACCTGTGGAGAGCAGTAGATGGGAAAATAAACCAAAGAAATACAAGAACTATTCCGCAAAAATTCAGCAAATAAAAGAAAATGAAACACGAAAAATCAGTCTTTAAGTCATGTTATATGTCACTGATCATGATCTACATGTCTGGTAACCAAGAGGGATTTATAAAACTTTACAGTAGGTGCATGTGAGAAGTCAGCAGGTCCTTTTAGCTTGAAGATGATTTGCCTATTAATTGGTGTCACCTAGTATGTCATGGGATAGAAACAGGCCTCCGCTCCTAGGAAACAGACAGACCATGACAGTCAACTTCCTATGTCTTTTTCAAAGTAGTCAGTCAGATGAATAGCCTATGGGTAAAATCAGCAGAAGAGACAGAAAGTCTCTCAAGTTTCACATTTAAGTCAGTCCTCAGCCAAATTTAATCTACTTTATTCAGCTGAAATGCTGTTAGTCCAGATCACTTATTTACAAGCACAACCTTTTGGGAGAATTCTCCCATCTAAAAATATTTGCTGGAAGACAATGAACATGGAAAATACTGTGATGGCTTATTTTCTTGGCAATGAATTGGAGCAAAATTTAAAAAAAAAAAAAATAGTTAATCCCTAATCTTATTCACTCAGTCTAACAGGAAAAGTCAGAGGGTTTCAAATATATGTATATGTAGTTATCTCACACTCAAACTCAATTTGATCATATTGCAACACATCTGTGCTACTGAAAACAGAAGTAAGTGTTGTGATTTAATACTATTTAATACTACTATTTTTTGAGGTGGAGGGTTTTTCTTAATAGTTAGCTCCCATTTAGATTAAAAATAGTCTTATTTGCCTATTTCAGAATTATTTACTACATTTAGAATTATTTCACAGTAGAAGAAAATGTAAGAAATCTTAAAATACCAAAATTATTTCAAGACAAAGGAACAATACATTCCTAAACAACTTATTGTGGCGTTTATTTCTACTCCATTCAGATCTTATACTGTAGAAACAAAAGCCTCAGAAACATGTGACATCACTTTGGATGCTGAAGGAATAAATACTTACATTTCTAAGAGAATTAGAAGTGGAAATTAAGAAAATTAAGATCATCTAGTGCAGGAGTTTGCTATTGAAACGAGCTTAAAAGAACAAATAAAGGCAAACTAAAGGTGTAAGTATTTTTATTAATTGCTTCAAGTTATCCACTATTCTGAAACAAACAAGGCCTAAATTAACACAAGCAACTTACCAGACATCAAGATACCATGCACAGCTGATCTGCAGTATACATCCTCAAATTATTTGAGGAACCTCCTCTCCCTTCCAACCTCAACCAAACTGTGCTTCTGTGATTTCTATTTTGATGACAATTAACTCAAGTTACCTCAGCCATCAGTGAAAGATCGGCTGAACACATTCAAATTACTTTTCATTTGCATATAGACTTAATATAGATCAGTTGACGTAAAGTGACTTAACCCGAGGTACTTTAAATATGTGTGAGTGCCTGATGCTAATAAAGAAAAAAAATACGTAACATGTCCAATGATTTCAAGTAGAGTCATGATCTTACATCTCCATTTCCCTTATTAGAATAATAGAAAAAGACTTGAAGTGAGAACTGTAATCATACTGTGAAATAAATTGCTGCTATTCTCAAACGATGTACATTGTAATAAAGGATGTCAGTAAAAATCTATATTTTCCACGTAAATCAGCACATCAGACCATGCCTTGTTAGCTAGAAGAGGTATGGAATTTGTAATTGTTATATTTTTTACAGCCTGCATTGCTTGAGGGAAATGAAATAAATGCGAGATATTTTTTTTTTGTCTTGTAAAGGATATTAAAAGGGAGCTTCAAAGCCCCCATGGAGTTTACAGTGATACTGTAAAAATAGATTGAATGTTAGTCCAGTGTAAGAAATGATAACATGGGAAGTAGCTCTAATTCCAGATTTTATGACAGAGTTGCTCATCTGCTCAAAGTGACTTGTAGTAGACACCAGCTCACAATGGGCCATTTCCAGAACAACAATAACTATCCAGTATATCAAAGGGGAATTGTCAAATTGGCATCCATTTTCTACTGGTTAAAATCAAGAACCGAAGTTAGAGGCATAGGTGAAGTTAAAAATTTCAGAAATAACGAGAAACATCCTCCTCAACCCTTTTCAAGTGTACTATCTTCAAATTAGGAAATAGGTAGAAATGGGAACTTCAAAGAACTAAAAAGTGGAAGCTACCCCTAAAGAAAAATTAACAGAAAAAAACCTTTTAAATAAAAAGAAAAAAAAACAATGCTTTGAGAGGACTAATGAACTAAGGCAGGATTAACCATCACATATCACCAAATGAGAAGATACCATAGTGAATTAAAATCTCCCTCATAAATTGAAGAGGTTTCACATATAACCGCTATAACAAATTAGAAAATAAAAACAAATGCACAAAAGCCCATTTCAATCCATGCCTCATAGGTATTCACTTCAATATACACATAGTGCTTTTCTGAGATGACACGTAGTTTTCTTACACCCCTTTGCTCAAACTCCATTAATTCTACATTCTAAGCAGGTCTTTGAAACATTGGTTTATTAAGCTAATGTAATTGATTTGCACTCCTGGTGTCTTGCATAAGCAATAGCTCTCCTGGCAACAGCACTATAAGTCTTTAGGAACTAAAAGGGTTTTCGATTTGGATCTAAATTTTTCTAACTGATCTCCAGTACTGAATTCCCACTATTCTGACTAGTTTTCGAAGAAAAAGATTGCCATTTAGGAAAGAATCTCTTCCACCACGGAACTAAGTAACTTTTCAGTTTAGTCCTGGTTCATCTATAACTGAAATTATTCTAGTTCAGTTTTGGTTTGAGTTAAGAAATTACTTTGAACCAGCTGAAATTTTGTGATTTAAGGAAAAAAAAGGATTTGAACCAGTTTATTTTTGGCTTCAGTGTTATTCTGTGACATTGAGGAGAGAATTTGAGAACAATAGCATAAGTATACATTTTTTAACAGCAGCAACATATAGCCAGCGCGCTATGCAGGGTTACGGCAACTCAGAAACAGCGTTCCTGATCCAATGGAGTCATTGCCTTTTGTTGTAGAAACATACTATTAATTTGCTGATTGCTCTTGGGGAGCTAGCAGTTCATGGCTCCCGTGGAGCGGTGACAACTGTCTTGTACAGGATAAAGACCAAGTTATCCTTGAATAAAAGCAGAAATTTTTGCGTAGTCGGAACTGGGAGGTGATACCTTGATGCTTGCCTACCAACTCCTACCTCCAACTGCTCACAGCAAGCCAGCAGCTCCAAGCTCCTGAGGAGAGCCTGCAGGTGCTGTGCAGCACGCTGCCTCGCATCGTAGCAGTTTACCTCAAAGCGCAGGATCTGAGTGGGAACTTGCTGGACCACCTAAGGAGCCGTATTTTGTCTTGCACCACACTGTATCTTACTCATTTCCTGTATGCATGGTTTGAATCCACAAAACCATTTATTAAGAAATGTTTAAAGCGGCAGTATGATGCTGTTCAAAATGCAGCATGTGAGAGCACATTACTACACACGCTATGCTTAGTGCTGTGCATATGTATACACACACGTGCAAACCCACACACCACACAGATTTGCACGTCATAACTTCATGAAACTCTGATAATGACACGGGTCAAACTGACTCCTCCCTCTCCTGAAATTTACAGTACAAATACGTGTCTCCTAGATACCCATACTTCTACGGTGTGAATTATTCTGACCGCTTTTCTCAACTTTTCTCCTCATAGTCCATACCAGATTTAGCAATGGTCTCAAGGTCTCCCTATAAAATCCACTTTTTTTAATTTTATTTTAAGCTCAAAAGGCCAAGATGTTTCAAGAAAAAGGCTGAATATTATTCAGAAAAATAATTTTCCTTGAACACCAAAAGTCACACAACTATTTAGAGTAAAAGGTAACAGTTAACACATACCTATGAATAAAACGTTATGTTAAAGACTTAATTTCTATGTTCTGTATGCATTTTTATAGAAGAGGCTATTTCACTGATGACTGATTTGAATTAGCATAATTCAACATTTGAAAAATGCAAAAATCACAGACTACATAGCTTAGAACCATGGAACACTGCTAATATGGAATCTGCTTATTAATTTCTAGGACTATATTAAGTGACAGGTATTTTTATTGAAGCATTTTTCATTCGATTTAAGTTCCAGATTTTGCATTCAGAGATATCTGCATAACTTCCACTGAAATCAGTTGACACAGACGTCCGAAAACAGTTTGACTTTAAAAACAGAATAGTATATATATCAAAATATCTCTAAGATTTATAATTTAAGTAAGTTTAATCAAAGGCAGCACTTTCACAAGCTGTATTGAACTTGCTCCAATTATCTTTTACTGATTACCACTGAAAATTTATCTCACCTAGCGTATATTGTGAGATCATCTTCTGAAGGAACATCTGAAAGATTGACTCCATACACATCTTTTGTTGATTGCACTACATTCTGGAACATAAGATGACAGATTCAGACCGAGGATACAGTAACAACATCCAAAAAAAAGCTTGCTTTCAAGCAAGGAATTCTTTCTAAACTTGAAAATAATTTTCAAAGTGCAAGCAAAGCCAAACAAGTTATAAATACAGAAATCTTAGCCCGTGCATGTGGTTTTTTTAAATAATAAAAATAATTTATTAAAAATATTCTTCAAGACATTTGTTCAAAAGTAAGGGAAAGAATTCTTGAAAGATAACATCAGATAAAACTACATATTAAGAGAATAAATTATATTTATTGGACAATAAAATGATGTAGACTTTAAGTTCTGTTCCGTGTTGAAATTTAATACAGAATAAATCATATTTGTTCAGAACACGGTCCCACATTTGCCTTCACATTTCCTGCTGTCAATTCTGAAATAATTGCAAATGTCAGGTTGAACAAAACTATTTTTATTTTATATGTTACACAATCATGTCAGTCAACTATAACAATGCGCATGCAATACTTCACTAACTATGTCTAATGATTCAGTGTTAAACTGAGGGGGTTTACTGACAAGACACGTGTGACTGCAAGTAAGTCGACTATAAAAATAATTTTCTTGTAGTTCAAAAAGTTAAAGAAGAACTCCAGAAAGATAGTCCTGACCAGAAGTATAAAAGCATTTTATTATTAACTTCTGTGAGACGTGAATAGAAAGGAATAAGCTATTTGGGTTATGCCCCCCGCCCCACAACGATACAGTTTTTCTCTACTCTACGGTTCCTGATGTAAAAAATACCAAAATCCAAATTCCTCACCAAACATCCAATCATTCCGGAATAACAATATTTATTCAAGAATGCACCTAATAAGCTTACAAATATCAACTCTTCTACACAAAAAAACCCCAAACCCCACACTACTGTTGTTCACCCAAACTTCTAGTATTTTTGAACGATCCTAAACACAATCCATTTTCACAAATGAAAAAAACAGTAAAGTGTAAAGTGCAGATTGACACTGATTAGAGTGCTAGTAGGTTGTCAGGTTAGCTAACAGAGACATAACATGGAATATTTGTAAGCTTAGACTTAAGTGCATTTGTCATTAACATTTCTTTTTTAAGTTAAGGTTAACTTGAGAAAGAAAAAAAAAGTGTATTTGAAACATTTCTGTGGTTTATTTAATCAACTAGATATATTATCACCTTTTACAGTCATAGTTGTTTTGTTTCTTGTTACATTATTCGGTGTAGCCATGAAGTTCTGAAACCCTCCCTTACAGGTCTTCTTTTTAAAATTTAACTACATGTGTAGACACAGCAAATAAGATCAGCTGGTCAACACGTGAAAATGTAATGTCTAACACAGTCTTTAAGATTACTGATTTTTATGTGTGGTTTCTGAACAGAAAGTTTCCATAAACATCATGCAAAAATAATGTACCTAAGAGAAGCTTTGTACTTTTGAAGAGAATAAACGAATTTACAATGGCAGGCAGGCTTTAATGATAACCCAAGTTAATTGCTAACATAGCAATTCAGCATAACTGAATAGGTAATCCTTTTCAGCTCTGCAATTTTAATAAGCAATGTCATAAATTAACATCACAAATTGTGACTAAAATCTGATGCATGACACAGTGCTAATAAAATAGAAAATATTTCTTCACGTGCATGGCTAAAAGAATCAGAATAGCTCACCCATTGCAAGCCATACAAATTCAATATTATCTTAAACCATATTTTGTGTTTACATGCATCATTCATTTAAGTATCTTAAAATTCTAAAAAAGCTATTTTAGGTCTGAGCATTGAAGTGTGTTCAATACACAGATGGAAAAACTGAAGTGAGGTAACTTATGCAATGGTGAGAATCAAGAATAAAATTTCAGGTTGGATTTCTGTTGTTAATGCTGTAGAAGCAATCTGACTTGCTGGAAAACAGGTACTCTTAATCAGAGATAATGGAAAAATTTTAGATAAAATATCTTGCATAAACAGAAATAAATGCACTTGTACTGGCATAACAATTAATCCAAATTGTCCAAAATTAATACCACACAACTTCATAGTTATCTTATTGAAAATGCTTAAGGTTAGGAAGAAGACAGTGTTGTACAGAAGGCTGAAAATCCATTCTCTGAGAACAAACAACCCTAGGCTAAAGACTGAATGGAATGAAAATTTGAATTGTAGCAGAAAAAAGGGGTAGTTTTATTCTCTGTTGCCTATCAGGCACTACATTTTATACTAAAGTCACAAATACTGAAATTTCTTTAAAAGTGATAGCGTGTACAACCACAACATTGTAACCATTCGAATTAGCTGTGACCAAAAAAACCAAACCCAAACAACCCCCCTCAAACCTCCCAAAACAACATAATTATTCTGCAAATTTGTATAATCTCCATTAGCATATCCTTTTGCTAAGACATTTTCAGTGATACCCAAAATGGATATCTATAAGAAAGAATCTGAAGAAAAGTTACATGAATTAATAAAATACGTATTTCCATAACACTTCATACAAATGAATATTTTCATTAAATTAGCACCCAAGGGATTCCAACAGAAAGAGTTATGCTAGCAAAAAAAAAAAAGATTAGTAGCCCATAACTGAGAATACATGTTCTTTGCATATGACTGTGAATACACAATTTCACTATTAACCTGCCATTATCTTCAACCTTATTAGCAGTAACAGCATAGAACCAATGTGACAAAATTATCATGCACATTTTTGGAGTGAGTTAATTTTTTTTTTTTAATGTCAGACCATATAATTATGAAACAGTGATTTAAAAATCTTCACATAAATCAGGTTGAAATTTAATTTTTAATTTACAGTTATATCCACCTGAGCAAGTGGCATCATTCAGAAAGAATAGATTTGTAACTGAAAGAGGTGCTCAGGACCTCAGATCCATACTACACATCTTTCAGGGGGGTTGCTCCAGATTATCTCCCATGGACTAAATGTCGCTTAGGTAGGTATATCAGGTATATTCCTGGAGAAGCATCTCCCAGATTAGTTTCATCCAAAAGGAATCCCATTTGCATGCTGCAAGACCACACCATGATGCAAGCCAGAGCATGGTAAGGAACAATGATCAGAAGTGCACTACTGCTCTAAATGAACATACTAATACAGATATATTTTACGCTTAATATTATGGACTACGCCTGACCTGAGTACCTTTCAAATGCTGTAGGTTTGCAACAGTGTTTTTCATTTTTTGAAAATGTTATTTTTCTCTTGTGTTTCACTATAACACCACAAGAATAATAGTGAAGTTTTACAATCGGTTTTGCTAATATCTACACAAGGAGATCCTTTTCACTTAATTTCTCAGTGCTTTACTTCTGACTGTTCTATAACATTACCTGGCTGTTTTAAGGAAATGTGAATTTTAAGTCCATCATTAGCCTTCTTGGCTACCACAGTAATTTCTTACCTCTGTGATTTTTGTATTATCTCCTGTATCAGTCACCTTTACTGGAGTTGAACGCTGAGAAACAGCACCTTCATCTTCTTTATCTGTCCCAGAATCATCTTCAGAACTACTTGACACAGCTTCCTCACTTGGGGGTGGTGGAGCACTAGCAGCTGTCTTGCGCTGTAGCACGGTTTCTTCTCTGTTACTTTTGTTCCTATTATGAAAAGCAGTGTGCATTTACAAAATCAGCAAGATAATAACAACGAGTATTTTCAATTCCTAATTTTTTATTACAATCTTACTGGGGGAAATGAATTCTATCCTCTGGAACAACTTATTGCTCATCTTGTTAATCCCCCAATTGATTTACTTTTCATCAATCTCTTCTTATTCCACAGCACTTAAAGAGAGCTCACAGGATTATGCCAGCTTTTCTCCACCAATTCTCTGACTCTTTACTGAAATCCCTCCCTCAGACTGACTGAATGAAAAGGAATAAAAATTCATTTAGACATATCATCTTTGGTTTTGATCTGGGAAAAAGTTTCACTTTCTGATTAACATTATCCTCTCCACTTTCTTATTCTTGGGCCCAAAAATCATCGTAATGTCATTTTTTTGCCCCCTTCCTTTTCCATACCTCTCCCCTCAATTTAGTTCTTTAATCAGTAACATTTCTTTATGCAGCATGTATTTCTCACTCTAGAAATTCTAGTCAATATAAAGAGGTGCTTTATTTGTAAGAATTCAAGATACAGCATTTATATTTTCATAGGCTAACCATGGGTTTAACTGTACAAGCTCTGCAAGTTATACGTTACTCTACCCATCAGAAATTGTACCACCCTTATGTCCTCTACATCCTTTTCTGTTGATCATAGAAGGGTATGTGGTTGCAGTTTCCTCTCAGATATCGTTACAACCTTTCAGGGAGTCTGGAGGAAGAGGGACTGAAAGGCAGGTAATGAATATGTTTATGGGCAAATCAGTTCTGGAAACAGGGAAGCAAACATCTCCTTGCTGAGGTGACTGTCCATACATACACTGACATTGCGTGTGACTTACTGTAAAGGAAGGCCCTAAAGGAAGACAGCAGCATGCTAAGAGGCTTTGACAATAGCATACAGTTTGGTGCAAATGCTTGTTTTGAGTTGCAGCTCTAGTGTTCTCATCAGCAATGGCATGGAGGTCACCAGTATCACCTGAGCTCTAGTGGAGCACGCCATGAATGTCACAGAGTTCTGCCTTTTGCAGTCAAACTCATACAGCAATTTATCCCTGTGGTGAATTAGCTAACCTTTATATGCTTCAGGTACACATATAAACAAGTTGGAGAGTCCTCCCAAAGGTTCTTGATCTGAGAGCGTACCCCACCCCCAAGGACTTTAATATATCAGAAGAATTCTTACAGCTGGAACATTAGGGGAAAAAACAACACAGGTAAGTTTAATTTCTGACTTAGCAGAAACTGACATGTCCTAAGATCGAAATTTACAGAAAGTTATGAAGACATACTGTATTTTTTTAGTGAAAAATAAGGTTATCTTCCCTACTTTTCTAAATGAAGTGAAGGTCACCAGAAAAGCAGTCCTTTCTGAAAGCTGAAGAACGGAAGTGGCCAAACACTGATACAAGTGGCATCCACACACAATAATGTATGCATTCCTGTCATCTCCAATAGAGAATACAGTTGCCTCTAAGAGATGATCAAATTTTAACAACCTTCTAGATAAAATTTTCTCATGGGTTTCACTTTGAGGAGTAGAAGAAAACAGAAAAGACTAAACGAGTCTGAATAAAGAATTCCCAGTGTAAAATAAAAATCACAAATTAGATATGATTTTCGAAGTGTACAATTCTACAGTATATCACCAATGATTTTTTTTTTATTTCCTATGTAACAGAGAATATGCTACACAAACATACAGATAGAGTTTATATATTTGCATTATAATTTCACTATTACTAAACCAGAACGAAATTTCATATTTCAGACTTACCCCAACACTGACTTCCCAGTTTCATCAGGTTTACGAACAGTAAATGGACTTGGATCAATCCCCACATTCTTAGGCATAAAATCTCTGGCAAAGCAGAAAGGAAAAACTGTTTGTGAGCAAAGTTCAATACATAAAATCTTTCCATTTTCTGAAAGAATCACCTCTAACATCTACCTTTGAATTAAAAAAAACCCACCAAAACATTACAAAAAGAAACATCAAGTTCTAACTTCATAATTACAAGTTAGTCATGTAAATTTAACCCCCCTAGCTATATAAAAAGCTTTCAGTTGCATTATGTAGTCGCATAACACAGCTGCAAACACTACCAGTTGCCAAGGAAGCTAGAGCAATGTGCCCCATTCCTGTGCTGAAGAAACCCTGTAACTCAACTCCACTGTTTTCAAAATGCTGCCAACACTCAAATTGGGTCAAAAAGCTATATGAAACATAATCGGCCTGGAAGTCTTTAGCTAAAGTGTGACTAAGATTATGCTTAGAATATCCAGCTGATTGCTGCCAACAAAAAAAAAATAAAAATCTGGCCAGCTGTGAGAACCTGATGAACTGAAGAAACCAACTATAAAACGAAAGCAGAACAATTAAAAAACAACTGCTTTGAAGGTAGCCTCTGTGATCCAATGAGTCCACAGAGAAAAGCCCATTTTTCAGCCTCCAAATGCCCAAACTTTTGGCACCCCGTAATGGAAAATAATTGGAAATTAAAATGCTATCTTAACGGTTGTTTTTAGACTTGCATTTCCATTTCATTATTGTGATTTAGTTTCTAGAAGTTTGCCAAATTTGAAGCTTAAAAAAAGCCCACAACACCAAACATCCCACAAAACCTATCATGTTACAAAGATTTAACAAAATAAACCAAATGTACATTTAATTCACACCAAATCAACTTCCAGTTAAGGATTTACAGTCCCCAAACATCCCAATATACCGTGTAGAATTGGTCATTGCCAAGCAGAAGGTCTCATCAAAACTGCTCAACTCATATGGCCGAAAAAACTCATTGTGGATATCAATTTCCTCTTCATACTTGTGGAATTTCTTCACTGTCAACTTGTGTCTGTTTTCAGCACATGTCACTGGGGAAAAGAAAAAAATTAATCTTTTTAAATTAGTGACTCTGCAAAATCTAAACACTAGCCTGCTTACCTAGCCATCCTACCAGGCAGTTTTCTACAGCCATATCCCCTCTAAAACAAGACGATATAATATGAAGAAGATGATGCGCCACACATCTTTAATAAATATGCATTATCAACCACCATAATTTTATTTCTCTTCATGATGACAATTCCTAATAAAACATGCTCCACAGTGTCCCAGAAAAATGACACACTAGCTATACCCTGTCATCTGCAACAGGAATGTAACCACCAGTATAGACTATAAATATATGTCAATAGGCAAGTAAACAAAAAAAAAAAAGAATTAAGTGTGCCCTGGCATATAAACATATGGAGGTCAGGTTTTAGCCAATTAGGTATCTCTTGCATCCTGCAGCTGAAAAATCATAGCTCATTGGCGGGGGGGAATTATTTCACAATCATTATGGAACCATATTTTTTTCCAGATTTGGGATCTAAACCAGCTAAAAAGCATTTGTGACTAAAACTTCTTTTTCAAGATACTCTGTAAGGCAAGGAGCAAATATAGTTCCTACCTTCATCAAATGGAAGAGGTAAATGCTTTAGCACACCTGTGGTCCACCAGTAAGTATAGCTGTACAGGAAAAACAGACACACAATTGATACTGATCTTGTATCCAGTATCTTGACTTGATCTTGTATCCAGTCTAAACTTTTGCACATAACAGTTACCCAACTATACAGCGTCACTTCAGTAAACATTTCTTTATAATTCAAGTGAGGAAGAAAGTAAAGAATTATCCTTGGATGTAGTATTTCAAGAGGCCCCTACCCTACTACTTTGCCCTCGGGCCATGAAACTTAAATATATGAAGCTCAATACAGGTATGGAGGGAAGAGTGGTTTTGTTCCATTAAGCAAAATACATTTCAGGTGCCTACCTCTACAGTACTGAAAATTAAGGTCTTAGTACTTATAGAAGGTATTTATGTATTTCTCTTGTTCTGGTTTTTAAAAATGAAGCAAAACAAAACATCAATCCACACCCACCACTTGTTATTCAGATCCTAAAATTTAGGAAAAGGGTATGAAGAAATGAAGGTCAATGATAATAAAATTAGAATATTGTGAAAGCAGCTGACTTCTACACATAGAAATACATTTTGATATAACAGCTGTCCTATGTCTAAGAACTGTATGTTGGCATAGCTAACAGCAAAAACCAGGCCCTGCCAGAAGCTTATTCAGGATTTCTGAAAAACAACAAAGCAAGCAACATTCATAAAATAAAGCACGTTTTATCTTTCATTCATGTTTACATATTTGTATTTTCTCTTCTCAAATATACTTTAATTTCTTCTCTAAATTGTTGATAGTTCCTTTAATTTAATTACTTGGGATGAAAAAACATTTATCCTCATTGATTTTTATTTCAAATATGCATGTATTCACAACACTGTAAGGGCTGTAATCAGAGTATTAATGTGGTTATCTCCCACTCATGTCAATGTAGCCATCTGGAGCAGAAACAATGGGTGTATTCCCATGCCCAGAGACAGATTAGTTAGTGGGACTTAGCAAATGGTGCAGAACAGGCAGGGCAACACACTTCAGTTCCAAGAACTGTGCATATCCTAGACAGAAAGGAACGAGTTATGCCTGGCAGTCACATCTCTTCCTGAAGTCCCGTTTCAGGCCACGCTAGCAAGCCATTTTCTCCAGTGCCTTCAGAAACTAGGCAGACACATCCAATTTTGCTGTTTGCATAAATGATAATTATGTGGCAACAGAAAATCTCCTTTTCCATATTCACTGTCCTTTCATGTGAATCACAAATTATATAATAGTATATATGAAACTCATTATGAAATCTCTTCTTTCTGATGGAGAGGCAAATACAATATAAGAAAAGCACAGTCAAAAGAAGTTTCAATGACAGGAAACAACATCTTCCTTCTCTTCCTGTATCCTTGATTTCATTATGAGTTTTCATTATTTCCTTTGCTGCTGTGCCCAAGGAATCCAACAGAGGCACTGCACAGAGAGGCAGGAAGAAGTTATACAAAGGACTTTTCCAATAGTTTGGTAGAAACAAAAAATTATTTGGAAGAGTTTTTTTCACCCAACTACTTCTAACATGGAGGTATCACGTTGTTCACATGAGAAAACATCTTGGTTGTACATGTGCTCAGAAGAAATTCTGGCCAGAATGAAAGGTAAAGCTAATTAACAAGTAAATGAAGAACACCAACTTTTTTTTTTTTTTTAAACTGTTCCACCTCATTTGAGATCAGTATCTGTGACAAATAAGAGACAGTTGTTTAATAGGGTAACAGATGAAAGGGATACTAAGACATTTGTGTATTTGAAATATATCAGCTGAATTAATTTTTGACATACAATAATGTTCAGAATCAGTAGGCAATAAAATTAGTGTTGCATGTTTCATGTGTGCCTGCAGTAGCACTTGGTTGTATGGCTGATATGAGCTAGCATCAAGAGAAGCCTCAGGAGACAATACAAAAGGACTGAAATTTAGAAACAGTCACATCACATGCCAGCTGCCGTGACAGGTTAATGGAATAAACAGCCAACAGGGACTGAATACACTGTTTAAATGCTTGTAATTTTCCCCAGACAAAAATCTCCATGCAGCTATTCAGATCTACCATTTGTGATAGAGTTTTATGACCCACAGATATAAGCAGTGAAATTCCTAAAAGAGATAATTTAGTTAACAAGTCTAGTACTGCCCTTATTATCAAAGTGGATTTTTTTTTTTTTTTTTTTTTTTTTTTTACACAAAGCATTTATAATCCTTAAGAAAATAATTCCACATTGTGAAGCACTATAAAATTACTTTAAAATTTTTACGCTGTTATTTCTGTATATTACTGTGCAACTACAATGGAATGCAAAAGAAGACAAATAGTCTTCAATATAGGCAAGACATGGCTGAGAGGAAGGTAGAAAATCATGGGCTTCTTGGTGTGCACAGCTGCAGACTAAGTGCACTACACAAAACCATAAACAAATGTTATCCTCATCACCTGATCTCAAATACAGCACTAACTTGATAAATCTGACCATCAAAAATACACCTGATACTGCTTAATGAGACAGTGGTAATTGTACTTCAGTAATATAGTAAAGCATTTCACACTGCAAGCTAGAATTTTATATGAAATGAAACATCTTTTTTCAGTACAACAGGAAAATAACATACTAAAGCAAATCCTTCAAAATACCAACATCCAACAATTTGGGTAATCTCTTGAAGGTTTTGCTTTTGTTTGTGTTTTTGGTTTTTTTTAAAGTTTTTGTAAAAACTTAAAGACAGTAATCTAGTTTTTGACAGGCTGACCAAACTATTCTGTTACCAGCATGCATTTTTTAAATTTATTAGAGCAATACCAAACAAAAAAGCATAACAGCAAAATACCTTCTCCTGGTCTGTGACAGACTGAGGGTGTTCTTGTGATGCAAATAAAAATCAGTGGGAAGTTCCCAGAGATGAGGTTTTCCTTCTGTAGGCTTGAATACTCCCAGAAAGAGATTGATAGAATCTTGCCTGTCTGCATCTGTTAGACAAGAGGGACACTTAACATCAGGAACATTGCAGAGCTCAAGAGCCTATTCAGACATTTACTTTTTATGTTTGCTCCTCACGGACAGAGCGCGTACATCCTACGACTTCTACAGGGACCTCTGGGCTTCGACCACCGTAACGAAACTTCATTTAGCCCTGACCATCTGCCACACTGCAGTGCATGTGGGGCTGGTACCAGTGCTGCCCGTCTCCTTGGCTTCTCTCACCGAGGAGCTGAGGCAGAAGCTCTGCTTAGCGGCTTTGCAGAAGCAGATCTCGTGCTGCAGCTCTGTCTCCCACCTCTGCATACATGCGTATACACGAAGCATGTGCATGTATTTAGGCACGTGCCAGGGAATCTGACATATCATGATGAATTGACTGCAGTCTAAATAACAGAAGAATGATGTCTCCATACAATACACGTTTCCCGCAAGACACACAAATTATGAACTCTTTGGGATTTTCTAGCCCAAATGTAATCAGTAAAATGATTAAACTTCACAAACACCTTTTAGTAATTTGGCCATTTTTTCCTGTAGGCTTAAATCATCAGTTTCTCTTGCCATATTCTAAGCTTCATGAAACTAAATAAGGCAAGTGCTAAAATCCAGTAGTTACATAACACTGTAGAAGAAAAGCATGACAAGAAACCTTGTTGTTCATTTACATCTTTAAAATCTCTCTTGCTACCTAGCTGCAGATAGGACGAGTTGCAACTGATATGAAGAAAAGCTGGAGTCAGATGAGGGCTTGGGGATGGTGAACCATGATAAAGACAGCTTTGCAAGCAGAGTAGTAGGGGCAGAGGAAGGACCTTCAGATATGGGAGAATATGTGGAGAACTGAGCTCTACTTGTGCCCCGAGGAATTAGCACATGGAAAGCTCTCGTCCCCATTCTTGTTTGCACTTCAGTAATCATCAGACAAGGAATAGTTCAGACTAGTTCAACAGATAGTGTTACTCCTTCAGTTCTCTCCACATTTCAACAACAGTATTATGAGAGTTGAGTGTCCCTTTAGCAGAACACTGCATCAAAAAGTCAAATTGAAGTCTCAGGATAGCAGAAAGCAGGCAAAAAAAAAAAAAAAAAAAAGGCAGAATCCACAAAGCAGTGGTGTGACAGCAAGAACAAACTTGTTTCAGTCAATACCTCCTTCTCCCCAGAATTTGAGTCTCTTCCCTCTGCGCAACATATAGTATTTTTTACAGGGAATTAAGACACACAAGCAGCTGACAAATGAAGTGCTATGTAGAAATTTCGTGATGATAGGATTATAGAAAAGTATGCTAATTTACAGAAGTGTGCATATATGGAGGTCGATATTTGGAAGTGGGATCTTCTGTATAAACAGTCACATGGTGTAACAGGGCAAAGCACCAGGAAAAGGGAAAGAAAGGGGAAACCTCTTGATGTTGCTTGGCTCCCCTTCCCTACTTAGAGGGTCTTTCATCTGGAATCTGCCTTTTTTCTTCCTTTTCTATCCACTCATACATCCTCCAGATACTTCTACTGTCCTGTCAGAGCACTTGTCCAAAAAGATACTTATTTTACCTTCTTTCTTTCTCCTCCCCTTCCCAATTTTCTTAAGAGGATCAACGTATAAACACTAACTCTTCTACAAAGTAATATTCAAAAGCATAGGTTGTTCAGCCTGGAGAAGAGAAGGCTCCAGGGAGACCTTATAGCAGCCTTCCAGTGCCTAAAGGGGGCCTACAGGAGAGCTGGGGAAGGATTTTTTACTAGGGCATGTAGTGGTAGGATGAGGGGGAATGGCTTTAAACTGGAAGAGGGCAGGTTTAGATTAAACATGAGGAAGAAGTTTTTCACTTTGAGGGTAGTAAGGCACTGGCACAGGTTGCCCAGAGAGGTTGTTGAGGCCCCATCCCTGGAGGTGTTCAAGGCCAGGCTGGACGTGGCCTTGGACAACCTGGTCTAGTGGGAGGTGTCCCTGTCTATGGCAGGGGGGGTGGAACTCGATGATCTTCAAGGTCCTTTCCAACCTAAACCATTCTATGATTCTATGATATGTAGGTCCTAATGGTTTGCAGACCATTTTGTTTCTGCAAAATAGCGTCACAGTTGAACCAAGACATAAGGAGAGAATGAGGAATGCCAGAAACAGTGCAAGAAAGCTATGCAAAATTCAGTAAAAAGGTCTGAAAAAAACCAAAAACCAAACGAAGCCCAAAACCTTGTTGAGGACACTGAGAATTGAAGAGAAAGAAAAGGTCACAAGCAATAACATGTATTCTTTCTTCCTGATAAGTCCTTTAGTTAGTGGTTTAAAGAAAGTGCTGAACAAAACCCACGGAAACTCTCTAAGCAAAGAAACTGGAAGAGCCCTTAAGACAAAATTAGTTAACATGAGCAAAGAGGTTAAAATTGGTGGTAATTTCTGAAAGCTAAAGGCAGAGATGAGCCTCCTTTGCTCATTTACCATTGTTTCACCTGTCAGGAACAGAAGGTATAATGAAATTGTTAACTAAATAATTGTAAAACAATTAGGGTAAAACAAGATAATTCAGTTAAACTATGTCACTACTTATATGACAGATGCTAAAATGAAATTAAATGAAATTTGTTCTGTGAAAAACAGCTTGAATTTAAACTCATACCAACCGAATTAACCAGTTCATTGTCTGAAACAGCCTATAGTAGCAGTTCATCGAAGCATTCTTACCTTTCTTCCATAGCAAAAAAATGACTGCTGTTAAATGTCACATTGCAAAAGGACTCAAGCTCTCTTTTGCACTTATTGGTTCAGTTGTGCAGTTGTGTTTTAAAATTAACAGAAATACAGGACATTTATCAGAAAATGTCTTTTTACTGTCTTACTTCTCAACTTGTAATTTAGAAATAGGCAAAAAACTGTAACATTAAAGATTATTTGTGCATAAGTCTTCAAGCAGGTACAAACGCGCAAGTGACTGGGGAAGCAGAGAGTTAACTTGAAAGGTGACAATCCTCCCTTTACCTTACGTTAAGGGCTGAACAATTTTATGACATAATTTTGAAGAAAAATAATGAAAGCTTTTGTCTTTCTTTGAAACACTGGCCAGAGAAAACAGGATATGGAGCTTTTTAGATCAATTTCCTTATCTAGACAGAAAAATCTCTCTTTTCAAAAATAAATAAGAAGGTCAATGCACTGTGGAGCACAGACAAAAGAGCAAAGAGGTTTTCTCTCTTAATCATACGCACTGATGTTATAATTATGTACAAGCAAGTAGAAAGACTGCACTGATTTTTCAAAAGATACTGCAATGTACGTGTATACTAGCACATTTTTAAGACCATTTGAGAAAACAGGAACTGAAGGGGCCATTTAATTGAATTAGCCTAAAATAATCTACCGCTCTCAATCTGAGTTTGCAACCGCACTACATGACAAATTACTAAATCATGAGAGATTCAACACAATTGGGACTATAACGTCCCATGACTAAAAGGTTATAGTAATTAAGTTTACTCTCATACAACACTAAAAGGTAGTTTACTATGTCCAGTCCTGTTTGCGGATAAATAGATTATTCCAGATTCCAGAAGCTTATTATGCATGTTGCAACTCTAGCACTGAAGTCTGCAACGTCACATTACTTTCTAAAAGGCATAAAAGATAGAGGAGTATTATTTGGAATACTATTTCCTAATTTCTTTGACAATCACAAGTGAAAGAAAAAATGCTAGAATTCAACTAATCACAATGCCTGCCAAAGAGGGTGTTGAAGGAACACTTAATTCTTAACTAGATTATGATCTTTTTTTCTGGTACAACTCATTTGCTTATAACCAGGGTACTTCAAACAGTTGACTTCTCAAACTACACTGCACCCTCTACTTTTTCCAAATGCTAGAATTAAAAACAGGCATGAAAAAAGTCAAAATTTTTGCCTAAACTTGTAAGATTTTTGCAAGTTACCATAAAATTGCCTCATGCTTTTAGCAGGAAACCTTGGTTTTCTTCTAAGCTTCAGTCACTAACTTGATCCAGAGAACATTTTTTTAATTCTTCACTCTCCTATTATATAGGCAACATATTACAAATTTATAGGTACAGAAAATCTATAGAAAAGCTAAGCCACTTATCATGAACCAGGATGAAACTGCATTCCAAGTTACCTTTCTTACAAGTCCAAGTTTTATCTACTGGATCAGTATCTCCAGGCAAGTCACCTAACTGACACGTCTTACTTTTTCTCATCTGTGCAACTTTATTAGTAGTGATTATCCTAAGAGCTTTGAGGTCAACCGATGAAACCATTTTCTTAAAAGTATAAATTAATTTTAGCATCGTGTATTTTTTTATGATAGACCAACAGAACAAGTGTGGCTAAGTGATTTATTTAGGAGGCACTGTTAGCAGGCCACTTGTTCTGAATATGCTACACAGTATGACTTCAAGCAAACACAATTAAAATTTTCTGTGTCTGTTTACTACCGGTACATAAAATTCATAAGCATTAAAAAAAAGTTTCTCAAAATCAGAACCACAAGGAAATGCTGGCTCATGAATTGGCTAGCCCTCAGATTTTTATTTGTATTTTTAAGGATATGCGATGGATAGTAACAGTAAGTGCAGTATAGCAAATCAGAATCTTCTGATTCTAAAAAGGCTTCCTTTGCCTCTGTTTTCTGAGAAAACTTCAAGAATAAAGTGATCTCTTGGAATGTGTCACATTAACAGGCTTGCAGATGCCACCTGAACAGGCAGTGTTGGACAGTGAACCTTTAAATTTCACTGAAACAAATCTTTTAAAATGTCATACTAAAAAGGCAGTAAATACAACACTGAATGCTACATTTCAACAATGGCGTCTTCAAACACAAGGAATGCATAAAGCATCAAAAATATTTGGGTCAAATGGGATCAAATACCAAAACCATATGTAAATTGCAGAAAGTGTGCAGCACTTTTATGAAAGTTTTATTTTGCCTATTGACTTCAGTTAATACTAACATCTATTTGTGCACTCAGCTACAAGTTTGCCCAGGTGACAAGACGGACTTTTTTCAATCAGTTTTCTTTCTTCTTTTTGTAACATCTTTTCTAGAACAAATTATTTTTTTGGTAAAACACATGCACATCTTGACTCTCCTTGCAAGCAGACCATATCTCCAAATGCAGACCTAAAACTTTGCTCAAGCTTCCACCTAACCTAAGTGGCCAGCACAACAGTGAACAGCTTCAGAGATTTTGTTCCATCTTGTACTTATCAGCACAGATGATACTGCAAGCGTGCTTCCTTTTGCACGTAAGAACTGATAAAGCCATAACTTATTGCCACTGCAAACAATAAGAGACCATATCACTGAAATAAACAAGTTCTCTGTTTCTCATTTAATTTGGGCAAATATGATAGACAAATTACATGAATTACATTCAGAAACAGTTCTTTATACGCTGTGCTCACACATCTTGTTACATACACAGAATTGTCACTAACAAAAGCAGTAACTTCAGCCAAAGAAACCAGAGATTACTTATTTCTAGCCAGTGTCCAACTCTGTTTTAAAATTCACATAGTGTCTAAATAATTGCAGTCTACTAGAAAAAAAAAAAACCCTGCAACTTCCTGCCCTGCCTATGCAGCTTCTGTGAAAAAGAGTAATAAAGGATTGACACAATATTTAGAACACCGCAGCACTCAATGTTTGTCATCCTGACATGTCTTAGACTGTTCTTTGATCATTCTTTTAGAACTTTCTCATGACTTCTAAAAACACTAAGCATTTTTTTCAGTTATTTTGCATAAGGTATGGCTCAGCATTTTTCAACAAGGTTTTTTCTTGGCAATGTTGTCCAGAACAAAGCTCATATCAGTGACTGATATGAGCTAGTAAAGGAGTAAGCTAGTATTTTACAACTTATTTATCTCAAAAAATAGCTTATTTACTTGGTGCAACTTGCTTTTTAAATTTAATTTTGTCTTTTCTACCACAGATTGAACAGTTAGTAGCTTCTATTCATGCAAGACAGTTACGTGCATCAGAGATTGCTTTTGGTTTGAAGCCCCGAGGAACATCACAAGAAATACTCCGCTTGAAGCCTTCTACTCGTGTTTAGATTTGCCAGTTTCCTTCTGTTTGTTGAAGCCATTCTGTTCATAATATTAACAGCTCTATTACAGCTATCTGCTTCTCTATTGATGTACAAATGTCACTGGCAGTTTCAGTGCTATATGCGTACATTTTCTAAATACTTCTTACTTCAGTTGACCAACTTTTATCAAATGAGGCTGCATGATACAACATGCATTTGCATAGGATAAGAGATAAAGACTTCATCAAATCAGAATACTCATTTGATATCCATCAGATTTTACTGAATTATTTGAAAATTATAGTATAAAGGATCTCTGTCGCAAGATCATATTACCGATTATTGAAATATCAAAAGTAAGATGTTTTTCAAATAATGGCTTAAAAGAAAGCACTTAATTAAATTTACCTGAGAAAGCATTACTATAGTATCTTGAGAGCGTTTGCATAATATCTTTGGAATGCTGAGTCCACGGAGCTATCTTTCTGTAGGTTTTTACTCTGTGGACAAGCTGAGAACCTCCATATTGCAGCGAAAGTGTGTCTCCATGATCTTCATATAATTCTTCAAATAATCTGAAGAAACAGAAGAATGTGACATCTATCAAACTGCTGAAAAGACTTTTTTTTTTTTTCAAAAAACCCATTATAATAATACAGTTTTTCTGTTTAACAAGCAATACTTTTTCTTCTAAGTACTTCTGCCAGTTTACAAAAACAAGTATTTCATTAAAACATGCTTATTAACTTACAAACACTGAAATGTAAAGCTATGTCTCTACTCCTTAGTCAGATAAATAGGTGGAAGGTTTATTCAGATATAATAATTACTAAGAAGGATTAGACTGTAAGGTTTTCACTAATTTATAATATATCAGAATGAATTCACACTACAGAATATGCACTTCTGTAGATTCAGGGAGGAGATTAACATGCCCTACTAGCCAGTAGGGAGAATACAACCCATATACCTTCACAAACTAAGGTTTTCTAAATACACTGAATGGGACAGAACATGCCAATATCTCAAGGCTATGTTTTCTGTCAAGTCCACTGGGAATTAAGTTAATGTATCTTTCAAAACATCTCCCTAGTTATGACGACGATAGTTCAAAGGTACAAACAGAATAAACATGACTTGTAAGAAGTCCGAAGGGTAGTCAGACATCATTTGCTGGGGCCGGAAAAACATGATGTAAGAAGGTAGAAAGAGTCAGCTGCTAAGATGAACAAGGAGAGCTGACTAAAAGCAACATAGTCCTCTAGAATCAAGTAGTTGACAGTAGACTCTAAGCTGAGAACAGTCCAAATAACAAAAATGATCAAGAATCATCCCGTCAATGACAAAACCAAGACAACAGTCTCAGAAAACAAGGCTATCCTAAGGAGATGACGTCCAGTCTAAAAGATAACAGATTGAAAAGTGCTTCTCAGAAACGGAGACTATAGCCTTGCTGGAGCAAGACTGACAAGGACGACATCTTGCTAAAAGAGGCTGAAAGTGTAACTAAGAGGCAAAAAACCCAAAATAGAACAGAAAAAAAAAATAAAACAACCACAACACAAAAACCCCAACCACCAAACCTATGGAAATGTTTTTTATATCAGCAGATCAAGACACAGTAGCATGTGATACACTGCAATATCAGAGAAGAAAGTCTTTAAGGAGCGGAGAGAAGAGTAGAAACGAACAAAACAAATCAACAGCAACACCACAACCACCATAAAAAAAACTCAACAACAAAAGCATTCCTTTAAGAAAATTTCCAATAAAGGGATAGTACTGCATAAGTAACCCAGCAACCATCTGACCCAGCAACTGAAGTCCTCCTGAAAAGGTTCTGTACGAAGAACACTTACCTGAGCAGAAAATCTATTTCTGTAAAAACAAAATGGCTGTCCAGCAAATCTTCTGCCCAAGGTCAAGTACAAAAAGCTCCATTAGGAAGAAACAGCTGCAGCAGTTTCTACAGCAGTTAATAATAACTTAAAAAAAAAACCCACAAACAAAACAAACCAAACAAAAACCCCCAAACCACTTGCCTCCACACAGATTGCTAAGAGCTCATGATGCCATGTATGAGAATTTTCTGTTTGCTTCTTTGGTTTTGTTGTGTTTTTTTTTTTAAAAAAAAAAAAAAAAAAACCCAAGGGGAAAGACAGCAATCCTATTCAGCTAAAAGCTAAAAAAATGGTTGAAGACAAAAACTGGCAGGTAAAAGGATGATACCCCTCAGAAATTTCCCAGTCAGCCATGGAGGATTGATGAACAGAGTTGCAGTGACCCTGCAATAAAGGTTCACAGAAAGCAGACAACTTTAAATTCATTAAGGGTGTTGATCCACTTGATTTGGAAAGGACTTGTAGAATTAAATTACCCTTCCACAGCCTCAAAATATTAAGCCTGCATTCAAACAAAGACTAGTCTTCTGTAGAGAGAAAAGCTGTTAACTACATATGATAAAATGAGCTGCTAATGTACACTTTGTCTAGGAAATGTCCTAGATAGGACAACAATTACACTAAAGGAATCACTAAGAAATACAGCTTGCAGAAACGGTCCTGCGCAATAAAGTCATTAAGATTATTCTTGCTAGACACAAAATTGAACTGTTCAAGATGCGTGGTTTCTTCATCCTTCAGGATGGATAACTGAAATAAAATGCTGACTTCAGAAATTTAGTTCAATAGAAATTCTGGATTGTATCCAGCCAGTGAAACTGTATGAGAAAAATCAGAAGTATAAGAAAGACAGTCAAAGAATGTGATGAAGAAAAATTAGTATTTCAGACCCATTAGCTAAATTAAGGAATACAGACCACTACAGATTACCCTTTGGGCCAATTAGAAGAATGTAAATGAAGAGGCAAAGTATGCAGGAAGCAGATACGGGATGTGAGACAACGCAGGGAACAAGGATGCAGCAGGTCAAAGTGAAAGACCACCCAATGGAGAGACAGTATAGCACGTGCCTGTCTTCAAAATTTGTTGCATTGTGAAGCAGCAGTTTTTAATTATTCGCAATACAGTAATTCAGAAAAAAGTCTTAACATCTTATTTAGATGACAAAATCAGTTTCAGACTGGCATACATAGTGCAACTAGAAAGAAAAAAAAAAAGTAAAAATGTGGCCAGATAAAAGTAACCTTTTATGTCAGACTAATAGCTACATTTCAGAGAAATAATGAGAAATGAAGTATCAGGAAAATCGGAGACAAAGCAACTACTACAATTTGAACAGATGATGGTAAGAGATGGAAATTTGAGTGATTAGGGCATAAAGAGGGAGAGAAGAAGATAGAGAGGAAACATGGGACACTTGCAGCAGGGAGCAACAGAGGAAATTTGGGAGGGGAAGAGGAAGGGGAAAGGTGGTAAAGCTTAAGGAAAGACAGTAAAATACAACCCGAAGTGCTGAAATAAATGGTAGCTGTAGAGGACACCATAAAGAGTGGAGATAAGCGACTTGTCCATCTCCTTACCCCCTCTAGTTAGAACCCAAGGGCCCGGATTGCTGAATCCCCAGGGGGCTGCATAGGAACTGGTATTTGCAGCAGCAGTTGCTGGTTCCCAGAGGTAAGCACGCAGCACCTAGCAGCTGGGACATGGTGGATGAGAGGCATTGCTAGCACACCGAAGAAGCTAGCCAGCAGGTGCTCATCCTGGCCATCGGGCAGAGGCCAGGAGCCACCTCTCACACAGCGAGCCAACATGCTGCAAGTGAGATGGATTTTGTGGCATGTGTCTGGTGCCAGGAGCAGGCAAGTGCTCAAAGCTAATAGGAAAAAGGAGAAGAGCTGAAGGTACTTCTCAAGTAAAAGGGTGGGGAGACCGAGTACTTTGTCTTTTTTGAAATACAGGTTATATCTCCACATTCTAAAACTAACAAAGCACTAGTCAAAACCAGCAACGAAGCCATAACTTTCACAGTCACAACAGATATAAGGAATAAAACCAAATCAACTCAAGGACTCTTACATTAATTTCTGAAGCATATTCACAAGTTAAGTGGCTTAGTTGCCCTTAGCCCCCAGAGCATTTAAATTTAAATGCTGGGTTTTCTTAAATGGTTTGAGGATGCTTGAATAAGTATCGCTGATACTTGATCCAAAAAACAACTTTGCTGAAAACTTTTTTTCAACAAATCAAATCACAAAACTATTCCAAAGGAAAAGCAGAAAATAGCAAGGTAAGATGTACTTCTATAAAAATATCAGTTTGGCATTCTCCTTAAAAGCATGTACTTATTTCAATTTTATTTTTTTTTTTTTTGCTTTTTGCCTCAAGCAAGTAAGTGTGAAAGACTGGGGTGGGGGGGTTGTTACATTTATTTAAAAAGGAAACTTTTTGCTTTAAGTTTAGGCATTTAAAGAGAATGAAGTCAAGCAGTTAACTTGGAAGAAGCCTCATTAACATACTTTTCCAGAAGAGCAAATTCTCAGCATGACTGGATTTTCTCAAGAAAATTTCAAGTATGGATGATTTTTTACACTTGCATGAATAAACATTACAAAAGCATTTCAAAAGAAAAAATGGCACTCCTATATTGACATACTCTTCCTAAATCTCTTGACATTTTATTAAAAAATAAAACCATTACACGCTTTACTAATATATCTTACCTAACAGCATCTGTATCAAATTGCAAATTAGGTTTATCAATCAATCCCAATGAATAGAGCTGGTATGCCAAAGCACATTTTCCCACCATAAATTGGGCTGTGTTAGTGCGATCCAAACAGTCCACACAATTGGTCCGGAGAACTCCAGTCTGGTAAAGCAATCCAAATAAGAGACTTTTCTTAAAGAACAGATTACTACACTTATGATTATTACTTTTTTCCTTACTATCCCAAGACTTGTCAAGTCTCAAATACTGAATTTTATGTCAGTTCACAAAAATCTAAGCAAAGACATTTCTAAAAAATATTAAAAAGCTATTTATCTCTAGCAAGCTACATTAGACTGCTGTAAGCCCTACTTTCAAAATATTCTTGCTTCTGTCATCACAAAAACCGCATCTCTCCTTCAACCTACAAACAGCCCTAAAGATTTACCTTAAAAAGAAAGGCTGTATTATTTCAGTGAAGATGATTTTATTTTTAAGTATGCTGTAAGTACTGCAGAAAACAATATCTACTCCGCCGTTTATCTGCCCTCAAAAAACACATCCCAGTGATTAGCTAGTAAAGGAATGGTCACATGCTTTCCAACATGAACTGCAAAATTATGAATGGTAAGTCAAAAGCAAATAATGCTTCTTAACAACACACCCTGTGTTCAGAGTATACAATCGTAACATTCAAGTATAAATTTGTTACTCTATAATTTAGTCAGCACTTTTCTGACCTTAAAGAAAGCAGTGTTTCTAGGTTTATTTTCTTTTAGGGATAGAAATTAAAACAATGTACAGAATATTCAGCAGTGGTGAATATTCTTTTTAAAAAACCCTTTTAATGTGTATGAATATGTCACCAGACTTAAGTATGTTTCTTCCTCACCACTTCTAACATTGTATTATGCTATTTGTTTAAATCCTGCTGCTGTTAGCTGTAGTGCTACCAGTGCTGCTACACTGGAAGCACTACAGACTTAGTAGTAATGGAAACTAGTTCAAAATAGGAGCATTTCTCAAACTACCTCCAGCAAAAATACAGTTCCAACAACATAAGGTTTTGTGGTACCACCTAAGAACTTTGAGCCTTATTTCCCAGCTGGGTTTCTGGGATGGACCGCAATAATGCTGTTTACTATAAATATTAATTTAAGAGCAATCTGTGAATCACCAACTGGATACTTAAGTAAAATGGTCCACTGGCCCTTTGGGAGTGCTGATCTATAGCACTATAACTATGAAGCAATGAAGTATATTTTAGTACCTGCAAGCGACCAGTGGAAACAACATAACCTCCCAGTTCATTCCATCTGGAAGGGAAACAAAGCAGGATTACTTACAGATCTTTAAAAACAAACAAACAAAACATCCCCACACAAAAAAAAACCCAGATCATACCATGTATTGTTCTGCTCAGTGAAAAAGGGTGACAATTAAAAACCTGACACAAAGCAAATTTGATATCCCTGAATAGCAGAAAGCAGTGAAACTCTATGCAATAGTAACTTTTTGTATTTAAACTGCACTGCAAAACAATCTAGCCTTAAAGGAGAAATATTCCAAAGCCATACAAAATATTTCCTTTTCTCCACATAAAACAGTTAGAGCAACATGAATGGTGCTAGATTTGGTCCTGAGTACACAAAAATTGCAATCGGTGCAATGCCAACAATTAGAAGGTAGAGGCATAACATAAATCAGCCAGCTTGTGCTGCAGTGTAAATCTCGCCCTCATACTGATTCTAGGCATACATGCTGAATACACGCATACATATTGTCCGGGTCTTGCAATTCTATACAGGCCTTAGAGCCTGTATATATACCCCAGAGCTCGAGAACATCAGTAAGAAACTAACAACATTTTGATGCAGAGAAGCAGTTATGCTTGGTGCAAGTAACCCCTGAACTACTGAATATTTTTGAGTTAGTAGGGTTACCCAACCTGACCAGAGCACTGCTACGGCAAGTCTATATACTACATTTGAGACTCACTGGACTCTCTCTACAGAACACGGCATTATATGGATGTATTGATCTTGTTCATGCTAGTTTGCAGTTGCCACATTTGCTGCACTGCATGATAGAGAAAAGCTCTGAGAGTCTAAGAGAGTTTTAGCTCAGACTGTTTCTAAATGAATATACGCTAAAAAGGCAAGGATGCTCTTAATATAAAATATGAACGCCCATTTGGGTAGTGATGAATTAGGTCCCTAACACAAAAACTTGAATCAAAAACTTACTGAACTTTTAACATGGAAGTTATTTTACTTCTGGCTTTTTAGGACTTGCTAGAATTCAGCTGAATAAATCACTGTACTTCTGCAGCAGTCTGAGCAAATACAGTTTCTATTTTAAAAAAAAAGTTTTAAATCTTGTATGTATGAATACCATGAAATCCATTGGAAAACACAGGACTCTGTAACATTTAGATGATAGTTATCTTACTAGTAAGCCTCAAAAGAAGCCACTTATTAAATTCCAAATGGTGTTTGCTTGGCTAAATCTACCCCCAAACTTAGGATTACTTTGGTTGAAGTGAAAAAAAAGTCCCCCAAACTTTACATAAATACACATGGCATACAGATTACAAGTTACAAATAATAGTTTGAAGTAAGAATTCATTATAAGTAGAACAGCAGCAGCATAATTGTACACTCTACATATTTTTCAGTGTATTAGTATTTCTTAGCATGTGCTTCTTTTAGCTAGAACTTCATAATGAATTATATTTTTTCACATTAGTTTAAGCCTTAAAATAAGAAATAATGTACTAGAGACAAAAATTCCAGACTGCTTTCCAAGGAATAGATGTTATTCATCATGCATCAATTAAATTATACATACTTTTCATCTGGTCGCAAGATACTGCAGTAGGAATCGGGTCGATTTACAAAAAATCCAGTCTTCTTTACTACACTTTCTGCAATCACATTCAGTCTATCAAGGACATTGCAAAGTTTGCTGAGGGGAGAAAAAAAATTACACAGTCAAGATACATTAATACTAAAAAAATTTTCACTGCTTGGAAAGTCTTTTAATAACAAGAATGATTTAAAGGAAGACTCACATCACAGCTTTATTTATTCAACAGTAATAATGCCTATAGTTTTCTTAGATTTTACAGACTTAGGAAACAGACAGTGATGGTATCTGAACAATTTTGTTTATTTATTAATAAAACATACTGCATAAACTAGAAGACTTCAAAAATCTGAAACTCCTTGACTTTTATATCACACTAATTTTCCTCTACCAAACTTTCTGTGATTCATAAAATAAGAATGAGGCAGAAAAAGATAAATGATTGTGCAAAGTTATATTCCCTCATTTTGTTTGCAAGGTGCCGTTCTGTTCAGTAACATCTGTTCCTGTGTGTGGCCTTCACGATGTCCTGCACCTCTTGCTCAGATCAGGGCATCCACCCGTTCATTGTTGGGGACTTAAACTTCTGTTTACTCATTTTATTTTCAAAGCTTTTATTACAGTGTTTAAATTTCAACTAACAAAAACATTTATTTTTTTTTTTAATGATTGCTTATACTGAGATGGAAGCAATATTTTGGAACATTTCCACTGGTATTACTTTCCAACAAACTTACTTCAAAACTACATGTTAAAGCAAACATGTTCTCAGTTTTCCTGAAACTGTCGATTCCTTAGGCAGACATACACATTATCTTCCATTCTTAAATATCTCTTGCTTGCATAAACACTTAATCTTGTTCAAAATCATCAGGTATTTTTTATATCTGTAGTAGGGTGGACACGTATATAAATATACCTCAAGTTTACAGCTAGGAGGGGAATCCTTTGATCACCTAGTATCATTTCCCATATAGGACAGACCACTAAGCTTCATCAGCGTCACTCCCATATAAAACCCAAGAACTTGCATCTCTCGTATCTTCAGAAAGGAAATCTAGCCTTATTTTGAGATTTCCTATTTAATCGTAACACAAACAACTGAATATACACCTAGCTGTACACAATACCATTTTAGAATAAAAATGTAGTGTGAAAGCATGTCAAATTTTAAAGTAACAGTTCCACACCCACATGATCAACTATATCAGCCAACTTGTAATCTCAAATAGCAAAATAGGATAGTTTTCCAAAGCCTTTTTCATAAAATTTTATGGACAAACATTAATTATATTCCTGCCCTTTGAACTATACCAGTTTTGCCATTGCTACTGATATAGTAACAGATACCTGAAAGTTGATCCAACAATTCTTGTCGTTCTTCTAGAGTTTTTGGCATTGTAAGATACAGTAGACATATGCCCGTCAGAGAACTTTACAACAGAGTTGTGTGTTACTTAAGAATAGCAACCTATACCTGTAGATTTAAAATGTTAGTGCCTCGTAAATATTTCCACGTTTAGGAAAACATTTGTCCTGACTGAAATTGAACACATGACAAAATGCAGTGTTTTCACAGAATGGTCAGGGTTGGAAGGGACCTCTGGAGATCATCTAGTCCAACCCCCCCGCCAGAGCAGGGTCACCTACAACAGGTTGCACAGGACAGCGTCCAGGCGGGTTTTGAATGTCTCCAGAGTGGGAGACTCCACAACCTCTCTGGGCAGCCTGTTCCAGTGCTCCACTACCCTCAAGGTAAAGAAGTTCCTCCTCATGTTAAGATGGAACTTCCTATGTTCAAGCTTGTGCCCATTACCCCTTGTCCTATCACTGGGCACCACTGAAAAAAGACTGCTCCCATCCCCCTGGCATCCTCCCTTTAACTATTTGTAAGTATTAATAAGATCCCCCCTCAATCTTCTTTTCTCTAGACTAAAGAGACCCAAGTCCCTAAGCCTTTCCTCATATGAGAGATGTTACAATCCCCTAATCATCTTTGTAGCCCTTTTGACTGATTCAAAATAAAACATGAATCTTGATTGGCTTTTTTATGGCTTTTCTCTAAAATTTTCCTTTGCAGAGAATTTCAAAGTTTTCAGGCCTTGCTCCACTTTGGTAAGAAACCATAGAAAACCCTTCAAAAAGCTGAGGTTTTGTTCTGTCCGTAGATCTTAAAATTCTCACATCATTCCAAATCTACGTTCAACTGAAAAGGAAGATACTAAGTAGCATACAGTTATTTGTATTGTGGCTAACAGCACTATTACAAAGAAGGATCTTTTCTACCTTTTAGTGTATTTAGCCATATCCCAGGGTATATATATAATTGCATGCTCTGGGGGTAAAAACTGGTTGAGATATGTCACAGCAGCAACAAGTTCTTCACTAAGAATCCTTTCATGCTTTCTTTTTTCACGTTCCTTTAGCAAGAAGAAAAGGAAGTTAGCATTACAATTTTCATTAACCAATCTATGTAACCTGTACCTGTATACATACACATGTATGTATATATAACAGAAATTAAAGGTGGAAGCTGTAACAACAGCAGGCAGTTCTTCATAACTAGTACAATTAAATTAAGAACAGAAGAGAGAAAAACCTAAACGTTATGGATTTTTAACAACTGATCTGTATTAGGAGCAGAAGTCACCTATCTCAACTGTGCTGAAAAATGGAACCCTGTAAGAGCAAAGAAGAGCACAAGGAAACAAAAGTGGCAATACAGAGAAAATGGACAAAGACAAAAGAGAAGGAAAAATATGGGCAGAAAGGAAAGTATCCCATTCAATTTTGGGATACAAGAGGACCCAGACAAGTTCTTCTCCATCACTGACATGAGATGGGGAACAACAGCTTCCATCCTTGTGATAATTTTTTAAAATTTGAATGATTTTGCCATTCTCTGAATATATATGTTTTGGCACTGTCTATATTAGTATTGCTTTCCTCTCAACTTCATCCAAACTAAAACCTATACTGAACTTATGTTATAGAAACTGCTTTAAATATGTAACAGCAGTGACAAATAAACAAGCCCAAAGGAAGCCTAATACATTCATTACTAGTTAACAAGTTTCTAGGATAGACAGATAAAGGGGGACGTAGAATTATGTTTTATCAACATTTAAGAAATCAAATAATAAAAGTACCGGAGATAGAAACACTTAGCATTTGTGTAAAAGCAACACCAACACCCAAAAAAAGGTGTTCCGGCTTGGGAGCTTTCCCTCCCTGCCTTTTTTAGCTGTACATAAAGTCAGAAAGGAACAACAATTTTAGCATCTTATTATCGAGCATCTACAGAGAGGGAAAGAAGGAGGTGCCTTTTCAGCCACCGTATCAAAAGCCCTCTGATAAAAGCATATAATTCATGTGTCAAGGTCATGCGAGCCTAGACTCACATTATGACAATGGCTCTTGAAAGCAATGGCTGCATGAGAAAAAAATCATTTTCTTGTCAACAAATGCCAACCTAAGTAGATTCCACAGACTATTGGAGAGTCTTAAAAGCACTCCTACACAGGAAAGCTTCTCGAAATAGAAAATAGGTTATATAGTTGCCATTTACTACAACTTAAGAGTTTTAAAAGCCTTCCTTTATTACTTTCCTTATTTTTTTGACTAGGAAGGGATCCTACATGCACATAAAAGATCCTTTTTTTCCCCTACTGACTACAGTTCTACAACATGATATTTTTTTTAAGACAAAAAAGAAATAAGATACAATTCAAGCAAAACAAATCAATATATTAAACTCAAATGTGGAAACAGACACCACCACAGAAAATGGGTGGATCAGAACAGAAAAAAAAAAATCAACCAAACAAAGAAAAAAAAAACCCAGCACAAATACAAGATGTAATAACCAAAATTACAGTGCCACCCAGAATACAGGCTTTGTACCACAGCCTCTCACACAGCAGCGAACTGAATTACTGCAGCAATCGTGAAGCTCCCCTCATTAGTGCAGCCCTGCTGCCAGTGGTACTGCCAGATAGCCAGCATCACATGCTGCAGTTTTCTCTCCCGCTCGTACTTCCATGATTCTACCAGACTGAGCAAACAACAGAAGATAAGTCTTTATCATAACATTTCAAACAACTCAGTCATCTATGTCAAGAAGCCTACACATCTCACTTCGCATGGAACCATACTATTTTAGCATTTTTTAGTGCTAAATTAAATTTAGTGGTTAATTTATTTGGACTTACTCATATCTAAAGGGTAGCAGCAAAAACCTGAAAACAACAGAAGGATGCTAGAAGTCTATCAACATGGAAAACTTCTTTTTTTTGAAGGGTTGTAGTGGAAGCACTGAGAGAGTTATGTAGTATTCTGTGTAGCATGAGATTTACGGAGAAAACATGCCATTTACAAGCTAGTATTACTTTAGAGCACAATCAAAATGACAGAGATTGTACAGAACTAAGCATCATATTAAAAATTAGAAAACATATAGAACATATTCAAAATACTGTACCTTCACAAGATTCAAAATAATAATGGGAGAGCCAAATCTCTGAAGCATTTGGTCAAAGTGAAGAGCAGCGACATATGCAAAAGGATCTGCTTGGTCCACTGCAACAAATACATATATTCAGGACTATATTAGGTGACCTGTAGTCATTTTTCCATTAAAAGTACTCTTCACAAAATACATACTAATTCTCTAACAGTAATGATACAATTACATACTCTCTTCTCTTTTCATGCAAAACCTGTTAAAAAAAAATCTTGCCTTTTCCAAATTGGAAGTGACTTCTTAACCAAAACTTTCCTGAGTTGCTTACAAAGTGCAATTATTCTGTCCCCGCTAAATTTAGTCCAGATGTTTTCCACCATTTTCGATATGTTCAAAATTATATCCACAATACTAAGATAAACGTAGTTAACTTTGTATAAAAAATAATAAGCACAATGAAAGCAGACATCTTCAAACAGAAGTTTTTTGTATTCCATTTCTGAATATGAAGTCTAAGATGGAGATTTTTTTTCTTTTCCATTTCGTGAAATGCAGCTTTTGATATGGTTGAACATTGGTATGCCATGATGTTTATTATAAAGAACATTGGTTTACCTTACATTATGCCTTCCCAAAGAACAAACGCAGAGGCAATTTGTTCATTTTTGCAAATCTAGTGTTCACTTACTCTCTCAGAGGCAACCATAAACCACCACAAAGAATAATTTGTACATACACGTTATAGGTGGCTTAGGCATCATAGTTGAAATATCTTGAGACCAGTACAGAGGTACAGATCCTCGAACCTGAACGTAGGAGGAATAACTTCCCGCAGAAAATGACATAACTGAAGCATCATAAAGTATTTGTTCAGTTTCCACTTCATTAGCAACATCTCCCTAAAACAAACAGAAATACACATGATGTAGACATGACACTTCAGAGCTGCATGCATTATAGAGAACTGATCATTACAGCCTACAATTAAATTGTAAAACACTAAATCATAGTAGTGAGAACACCACTGAAGGTTAAATTCCTGTTTGTCCCTAAATTTTATTATTAGATTTTCTTTCCCTCTAAGTGCAAAAAAAACCCAAAAAAACCAAACCTGCTGGTTAAGACTTACTATTTTAAGAACAGCTTTATTATCTGAATTAAAAATGTTATGATAGCTGTGATAACTTTATCCAATAGCATAATTTACAACCAAAGCTCTAACAACCCTCTAAAACATTTCAGTTCTCCAGTCACAGAATCATAGAATCACTGAGGTTGGAAGAGACCTTTAAGATTATCAAGTCCAACCATTAACCTACCCTGACAAAACCACCTCTAAACCATGTCCCCCATCTACCGTTTTTTTTAAAACACCTCCAGGGATGGCGAATCCACCACCTCCCTGGGGAGCCTATTCCAATGTTTAATAACCCTTTCAGTGAAAAAAATTTTCCTAATAGCCAATCTAAGCCTCATCTGACATAGCTCAAACCCGTTTCCTCTTGTCCTTTCACTTTTCACCAGGGAGAAGAGGTCAGCCCCCACCTCTCTACAACCTCCTTTCAGGTAGTTGTAGAGAGTGATAAGGTCTCCCCTCCGCCTCCTCTTCTCCAGGCTAAAGAACCCCAGTTCCCTCAGTCGTTCCTCATAAGACTTGTCCTCCAGACCCCTCACCAGCTTTGTAGCCCTTCTCTGGACACGCTCCAACACCTCAATGTCCTTCTTGTAGTGAGGGGCCCAAAACTGAATACAGTACTCAAGGTGGGGTCTCACCAGTGCTGAGTACAGGGGGATGATCACTTCCCTAGTCCTGCTCACCACGCTATTCCTGATACAGGCTAGGATGCTGGTGGCCTTCTTGGCCACGTGGGCACACTGCCAGCTCATATTCAGCCAGCCATCCACCAACACCCCCAGGTCCTTTATCTTTGGGCAGCTTTTGAGCCACTCCTCCCCAAGCCTGTAGCACTGCATGGGGTTGTTGTGACCCATGTGCAGGACCCGGCACTTGGCCTTGTTGCACCTCACACCATTGACCTCGGCTGATCGGTCCAGCCTGTCCAGATCCCTCTGCAGAGCCATCCTACCCTCAAGCAGATCAACACGCCTGCCTAGCTTAGTGTCATCTGCGAACTTAACGAGGGTGCATTCAATCGCCTCATCCAGATCATCGATAAAGAGAACTGGCCCCAGCACCGAGCCCTGGGGGACACCACTTGTGACTGGACACCAACTGGATTTAACTCCATTCACCACCACTCCCTGGGCACGGCCATCCCGCCAGTTTTTTACCCAGCAAAGAGAACACCCATCCAGGCCATGAGCAGCCAGTTTCTCCAGAATGCTGTGGGAAATGGTGTCAAAAGCTTTGCTAAAATCCAGGTAGATAACATCCACAGCTTTTCCCTCATCCACTAAGTGGGTCACCTTATCATAGAAGGAGATCAGGTTGGTCAGGCATGACCTGCCTTTCACAAACCCATGTTGACTGGGCCTGATCACCCTGTTCTCCTGCATGTGCCGTGTAATGACATTTGAGGATGATCTGTTCCATGACCTTGCCAGGTACTGAGGTCAGACTGACCGGCCTATAGTTCCCTGGATCCTCCTTCCGGCCCTTCGTGTGGATGGGTGTCGTATTTGCCAGCCTCCAGTCAGCTGGGACCTCCCCGGTTAGCCAGGACTGCTCATAAATGATGCAAAGTGGCCTGGTGAGCACTTCCGCCAGCTCCCTCAGTACCCTCGGGTGGATCCCATCCAGCCCCATAGATTTGTGTACCTCCAGGTGCTGAAGCAGGTCCCTCACCATTTCCCCTTGGATTACAGGGGCTTCATTCTGCTCCCCATTCCTGTCTTCTAGTTAGTTTACCTCACAGTTTGCTCCTCGTTTCAGAAAACGTGTTCCAGCAAATTTGCTTGATCTTCTGGCTATCAGAGTGACGTATATAGGGCGACCGTATATTAACAATTCTTGAAAGAGAAGTTAAGGCTTACAGGTCACATGCAATTTTTCATTCACTTACATCGTGCAAGCAAAAATAAATTCTAAAAAAGGTATATGAAGGTGAAACATCTGATTTACTAAAATCTCCTTAACAGAGATGAGTATCACTTCCAAATTTTTTTTGCAGCTGGGAGAGCGCATTGCTCTTTTCAACAATCATTTTGAAGAACTTTGAAAAGGGAATCTACATTACAATACATCAGCCACTTTTCACAACATTCAGAAGAGAAGTATTTCTATTTTATGAAGTGACAATGGAGGTGAAATAGGTACAAGGTTCACCTTGGCCCACAAATACTGCTTTTGTGAATACTAGGATTAAAGCCTGTGAGCTTCTATTTTCAGATTGGGTATATTAGTCACCTTCTAATTATTTTTCTGGAAAAGCAGATAAATTTGCAACTAATTAAGTAACACCAACTGAAAGCCAGAAGGAAATAGCTACGGATGCAGTGGTGGCCTTCTTTCAGGCTTTTATTTTTCATTAAAACCAAAAAAGATAGAATCAGACGTCTAGCATGCCTATCACTGCTTAGCAGAAGGGAGGCACAAGAAAGAGGGAAGAAGACATTTGCTCAAATACCTACAGCAAAGACTATTGTCACTCACGAAGCAGCTTCAGGCATAACGCTGGTGGTCAGACCCATAGCTACCACTTCGATTAAGTAAGACCCCAGATGAAATAGCGGGATATAAAAACAGATCTAGCTTTCTGTCTGGGGACCAAGTCAATGACCAGCAGCCTTACAATCATGAAAAAAAATAATTAAACTTTGCAAACACACCACTAACCTTAACTTCATAATTGTATTTGCTTCCCCAGGTATTTTGCTGACAGGCTTTGGAACTAACATGATACTGTTGACGATTAGCATATAGTGTCTCTGTAATATACTAAATTCTTATCAACTAAGATGTTGAGATGGCATTTCTTTGGAGTGTGATATGCATTTGTTTTCTTTTCTCCTCCTACTACAATGTACACAGACCCATTTACCCATTTTAAACAATATATAGTCAGGAAAAAAAGATTTTCAGATGTTCTAGTGTTTATTTAACTCTCTTCACACAGCAGGCATGAAGTTCTATCATAATCTTCAACAGAAACAGAATTTCTGCAAATCTCAGTTACTAAAAAAATGCATTAAAGGAGATTAGTAAGACAACATATCTATGTCAGCAATTCAGCTCTGTTTAGTTTTTTTCCCCTTCCTCAAATATCAGTGAAAAGTACAGCTGAGCCGTAAAATCCTCTGAAGTTCTTTATTACTAAACCCCATCCTTACAAACTGTGCCTCACTGAGAATGCAGTCTACCCACATCAAGACCCTGTTATAAGAACATAATCATATTGCCTGTTTAGCCTAGAAAAGTAATGAAATAAAAGCCAACAAATAATTCTAAAATTTAAAAGTATTTACATGACCAGGAAATAATTCAATGTATTTCAACCCTTCAAACTTTTTAGAAGTTGATAAACCAACATTGGCTACAACAGTAAAAGGATACTTGATTGCCCACAGAATCCGTGAATAATATACAGCAGCCAGTCACGATGAACAGTATTTTTTACTGCCTCCAGAAGCTTGCCGTTCCACACATACTTTTCGTAAGGCTTACTGCAAACCCCAAATACACCTAGGAAGTTGTTACAATGAAAATGCATTAGCAATTTAGAAACAAGCTTACCTGCATTGGACTGTTTTGAAATCCAGGTCACTGGACCCTTCTTTTGCTATTCCCTTGGCTGCAACTCAGCATATCATTTACTTGCATCCTTGAAGTTTGCCAAACACAGACAACTTCAGGCACAAGTTCAAGTTCAGCATTTACAAAGTTTTCCAATTTTTCTATGGTTGCCACTCGCTGCAATATTTGAGTATTCATGCAGAAGTTTCCGATACTTCCAGAACTGAAAGGAGATCTCTGCACGGCAGCAGCAGAGGATTTGATGAAACAGGAAATAAATCAAGTTGCAAATTCCAGTTAAGGCAAACCCGTTCTCATAGGAGGACTTCATAAGCTTTTCAATTCTGGGTCACCTCTGGCATTACCTGTTACGCTCTGGAAGATCATACATAGCCCTGGCCTGCTTTACAAAAAGCATGTCAATCCTCTTCTCATATAGTTTAGTCTGGTTTTCCTAATTTGCCTGACACCAAGAAATGCAGCTATTGTTGACCTTCAAACTAAAATTCAATTTCTGATATATCTGGAACCTGCACCTTTCTCTGTTTCAAAAATCAGGACCAAGATGGCAACTGGCACTAAAAGGTGGTGAAGGGAACTGAACGAGTCTGAACCTTAAAGAGAAGGAATAGGACAAGAACTTTGTTAGCTACATTTTTTGTCTAGTTTTTTCAATCGAAGCTTCTGGCAGGATGAGTTATATCGTAGCAGTATGTATGTCAATTATAGCAGTCAAGTGTTCAGGGAGAAAAAGATGAGTTCTCCCAACAAACTGAAAGTGAAAATGCAGCTGTTGAACACACTGTTGCTACCTAGTCACCCAACTCATCCCAAGCCCAGGGAAAACCAATGTAACCATTTTGGTGAAGGAGTGTAAGCATTCAGTGGAACCTGGCCACAAACGCTTGGTCAGCTCTTGCTCATTTCCAGTAGCATTACTTTGGTGAGAATTTGTTCTTGAATAACAGGCAGCTGTTTCTTAAGCATATTACAGAATCACAGAATGGTCAGGGTTGGAAGGGACCTCCGGAGATCATCTAGTCCAACCCCATATTCTATCATATGAACAGATATGTTGTTGATATCTACTGGAAGTGGAGTTGTGTGTGCTATGAGCATGCTGCTGATGGGGTCAAAGTTATGGCATCTTTATCTTGCAATGTTTTCACAAAGACATGCAAAAGACAATGCCATTTTACGGATTTCTGAGGGGTCTTGAGCATAGGAGCATTTGCAGAGGAAGAGTTATTGCTCCCTCCACTCTTCATTTCTTCACAGTCATTTCTGCCAAGGAAGAGTTATTGCTCCCTCCACTCTTTACAGTCATTTCTGCCGTTGTAGTATTTCACAACCAATTTCTGATACCCTGATATATATGACCATGTTACTAATATCTTTTTCGGGCATAGGGGTGGGTAGAGACTTGGGAAGGGTGGTCTCTTTTCTTTAAAAGAAAATACATTATCTAATTATCTTTCAATTTTTCCATAGGATTTAGGGCATACCATATACACAGCATTACTTATTACTTTTAGACTTTTAAATGACAGCATGCTAGATGTTTACAACTATTTAACATAGTAAGTTCCAGTATCAAAGATGATTAGTTACTTACATAACATTCATTATAATTTTTTTAGTTGTAGTCAGTGTAGGTCTATTCTAGGGTGTCAAAAACGAAGGGGTGGACAGTGTACAAGTCTGTCTGCATAAATGTGGGTTGAGGGTTGCTTTGGGCATTTCTGTATTTTAACTGTGTGCTTGTCAGGCCTTCAGAGTCCCTTTTGGAGGCACAGAAAGCAGGACTAATAAGCTCATTCTTCAGTGCCTCAGAAGATTCATTTGGGGTTAGAAGAGAGAGAAAATGAGTCATGCAATTCATGCCATCTCAAAGAACCAAAGTTACTTTAGAACAAGTATTATATTTTATGTGCAACAGAGGTTACACAGCAGATGACTACGAATAAGGGTGGTAATGCAGAGAGCCTGTTGGGACTCTTTATAACCAACACAAGTACAGATCCAGATTCTACGATGCATCTAAGCTGGCTTCCAGATCAACTTGATAGTGTTAGGCAAAAATAGTACCAGGCTTCCTCTATCCTATTGTTTTGCTTACCAGTGATGTATTTAAAAGGCGTGATATTCTACTACTACCTAAGAAGCTTAGTTGTATCTCCACAATTGTTTGAGACTACTTTTACAGCAATGTATTCCTTATGAATCAAAGGTAGCACTTTTATTGCTGGTATTTCATGATTAAATAAGGAAAAAAGTGGTGCCGCATGTACAATACTAAAAAGTTAAAAAAATTAAAATGTAATTCAAGCATTCATATAATTAGTACAAGTCACGGGGCAATAAAACATAAAAAAAAAAAATCAACTTCAGCAAAATGAAATCCAGTATTAAGAATTTCAGGGGATTTTTTTTTTAATACAAAGCAAGAGGAAGAGAAAATAGTTTTCCTGTCTGGCTGGTCATCTTTACACTCTTATGAACATGTTAGATCCAGAGTGAAGGCTGCAGTTTTCAACTGAAATCAATAACTTTTCTTAGACTTCCTGATAGAGCTTACTACATCTAGTTGATACTAACTTCATACAAGTCCTCTATCGTCAATATTTTCCAACATGAAACAAAAAAGATTTATTAGTACTTAATCAGTTATTGCTTCCCACTCTTTTTGTAATTCATTCCTATTGGGAGTCTTACAAGTCCATTGAAGAATCAATTGCTGAAAAATGTCAGCATGCGCAATTATCTCCCTGAGTTGCAATGTAAATTAACAAAACAATGATTAATCGCCTCTAGAAATTGCATTGTTCAAATTCAGATGTCTGTAACTGGCACTTCATGTAATCTTTTATTAACTCATGACTGTTATGAGACTAGTGATCAACAGAGAAGACCCAAGTGTTTCTCAAAAGTAAGCTTAAGTAGAATATATTCTAAATGCATTCATGACCAACAACATTTGTTTAATTAGGCATATTGGCTTACCACTTCCACCCTGTGTTGAAAGTCCTTCATCTTCAAATATATCAAAACTCTCTTGTCGAGTCTGAGTTGTTTCAGTTCTTAATGTCTCAAGTGGCATTCTCAGGACAGTAAGATTATACTGAAGGGAGTGAGACAGATCATAGCTGTAACTGATAGACAGTTATCATTTATTAATAATTGTAGATGCACAGGACTTTTCTGAAAGCCCTTACTCTCCATCTGTATTTATATTTAACACAGTACTACTTTATCCATTAAAAAAAGACTTAAACAAGATACGCAGATTCTGATTCTGTAATGGCAAATGATACAAATGATTTCCACAAGAAGCTTTACAAACATAGAAACTGTTTACCGTACAATAGCTGAAATGCTCGTATACATAGACAACCTTATTTTTCTGAGATTTAAGTAATACTCTCTAACTCAAATACTTTCTTATAACTAACTTCTAATTCCGTTCAGGATTTATATGAAAAACATGCAGAAAAACATGCTATGATTTCAGCCAATAACAATTCAAATTAAGTTGATACATGTGTTTATCAGAGAGTCTGTAATAACCTTCTCCTTTCCCCTCTACATACGATCACAGAAAGGGTATACATTCATCACCTCCAAGCAGAAAAAAAAACAGGAAGTTGTATAATGTTAGGGCTGGGAGACAAAGCATGGAAGAAAAACACAGGCTTTACACTGTGAAAAAGCCTTTCCATGCAAAACCACAAAACACACATAAAAATTTCGTACATTTTGTCTTCACAGATACAGTTGTGACAAAAAGTCTTTATTTTCCAAAAGGAAGTGTCAAAACCACAAAACACACATAAAAATTTGGTACATTTCATTGTCACAACTGTATCTGTGAAGAAGTCGTTAATTTCCAAAAGGAAGTGGGTTCTAGACTGATATACCTTTTGGTACTTGCAAGGGGGTTTTTTGTTGTTGTTGTTTTTTAAGTCTTAATGTCTTCTAACTACTACTGCCAGGTTTATCGCCACATTTCCCCTATTTTTCTGCTGTCCCAAAAATCTCATGTGCAATAGTAGCTGGAACACAGAAGCTTGTCTCAGGTATGGCATTTATGAAGCAGCAAGCAAGAGAACCAATAAGGCTTAGAATCATAGAATGGTTTGGGTTGGAAGGGACCTTAAAGATCACCTAGTTCCAACACCTCCGCATGGGCACGGCCCCCTCCCACTGGACCAGGTTGCTCAAAGCCCCATCCAGCCTGGCCTTGAACACTTCCAGGGATGGAGCATCCACAACTTCTCTGGCCAACCAGTTCCAGTATGTCACCACCCTCAGAGTAAAGAATTTCTTCCTAATATCTAATCTAAATCTACCCTCTTTCAGTTTAAAACTATTACCCCTCGTCCTATGACTATAATCCCTAATAAAGACTCCCTCCTCATCTTTCCTGTAGGTCCCCTTTAGGTACTGGAAGGCTGTTATAACCCCTGGAGAAGGTCCTATGAGAGATGCACCCTACACAGGGTATATCTCAGATGAGGATCTATTTCTGTACCTTTGTTTCTGAATCTAAGCAAAGCTTTATTTCTGGAAAATGAGATTGAGAAAGAAAAACTGATAGGGCAAGCAAACCCCCTGAAATATGCCATTTTTCCAAAGAAAGAACTTCTGCATAATCTGACAAAGGTGACCAGTCAGTGGCAACAGTAATTTCAGTGTCGATGTTCTACCACATCACTAATATTTCTAGTTTTTCAACTTCATGGATACTGCATTCCCAATCAACTTGAAGGAGAAAGCAGGTTCAAAAGACACAGATGAAAATGGACAAGCAATGTGATCACGTGTCTTATTTCCCCAAACACCAACCAAAAGCCGAATCTTATAGCAAGTGTAAGTCTACAATTTTTTAAAGGTATTAGTAATGAATACTTACCTAAAATAGAAGTTGCTAGAAAGGTCCACATTTTGAAAGATTCTCAGATACCTAGCAAAATAATTCAAGTTAAAGGGAAAGTTATCACTTTAACCAGACAGACCCCAAGAAGTCATTCAGAGGATCTCATAAATTAAACTACATATAAATATTGACTCTGGCGTAAGTTCTCTAGCTATCTTACTGTAATTGTTTTGACAATTAATTCCACTAGAATGTCAGCATCTGGGTTAAATACATCAAATAGCCATTTTTTTAATCCAGTGTCTACTTGTGTACATATTCTGTTTCTTTAGGCAGTTGTAGACACAGTTATAGTTCTGTCTTCCACATATGTGGGTAAAATTCTCTAGGACTTACACAAGTAAATTCCCAACAGTACTATACTATAATTAAATATTCTCACAGTTATTTTCCAATAAGTGAACAAGAAAAGAAATACCTATTTCACTTGCAAATTCTCAGAAGAAACCGTAACACTGTCTATGAAAGATAAAATGGCTAACACCATAAATATATAGGTGTCATCCAAACCATGACAATAAGTTAGATAATATGGTCTGCTGCATTCTAAGAGGGGAGGCTGAGGTTTACAATCAGTCATATCTTAAAGTGAAAACTTTTTTAATGGTTACCATTGGCTTGATTTATTACAGTTTATCATAACCAATCACAACTTTTAGACTGTTCATACTTGGTACAGACAGAAAAGCAGTTTATTGATATCATTTGCTTGGTATTTCATAGAAGTAGTTACCCATCCCTGATAAAAACACCACCAGGATGTACTTCTACATTTCATACAAGATTCCCTGCTGATCCAAATTTCTTTCTTTAGAAAGAAGTCACGGAAAGGAAAAGAAGTAAAGGGTGATAAACTGACCCACCAGTAAGTTTTACAACACCAACATCCACAAAATTCTGACAGCACAGAGTCACTAAATTAAATAATCTGCTCAGCACTTCTTGAAGGGCATAAAAGATGTCTTCAAGTGAGATTAACATGATGCTAGAGCTACTAAAGAGCAGTACCCCAAACAACATAAACCAGTATTAGCACTACTTCGATCTTGCAAGAACGATGTTTATATTGGATGTTTCCTGGTGCACGTTTGCTAGGATATAGCTTTGACATGTAGGTGACATGGAGATGTGGACAAAAAGCTCTGAAAGACTGTAACAGTTCTATTTACCCTCCAGGTTAGAGGACACAGGACTTGTGGCCCACCCGCCATTCTTCCACGCTAATTTATCAACTAAGATAAAATGGCCTGAATGACATATTAACAGAAGGAATTCTATGGCTGAAATTTCTAGTTGCAGTTCACCATTGCTTGGAAAATATTTAAAAAGTACACACTGTTTACCACCATTATTTACCTGGCTTCATCAGGATGAGTGACCCTCACAGAGTCATTTGGAATGTAGATCATATTTGTATCTTCTATTTTATATATTGCATGACCTCCAATATCTGCCATTTTTCTTCTTTTTGTTATTAACACAATGTAATAGCCTTCTAAAAACCTGACAAAACCTGTTAAAACAGCATTCAAATGCTATTAATTGGGTGACTGCATTGATTTTATCAAACATATTTAAAAAAAACAGTAACAATTGTTTCAAGACTTGACGGCATTTCTGTTTGTTCTTAATGTTATATTTATAATGCGCATATATATACACATACAAAAATATACATATACAGAGTCTTACAACTCACCCCCAGTAAGTGTTAATCAGTGAAGTACACAGTTTTTACTTTTTTCCCTTCCATTGTGCATATTTCTAATATTAAGTAGCGGAGTTAAGACACTGAAAATTCAGAATAAGTTGCTGTCTAAAGATACTTGTATTTGCTTTTTATAGGACTCTCATTGTTCAGAGCGAGGCATACTCTAATTACTTCAGATACCAAAAGGTTAATTTTCCAGGGCAAGGAGGAATCCCAATCTCCAATTTTCTTTCAAGGTTTATTCATTCCCTGCTGAGGTGGGACACAGAACAGCAAAAGGAGTTGAGGGTACTACACCACCTTTGTGCTCTCCCTCCTTAACAGCAGGGAATTAAATTCCCGGAGTACAGCAGCATCTCCCCCAAACTAGCCATTCAGAGCATCAAGGGTAATCCTTTCTTTCTATTTCCTCTCTCAGATACCAACACTGGACCCTGCTGAAATCCAGAGGGCTAAGGAGGTAGAACAGGCAGCATCTGGCTTTACTGCCTATAAAAAGGCGGCTTCTAAAGCTTCCACCCTCATCCTTAATGCTACAGGGCATAGCCATCCTTCTTCACCGAGTTGTTTCTTTGGATGTCTCTTATTACATATGACTAGGAAAAAGCATAACAAACCTTTAAATCCAACACAAATCTATAAAATAAAATTAAAATCAGAAATATGCAACCACTCCTGAACCCAAATTTTCTACTACAGTGTAGGCAGTGATAAAGCAGTACTAAGTTTTAATAACTAATAAATTACATGAACTAGCTCTTGGAGGTAGCTGCTTTGATGGGTTGCTACTAATAAAGAGCCTGAAATTCAGACACTGCTGCACTGTCAACAATATATTAAGGGGGGGGGCGGACCCTCACAGTTCACATTTTGACTTGTATTTATATTCACTTCTTTTAGCTTTGCATTATAAATTAAAGAAGAAGGATGAGCAAAGCACACATTTTCCTCTCCGTCACTGCTGGAGGCTGCAATGTGATCGAATGAACTGCAATTCTTTTATTCTGCCTTATTAGCCCCCCTTGGAAAAACGTTCTCACCTGCACAAGGACAGGAGACCCTGCTGACAATAAGAAACAGTCTTCCATTTGAAGCAGCCAGACTATTGAATTTCAGTTGTTAAATAGCAGTCAAAGTTCTTCCTGTATCCTCCAGGTACCAAAATTACTTACATGAACAGTCTCTATCCTTTGAATTTCACCAAATGTTATACCAAAGTCTGATAAGAAACCCAGCCCTTCCCCTTGGCCTGGTTCTCTCCATGGCCAAGCGATTTCTACTTTTAAAAACTATACAGTGAACCACAACTTGGCCTATCAGCACCCTCATTCTGGGTGCACTGAATGCACTGTCTCTGGTTAAGAAAATATACAGAGAATAGAACAAAGCTGTCCTTTCCAATTTTACAAAAAATAGCCCTGTCCTTCTGACCCGAGCCAGGAGGCAGAAATCGACCAGCTCCATTCCCTCAAATTACGTGTTTATACAGATATGATTAGATAGGATCAAGATGGAAGACATCTAAAGCATATATAGTTTAAAAGCACAAGACAATCTGAAGATCACCAAGAGAGCATGTTACTTCTAAAATGTAATCTAGAAATAGTACACCATATCTGATAACCAATACATTTGTGCAGCTATGGAATAGGAACTCTCCTGTTATGAAGAGTACATAAAAACGTACAATTGGGATGCAAAATTTTCATTGAACACAACCACTTTCCAACCAAATATATTATTACATATTTAGATAGTGAGCACTGATGGCTTGTGCAAAAAAAGTCAATGCTGCAAGACTGTTAGAAGCTCCTTTAGGCTTACCCATATTATTGTTACTCTTAAATTAATAAGGAACATAAACCTCACTTGAGGAATATCTGAAAAGTGGATCCATTGATAAGTTACAAAATGCTTCATGGGTAAAAAGAATACAGAAGAAAGTTCGCTTAATCTGCCACTTTAGAGTAGAATACTAATAATATTTTCTTATGTTCCGGTTGTTATGCAAAATTCAGGAGCATCTTTTAAAGTAATTGCATTTTCCACCTCCTTTGCAGCTTTGGATTTAGATGGTCAGGTGTATATTGATGCCGATAAAGCACAAAGTATTCTTGGAGGCTGTCAGAGCACACATTAACATTTACTTTGGAGACATCACCCATCAATATATCGATCTCAGTATCTGACAATAGGGAGGAAAGTAGTGACTTTCAGATGAAGTTAGAAGTTATTAAATCCTTGAAGCAATTCTCTAGGATTATGGTCATCTGATCAGCATTTAACAATTCAGTTGACCTACTCGTCAGTTGTACTTGTTCAAACATGAAGAAGAAATATTTAAATATGTCACTGCAAAAAAGTTAACCAAAAAAGAAAATTAAGTCATCTTTCTGAATAATGCATTATGAAGAAATAAAACCTAATAAAGGATGTCAACATCTGTTTTCTTTTAAAAAAAAAACCAACAACATTCTGTGAGCTCTGGAATTCAGGAGGCCAGATTCCACACATTTTGTATCCTACAATCAGTTGAGCTTGGGGAGATCTTCAATCAAACTTATAGAGTTTGGGTATTTCCTAGATCTCTCCCTTGGTTACAAAGAGGAGACCCGCTACAGCACAATTCTCAACCCTGTACTGGCCACCTGTTTTCACAAAATACATGTAAACTTATTTATCTTTGAGAATGAAATTTCCCAATCCTCTTCAGTTTTAAAAAAAATAAACAAAATCAAGCAGAGACAGAAAGATACACAGGGCGACATGGTAAGCCTTACCTCCTTAAGAAATTAAAGGTTTTATAAATCCAAACAAAACACTTACCTACTACTCCAAAAGCAGAGACAGCTCGAGATAACCCAGAAGAGCCCTTCTGCCCAATCTTTGTTCTGTTTCCCAGGTCTAAACGGCCAAGAAGTTCCCTCACCTCTTGTTGTGTATACACGTGCTTTAAAATAAAATGTCACTTAAGTTACTGCTTTGGTAGTTAAGTGTTATTTCATGTCAGAGAATAGTAGAATTTAATTAATATATAATAAACCAAAGTTCTGCTGTATGTCCTCTGTCTCCTGTTTCAGTCCTACCAACAGGTACAAGGTTTTTTTATGCACAAAATTCACCATTCACTGCAATAGAAATAGTTATGGTCACATGTGAATTCAAACATTTCTAAATCTTAAGAATTAAAATCCAAACCATAAACTTCCTGGAAAGGAATCAAGTCTTATTCTATTATGTACGTTAAAACTCTTGTTGTTGCTGTTTATTTTGCTTCAGATATGATATATCAGAAACACTAAAAATTTGGCTAGATAGTAATTACACTTATTTTGCACTTAGAACATAAGAAAAACATTGGGAGCATATACATAATAAACTGAAAAACTTGGGAAAATTTCATTAAAGTGAGTGTGCTGTTTGGAGATCTTGTGGCCGCTTCCGTACTGTAACTAGCCATTATCATGCTAATACTGTATGAAACTGACATACAAGGAGAGGCCAAGAGAGTTGGAAGTGATCAGCCTGCAGAAGAGAAAGCTCAGAGGGGATCTTATGAATGTGTATAAACACCTGGTAGAAGGGAATAAAGAAGTCTGAAGCAGACTATTCTCAGTGGTATCCAGTCAAAGGATAAGAGGCAATGGGCACAAATTAAAATATAGGAAATTCCATTTGAACATAAGAAAAAGCTTTTTTTACTGTACGGATGGTTGAACACTGGAACAGGTTAACCAGAGACGTGGTGTCTCCATCCATGTCCAAAAGACAACTGGGCACAGCCCTGAGCGACCCGATTTAGTTGACATTGCTCTGAGCATGGGCATAGGACTCAATAACCTCCAGGGATCCCCTCCAACCTCAATTGTCACATGATTCTATGATTCTGTAGGATAACTTTGTTGAAACAGATTAAATCTGTAATATTTAAATTCAGCTCAATATAGTCAGTATTATCTGGAATAACTGAAATAAACCCTAACAAGGGAGGCACTCACCTTATCATCAATTATAACCAAATCCTTTGGTTCAGTGCGATCTATTTTCAAAACACGGTATTTTGTTTCTGCAGGATTACTTCCAACAAGAAAATATCGCTACATTTAAAAAAAAAAAAGTCAGAATATTATACAGGATAAAGCTACCAAAGCCCATTATAACATAAGACATAAACAATGCCATTTATATATTTTGTAGACTAGATCCATTTCAACTAACATCAAATATCTAATACTCCATATAGACTGTTAATAAACTGGTTTAGACATCAGTACCTTAGGTAAGTACATTTGTATACAATCAACTTTTACAACTTAAAAGACCTCATTCTGTCCACTGTACAAGGAGGAAAAAATTTAAAAATTTAAGAACGGTGAAAACCTGTTTAGAGAGGAAAAAAATGCAACTTACACTAGGCACTGTCCAACTATGCCCTGCCCCAGCCATTACTGTCTTCCCATTTGCTTTGTAAAATTTAGCAGCAGCTTATACATAGAAGTTTGTAACTTTTCATGATCTAAAACTACTGTTGCCATTGTTATTTCTGCCAACTAGTCTTCCCTACTCCATGCTAAACAGAAAAAATGTAAGTACTGCAAGTTTTCTTCATTTTTTATTTACATTTGCTACGATAAACTTCTCACCAATATTCTTCCACAACACTCAAGTTTAATGTGACCAGCTATTCTGGTTAAAAATATTAGTTTTTTTAAAAAAGACTAGGTTTACTTCTCACTTAAAATATGAAAGAAAGACCACAGATAAACAAATGTGTCCGTTTCACATTTAAGGGAATCAAACTATAAATGAATTTTTACATTTAGAAGAATTAGCAGTAAGCACAGGTTGCAGGATTGACTTGCTATAAGTAGCTCTCATTTTACTAATTCATTTAATCAGTGTGGTGCTACCACACAGCAAGGTGTAACTCATTAATAATGCTCAGCCTAGTAGGAAAGCATGGCAAATTCATGTGGATCTATGCAGCCAGCTCTTAACTTTAAAAGTCACATGGATTTAAGATGTGGGAGAGGAAATCAATAATAACATTCACACCAAACTCAGAATTTCATAATTTATACCAATTAGATGTGAAGAAACATCTTTACTGTCAAAATATTTAAGAAAGAAGAACCTAAAGCCCTCTTCAGCTTCCCTGAAATGACAAAAATGTCTAGATAGTCAGTAAGCTCTAAAAAATAAAATAAAATAATTAAGACCTATAAAAGGAAACACTACCAACTCCCAGATCCACCTTGACACTGACATTACAGTGTTTACTGAGTGGCAAGTTTTGCTGTTTACTCTTAAATGAGAGTAAAGAAGTCCCTTTCAAAGCCATGTGCCATCACGGCACTCCCTCACTGAAGCCTTTGAGGCAGTACTTTGGCACAGCAAACTGTTCCCTGTTTTTTTAGCAGGGATGTGCTGCAGTGCACAGCCCAGGCTCCCCAGCCTGCCCACCTCAGGGTACTCTCTGCAGGAGATCCCTTAGTGCCAAGATCTGCACTTCCCCAGAAGGAAATCAAAATGACAGGGAGTGGGTCGGAGCGCCCACTGCATGGCACTGAATGGCACAAAGGTGGAGGATGGAGCTCTTACACTGGTATCACCCACCAGCAAGAAACACCAAACCACTAAGACGGTCACTTGCTTAGACCATGCCACCATCATGCCATCTTCTTCTTCATGAAGTAGAAAGTGAATGGGCAGAGGAAAATATCATATTGATTTGTAATACACAGAAGATAAGTTAGTTTGCATTTTAATAGTGCTGCTCCTCTATTGCTAGAAAATTATTAATTACTTAAAGCTAAACAATTTTAAGTAGTCCATAATATTGCAATACAGCTAAGTGACCTCGCCCCACATGCAGCTCATTAAATGAGCGTAATTTCTTCCCAAAGTGACACCTATGGTTACAGACAAATCATCCTGAATAAAAATAGAACAGTACAAATTGAGCATGCTTGTCCAAACAGCAGTTTGGACCAAAGACCACATTTAGAACTGGAACATGGCACATGATACACAAGCAGGGGGGGAGAAGGGGGTGCGAAGAAAGAGCAAGAGAGAGAGGGAGAGATGGATATAGAGTTGCAAATGGTATTACTAAGGAAGTTCAGCTGGATACTTCTCCATTTCCATTTTAATAGACCTATAAAACATAAGGAAGCGCTATGAGGAATGTATCACTCATGTCACCTTGGCAGCTGCTACGGTGAGCTATGCACAGCTACAGTGCCAGCTTTAAGTGCTGCTGCTGCTTAGAACAGCAGCAGTTAGATTCGATGAGATGTAATTGTATCTGCAGACTATGGTAGCAACCACCATTATGAATGGTACTTAACAAGTTCTCTTTGAAGTCCTTTAAGGACTAATTTAGGGTAGTGGGTTTTGGGTTTTTTTTAAGTTAGAAAGCTAGGCCGTTTAACATGTTAAGGAAGGTCAGTTGAAAACAGCGTCAAAACCCAGCATCAATGGACTTAAAGATGCCACCTTCTCAGAAAGCCCGGCAATGGGAAATCTCTATTCAGCAAATGTGAATCTTACCCACTGCGTGCTAGAGAGTAGTCTTGTGGAAGTAAGAAAGAAGGAAACATCTGCAAAAACTTTTGAATTTGGAGTAGTCCTCAAAATTAGGAACCCAAAATTAGACTTCTACTTAGGAAGTTTTCAGGACCGGCTAGCAATCAACAACCCCAAAATTACTCAAAAAAAAAAAAGCATGATATGCCAGCTCATAGTCAACCTTTAAGATCTGAAATGAAAACAAAGATGACATGAAAACTAACGATGCAAAGATTAAGCAAACAAACAAAAAAAGACATTTCAGCATTAGCTGCCTCTGCTACCTAAGTTATGCAGCTAATGAATAAATAAGCATGTCTTACTGGATGATATGGAGCATAAATAAAACCATATCAGTGACATGTACCACAATTAAATTTGTCATCACACAAATACTAGGAAAGAATAAAGAAAACTACCTAATCAACACAACACTGAGCATGTAACATTAAATAAATTAATTTCTGAGGTTGTAATATAATTGCAAAATTAATCAAAGCTAAAACGCGCAGTACTGTTTACAACTATTTTGATCAACAGAAATCATTACAGTAAAAGAAACGAAAATCCAAGGTAAGCTAGAGAAACCTTTCTGGGAGTTTCTATCCTTATTCTCTTATTCTGTTTATTAATAAATTGAACTGAACAAACTGAAACATTTTCCAAATGTCTCAAACAATTCCACTCCACAGCAAAGCCACTGCATTTAGATAAATGGAAAACCTTGACCAAAGTACTCTCTCAACAGAGCAGCACACAAGAAGAAACTACAGACTTCCTCACGCTTCTCTGTCAACATCCTTCAACCATCACCTGAGATGAAACAACGCTTTTTCCAGGTTTAGTCTGTCCTTGGCCTCACTGAAACTTGTTAACAAGTGTACTTTACCAACCACGGCAGAGCACCATGCAGGTACTTGCCTATGAGATCTGGACTGAAGCTTAATTTATTGCACAATTATCACTAAGCAACCACAAGATAGGAACAATCATTAGTCACTTCCACCTGGGACTGAGTTTTAACCAAAGCAATCTAATTGAAAGTCTTTACACCCTCTTTTATCAATCTTTTGATTCAGTCAAATGAATAAAAATAGCTTCTTCTAAAAGGAGTCTAAACAAAATAAAAAACTTCTTACTGCAAATTGTTGTTTATAATGGCAGGATAATAGTTCTGAAATCAAACATTCTGCCCACAACTCTTTTTTCTTTAAGAAGATCACTACTTAGAACTCCTGGTCTAAAACTATGATTTGCTTCTTTGTATAGACTAATTATCATTAAGAAATGTTAGCACTGTAAAGAACTTATTTCACTCGTCAGTTAAAAAGCGACATACAGCTTAATCAGCAGCAAAAAGAAAAGGGACATGAAAATACACTAAAAGCTACTTGAAAAACATGGCAGTGCACTACCAATACAGCCAATTTTAAACCTGCAAATAGCATAAAGAAAACACTTCAGAACTTACACAAAATGCTTGCAAAAGATACCCTCAATGGGTATATCTCCAACCCCAAAGCCCTAAGGAAGTGTGGTGGGTTGACCTTGGGCAGCTGTTGGACCCTCACCCAGCTGCTTTCTCACTCCCCCTCCTCAACAGGGCAGGCAGAGAAAATAAGATGGTAAAGATGATGGGTCGAGGTAAGGACAAGGAGATTGTCTAACATTTACCGTCACAGGCAAAAGATACTTGACTTAGGGGAAATTAATGTAATTTATTGACAACTAAATAGGTTCCGAGAGTGAGAAACACAGATAAATTAAAATACCTCTCCCCCCAACCCTCCCTTCTTCCCAGGCACAGCTTCACCCCCAACTCCTCCACCTTCCCCCTGCCCAGAGCAGTGCAGGGGAGTGGAAAATGGGGGGTCTGCAGCTAGTTCCTGACAGTTCCTTTCCACTGCTCTTTCCACCTCCAACTTTTTGCTGCTCCAGCGTAGGTCCTCTCCACAGGCTGCAGCTCCTTCAGGCAACATCCCCTCTGCTCCAGCGTGGTCCTCCCCAGGAGCTGCAGGGGGTCTCTGCTCTGGCGCCTGGAGCACCTCCTCCTCCACTGACCTCAGTGTCCACAGGGCCCTTTCTCTCACATTTTTTCCTCTCTCCCACAGCTACTGCATAGCTTTTTGGGGTTTTTTTTAATCTCTCTCAAATACATTATTACAGAGGACCTGCCATCTTGGCTGCTGGGCTGTGGTGGGTCGGCTGGAACTGGCTGTGCCAGGCGCGGGTCAGCCCCGGCCTCTCCT